>NC_081310.1:12502777-12823888 GCF_026419965.1 Kogia breviceps | reverse complement strand
CCATCCTCCCACCTGACAGGCTTGTGTGCTCCAGAAGCCTCAGGAGCAGATGCTGCTTGGTGTCCCCCACGCAGAGGTGGGGCTGAAACCACAGCCGAGCCCCAGGGGCCGTGCAGCTAAGGAAGGGGAACTGAAACCCCTCCTCGCAGCTGCTCGAACCATGGAGTTACATCTCTGCTGATGGCTTCCTAGATTCATAGCCTGTGGAACATCCGAATGGACAAAAGTGCTCCTGCAGCTGAGACTGGTCTGGCTTTAGAAGCTGTGGGCTTCGTGGGCACGGTGACTCAGGGGTTGGGCCAGGCCAGAGTCTGAACTGCTCCACAGCTCCCAGAGGAGATCCAGGTCCACAATTAGTGCAGTCCTGGGACCTGACCTGTGTGGATCTGAGCCAGTGGCCTGGTAAAAACAACGCCTGAGAATCACCAGGACCAACTGACGGCATACCCACAGTTAAGGTGGGACGAAGAGCAGTGCCAACAATAGAGTACTTTGTGAGCCTGCACAGGTGGTGAAAGGGGACACAACAGAGCACACTCATGGGTGAACACCTCCAGAGGAGGAATACTCAGTGGCTTCCCTCCCAGTGGCAATGCTCCAATCCTGCCATCTTTGCACTGAAGATCAGAAACACAGCTAACAAACAGAACTGGGGGCTTCTACTCCAACAACTGGGGAACAGACCTGGCCCTGACAGGGCAGTGACAACCACAGAGCAAAACGGAGGCCCTGCTCAATATCAAGGGCAGGCTCTGGTCACCAAAACAGCAGTCAAACCCCCTATCAAAGGGATAACAGCCAACATACACTGAGGAAAAAGGTGGCAGTCATCCGTACTAAAAAAAGCCCTCACACCAAAAAAAATATAAAAATTTAAAAATAAACCCACACAGCCTACACAGGGACATTCCCACATAAAAACAGCCCTCCAAGACAGTCTGAGGATCTGACATCAGGAGGAAGAACCTCCAGAGCATTTAGCCTTGAAAGCCAGTGGGCTTGAGTGCAGGAGCTCCATAGGGCTGGGGCAACAGAGACTCCACTCTTGGAGGATATACACAAGGTCTCACTTCCACTCCAGCAGTACATCCATAGGAACCTGGCTAGATCTACCTATGGGTCTTTGAATGTCTCCTGGAGAAGTGGGGGTTGGCTATAGCTCACTGTGGGGGCGAGGGGATGGATAGCGGAGGCCCCAGGGAATATTACTTGGTGTGCGTTCTCCTGAAGGTTGACACTTCAGCACCAAGACCCAGCCCCATTCAACAGCCTGCAGGCTCCAGTGCTGGAATGCCTCAGGCCAAACAACCAGCAAAACAGGAACACAGTCCCACCCATCAGCAGAAAGTCTGCCTAAAGTCATACTAACCTCACAGACACCCCAAAACACACCCCTTAACACGCTCCTGCCCACCAGAGGGACAAGACCCAGTTCTACCCACCAGAATGCAGACACCAGTACCTCCCAACAGGAAGCATACACAAGCCACTGAACCAACCTCACCCAACAAGGGGCAGACAACAGAAGTAAGAGGAAGTATGATCCTGCAGCCTGCATAAGAGAGACCACAAACACTGTATTTTAGACAAAATGAGATGACAGAGAAATATGTTGCACAAGAAGAAGCAAGATATAAACTTATGAGAACAGCTAAATGAAGAGGAGATAGGCAATCTACCTGAGAAAGAATTCAGAGTAATTATAGGAAAGACGATTCAAAATCTCAGAAAAACAATGAAGGCTTAGATCAAGAAGATAGAAGAAATGTTTAATAAAGACCTAGAATTACTAAAGAACAAACAAAGATGAGCAATAAAATAACTGAAATGAAAAATACACTAGAAGGAATTAATAGCAGAATAACTGAGGCAGAGGAACGGTTAACTGAACTGCAAGATAGAATGGTGGAAATCACTGTCATGGGGCAGAATAAAGAGAAAAGAATGAAAAAAAAAATTAGGACAGTCTCAGAGACGTCTAGGACAACATTAAATACACCAAAATTCTAATTACAGGGAGCCCAGAAGAAGAAGAGAAAGAGAAAAGGCCTGAGAAAATATTTGAAGAGATTATAGTAGGAAACTAAGAGGCCACAACTACAAACAAGAAAATCACAAATGGGAAAGCTCACTGGTAAAGGTAAACATACAGTAAAAGCAGGAAAACATCCACACACAAATGTGGTATCAAAAGCCAGCAACTGTGAGGAGGGAATAAATGCTGGAAATAGGAATTGTATTCAAAATTAAGAGACCAACAACTTAAAACAATCTTGTATACAGATAGACTGCTACATCAAAACCTCATGGAAAACTAAAAATAGAACTACCATACAACCCAGCAATCCCACTACTGGGCATATACCCTGAGAAAACCATAATTCAAAAAGAGTCATGTACCAAAATGTTCATTGCAGCTCTATTTACGATAGCCAGGACATGGAAGCAACCTAAGTGTCCATCAACAGATGAATGGATAAAGAAGATGTGGCACATATATACAATGGAATATTACTCAGCCATAAAAAGAAATGAAACTGAGTTATTTGTAATGAGGTGGATAGACCTGGAGTCTGTCATACAGAGTGAAGTAAGTCAGAAGGAGAAAAACAAATACCGTATGCTAACACATATATATGGACTCTAAGGAAAAAACAAATGTCATGAAGAGATTAGTGGTAGGATGGGAATAAAACACAGACCTACTAAAGCATGGACTTGAGGATATGGGGAGGGGGAAGGGTAAGCTGTGACAAAGTGAGTGAGGGGCAGGGACATACATACACTACCAAATGTAAATTAGATAGCTAGTGGGAAGCTTCCACATAGCACAGGGAGATCACCTCTATGCTTTGTGACCACCTAGAGGGGTGGGATAAGGAGGGTGGGAGAGAGGGTGACGCAAGAGGGAAGAGATATGGGAACATACGTATATTTATAACTGATTCACTTTGTTGTAAAGGAGAAATTAGCACACTATTGTAAAACAGTTACACTCCAATAAAGATGTTAAAAAAAAGAAAAAAAAAACCTCATGGAAAATGCAAACCAAGAAACTACAATAGATACACACACAGAAAGAAAAAGTAACCCCAAAACAACACTAAAGATGGTCATCAAACCACAAGAGAAGAGAATAAAAGAGGAAGGGAAGAAAAAAGACCTATAAAAACAAACCCTAGCAACTAAGAAAATGGCAATAGGAACACACATATCAATATTTACCTTAAAGGTAAATGGATTAAATGCTCCAACCAAAAGACAAAGACTGCCTGCATGGATACAGAAACAAGATCTGTATATACGCTGTCTACAAGAGACCCACTTCAGTTCTAGGGACACATACAGAGTGAAAGTGAGGGGATGGAAAAAGATATTCCATGCAAATGGAAATCAAAAGAAAGTTGGAGTTGCAATAGTCATATCAGACAAAATAGACTTTAGAATAAAGACCGTTACAAGTGACAAGGAAGGACACTACATAATGATCAAGGGATCAACCCTAGAATAAGATATAATAATTACAAATATTTATGCACCCAACATAGGAACACCTCAATACATGAGACAAATGCTAACAGCCATAAAAGGGGAAATTGACAGTAACACAATAATAGTGGTGGACTTTAACACCCCACTTACACCAAAGGACAGATAATGCAGGCAGAAAATTAATAAGGAAACACAAGCCTCAAATGATACAGTAGACCAGACTGACTTAACTGATATTTTTAGGACATTCTACCTAAAAGCACCCGAATACGCTTTCTCGTCAAGTGCACATGGAACATTCTTCAGGATAGAGCACATCTTGGGCCACAAATCAAGCCTTGGTAAATTTAAGAAAACTGAAATCATATCAAGCATCTTTTCGGACCACAAGGCTATGAAATTAGAAATCAACTACAGGAAAAAAGAAAAACTGTAAAACACACGAACACATGGAGACTAAACAATATGTTATTAAATAACCAATGTATCACTGAAGAAATCAAAGAGGAAATCAAAAAATATCTAGAGACAAATGAAAATGAAAACATGACATTCCAAAACCTATGGGACACAGCAAAAGCTTTTCTAAGAGGGAAGTTTATAGCAATACAATCTTACCTCAGGAAACAAGAAAAATCTAAAACAAACAACCTAACCTTACATGTAAAGCAACTAGAGAAAGAAGAACAAGCAAAACCCAAAGTTAGTAGAAGGAAAGAAATCATAAAGATCAGAGCTGAAATAAATGAAGTAGAGACGAAGAAAATAATAGCAGAGATTAATGAAATTAAAAGCTGGTTCCTTGAGAAGGCAAACAAAATTAATAAACCTTTAACCATACTCTTCAAGAAAATTAGAAATGAAAAAGAAGTTACAATTGACACCACAGAAAAATGAAGCATCATAAGAGAGTACTACAAGCAATTCTATGCCAATACAACGGACAACCTAGGAGAAATGGACAAATTCTTAGAAAGATAAAATCTTCCAAGACAGAACCAGGAAGAAGTAGAAAATATGAACAGACCAATTACAAGTACTAAAATTGAAACAGTGATTAAAAAACTTCCAACAAACAAAAGCCTAGGCCCAGATGGCTTCACAGGCAAATTCTATCAAACATTTAGAGAAGAGTTAACACCTACCTTTCTGAAACTGTTCCAAAAAAAATGCAGAGGAAGGAAAACTCCCAAGCTCATTCTATGAGACCACCATCAACCTGATAACAAACAAGACAAAGATATCACAAAAAAAGAAAATTATAGGCTAATATCACTGATGAATATAGATGCAAAAATCCTCAACAAATACTAGCAAACAGAATCCTACAGTACATTAAAAGGATCATACACCATGACCAAGTGGGATTTATCCCTTGAATGCAAGGATTCCTCAATATACACAAATCAATCAATGTGATATACCACATTAACAAACTGAAGAATAAAAACCGTATGATGATGTCAATAGATGCAGAAAAAGCTTTTGACAAAAGTCAACATCCATTTATGATTAAAAAAAAAAACACTCTCCAGAAAGTGGGCACAGAAGGAACAAACCTCAACACAATAAAGGACATATATGACAAACCCACAGCAAACATCATTCTCAATGGTGAAATACTGAAAACATTTCCCCTAAGATCAGGAATAAGAAAAGGATATCCACTCTCCCCACTTTTATTCAATATAGTTTTGGAAGTCCTAGCCACAGCAATCAAAGAAGAAAAAGAAATAAAAGGAGGTATTTCCCTAGTGGTGCAGTGGTTAACAATCTGCCTGCCAATGCAGGGGGCACGGGTTCGATCCCTGGTCCAGGAAGATCCCATATGTTGTGGAGCAACTAAGCCTGTGTACCACAACTACTGAACCTGCACTCTAGAGCCCATGAGCCACAACTACTGAGCCCACATGCCACAGCTACTGAAGCCCATGGGCCTAGAGCCTGTGTCTGCAAGAAAAGAAGCCACTGCAGTGAGAAGCTCACGCACTGCAATGAAAAGTAGACCCCACTCGCTGCAACTAGAGAAAGCCCGTTCATGGCAATGAATATCCAACGCAGCCAAAAATAAATAAATTAAATAAATAAATTTATTTTTTTAAAAAAGAAATAAAAGGAATCCAAATTGGAAAAGATCAAGTAAAACTGTCACTGTTTGCAGATGACGTGATACTGTACATAGAGAATCCTAAAGATGCCACCAGAAAACTACCTGAGCTCATCAATGAATTTAGTAAAGTTGCAGGATACAAAATTAATACATGGAAATCTCTTGCATTCCTATTCACTAACAACAAAATATCATAAAGTGAAATTAAGGAAACAATCCCATTTACCATCACATCAAAAAGAATAAAATACCCTAGGATTAAACCTACCTAAAGAGACAAAAGACCTGTACACAGAAAATAATAAGGTACAATATGTCCCCTACATACAAACCCTCAACTTGCGAACTTTCAAAGAAGCTAACGTGCATTTGCACGTCCAATCACATAAGTTAGTTCACGTGTCTGGCATATATTTATCATGTGCGTGCATCCTCTGCAAGTGGTTGTTGCTTTTGTGTACTTTACTGTATAAAGTACAGTACTACAGTATCTTTATTTCTTGCCTGTTCACTCAATGCCAGCCCCTGTATGACAGCTGTTGTACTGTATCACTGTATTTTCAAGGTCCTGTACTGTAAGATTTGAAATGTTTTATGTTTTGTGTTTGTTAATTTTTAAATTATTATTTGTGTAAAAAGTATGATAAACCTATTACAGTACAGTATTATATTGCCGATTTCATAGTTGGGTACCCAGGCTAACTTTGTCATACTTAGGAACAAACTGAATTTACGAATGCACTCTTGGAACGGAACTCGTTCATATGTAGGGGACTTACTCTACTGCTGAAAGCAATCAAAGACGACACACACACGGAGAGATACACCATGTTCTTGGATTGGAAGAATCAATATTGTCAACATGACTGTACTACCCAAAGCAATCTAAAGATTGAATACAATCCCTATCAAATTACCAATGGCATTTTTCACAAAATTAGAACAAAAAATTTTACAATTTGTATGGAAACACAAAAGACCAAAAATAGCCAAAGCAATCTTGAGAAAGAAAAATGGAGCTGTAGGAATCAGACTCCCTGACTTCAGACTATACAACAAAGCTACAGTCATCAAAACAGTAAGGTACTGGCACAAAAACAGAAATATAGAACAATAGAACAGGCTAGAAAGCCCAGAGATAAGCCTATGCACCTATGGTCACCTAATCTATGACAAAGAAGGCAAGAATATACAATGAAGAAAAGACAGTCTGTTCGATAAGTGGTACTGGGAAAACTGGACAACTATATGTAAAAGAATGAAATTAGAACACTACCTAACACCATACACAAAAATAAACTCAAAATGGATTAAAGACCTAAATGTAAGGAAAGATACTATAAAACTCTTAGAGGAAAACATAGGCAGAACACTCTATGACATAAATCACAGCAATATCTTTTTGGATCCACCTCCTAGAGTAATTAAAATAAAAACAAAAATAAACAAAAGGGACCTAATGAAACTTGAAAGTTTTTGCACAGCAAAGAAAACTATAAATAAGATAAAAAGAGAAACCTCAGAATAGGAGGTTTGCAAATGAATCAATGGACAAAGGATTAATCTCCAAAATATATAAACAGCTCATGCAGCTCTACACTAAAAAAAACAAACAACCCAATCCAAAAATGGGCAGAAGACCTAAATAGACATTTCTCCAAAGAAGACATACAGATGGCCAAGAGACACATGAAAAGTTGCTCAACATCACTAATTATTAGAGAAACGCAAATCAAAACTACAATGAGGTATCACCTCACACTGGTCAGAACAGCCATCATCAAAAGATCTACAAACAACAAATGCTGGAGAGGGTGCAGAGAAAAGGCAACCCTCCTGCACTATTGGTGGGAATGTAAATCGTTACAGCCACTATAGAGAGTAGTATGGAGGTTCCTTAAAAAACTAAAACTAGAATTACCTTATGACCCAGCAATCTCACTACTGGGCATATACCCAGAGAAAACCATAATTCAAAAAGACACATGCACCCCAATGTTCATTGCAGCACTATTTACAATAGCCAGGTCATGGAACCACCTAAATGCCCATCAATGGATGAATGGACAAGGAAGATGTAGTACATATATACAATGGAATATTACTCAGCCATAAAAAAGAATGAAATAATGCTATTTGCAGCAACATGGATGGAGCTAGAGATTATTATATTAAATGAAGTAAGTTAGACTGAGAAAGACAAATATCATACAATATCACTTATATGTGTACTCTAAAAAAATGATACAAATGAACTTATTTACAAAACAGAAATAGAGTCACAGATGTAGAAAACAAACTACAGTTACCAGGGGGGAAATGGGAGGAGGGATAAATTCAGAGGTTGGGATTGACATATATACACTACTGTATATAAAATAGATAACTTATAAGAACCTACTGTGTACCACATGGAACGCTACTCAAAACTCTCTAATGACCTATGTGGGAAAAGAATCTAAAAAAGACTGGATATATGTATATGTATAACTAATTGACTTTTCTGTACAGCAAAAACTAACCCAACATTGTATATAAACTATACTCCAATAAAAATGAAATAAGATAAATATATAACATAAGTATAACATGAGATAATGATCAATGCTATAAAAAGAAAGCAGGGTAAGAGAAGAGAAAATAGAAATATAATCATAGGTGATTTCCTAAAGGTTTTTCTGAGGAGGTTAAATTTGAGCAATAATGTCATCATGTGTACTATCAAGATGGGGGAAGTGACAAATCCTTTGAAAAGGCAGATAGTGATGAGGGTTTTCAAGAATGAAGTAGATACACCTAGGACAGAATTTCAGGAAAGGACATTAAAAGAAATGAGAATTTCTAATGCAGCCATCACAGTATGAAAATTATTTATTAGATTATGTATTTGCTTACCATTTGGTGTGTCTAGAATAGTATGTGGAATTCTGAGAGATGTAGTTAGAAAGGAGGTGTTGAAGTGGAGGACACTTTGTGCTATTCTAATGATTTTTTGTTTGTTTAGCAGTGTAATCAATGATAGAATCATTATTTTAACAGTTTATTTCTGGAAAAAAAACCAAAAAAGATGACTTGGGGGAAAATGCAGGAACACTACCTGTAAGGTAATTTTACGGTCCTGAAAAATTGATGATTAGGATTTGACATTGGTCAGTGACAATGGGAAGAAAGAAGAGAAACAGATTTAGGGGAGATGTCATAAGTAAGTCATACATGATTACAAAACTGACCTGATGTAGACTAATAAACAGAAAGACACAAGGCTAACTGGGGACTTATAATAAGGTTGAATAGGTAGATAATGTAATCATATATAACAAGAAAGCTTTGTGCTTTCTTAAATATCCTTAGAAATGCGTTCCCAGAATAAATATATTTTACTTATGACCTGGTGTTTAATGTGATACTAACACAAGTAAATCAGTAGAACAACTCTTTGGAATGTTTCAACGAAAAGTAATAAGATATTCACAAATAATCCTTAGGATCTAGAGAGAGTGAAAGTTGACATAAAGGAAGAATAATGTGAAATACAAGTTCAGAAGGAGAAGAAAAATACCTGAAGAGATATCTGTATATTTCTCTATCAAGATAATATTGCATGCATGATATAGTATAATATTTTTGTCCGGTAAGAGAGATAACCCAACTCTTAATGTCCCAAAAGGGAAAAGAAAAAAAAAATTATCACTGAGTGTCATAACTGTCAATCATCTCAGATGTATAAGAGGCCAGAATAATGTTGATGGTAGAGAGAAATTGTTAACAAGTATACAAATCAGGAGCTTATTGATAAATGTATGATGAAGACAGTCATAAGTAATCTAGTGAGAATGTATACTTTCATTTTAAATACCATTCATTGAATATAATGAATGATATTGTGTCCTGACATAAAAATGTGAAGTTTAAACATAAAAGCAAAATGAAAGAAAAACATTGTGTAATGCCAGACATTAACGTCTAAAGAAGGAAGAGAGTTTAAACAGATAAAATGATTTTTCATTCACAACTTCAAAATCAATGTTACAATTGGTTTTTCAAACATATATATATTGGAATTTTAGAAAATTAGCATTTAAGCATTCTTGAATAGAAAAATACAATTAAAATAGAATACCGGGGCTTCCCTGGTGGCGCAGTGGTTGAGAATCTGCCTGCCAATGCAGGGGACACGGGTTCGAGCCCTGGTCTGGGAAAATCCCACATGCTGTGGAGCAACTAGGCCCGTGAGCCACAACTACTGAGCCTGTGCATCTGGAGCTTGTTCTCCGCAACAAGAGAGGCCATGACGGTGAGAGGTCTGCGCACCGCGCTGAAGAGTGGCTCCCACTCGCCACAACTAGAGAAAGCCCTCGCACAGAAACGAAGACCCAACACAGCCAAAAAAAATTTAAAAATAGATCATCATTTGATGAAAACATTATTTTAATATTGTGAAATTGTTGACTTCATTTCAATTATGTTGGAAGATACCCAGCTTTTTCTTAATTACAATTTTCTTATCAGCATATAGTATTGATCTTTAAAATGAACCAAATGAGTCTTATTAAGGTAATTATTTTGTTTAGTATCATAAATAATAATAAAAACAGAAATATAGTGACTTTCCGCCATCAGAGTAAGAACACACATGAACAAAGTTCTGATAGTCAATTCCCTTATCCATGATACTCAATGTCTGAAAAGGAATTACTTTTCAGGGACAATATTCAAATAAGTTGCTAACTAAGAAAAAGGCAAAAAGGGAGAAAGAGCTACGTTTGTATGGTCAATCATGATAGCCTAGAGATTTAAAAATACATAATTAGCTCTATGTGACCATCTACTATCTTATTCTTGTTATATAATCTCATTGAAGTGAATGAGAATTTTTCTGCTCAAACTAGGGTGTTATAAAGAACCAATCAACTTCAATATGACACAGCCTTATTGCCTTACCCCCGGAAACGGTCTCACAAAGAGTTACAGGAGAGCCATTGCTTTGTGGCCTTTCATGCTCCTCATCTCCATCTCATCAAGATCTGCATCGAAGAGAATTCTCCAAGGGCTGCCACCCACCTTGAGCAACTGCAAGGATAATCCTGACACCTCAGCCCTAAACGCAAGCTAAGAAGAGGAGTTGTAAAGAAGGCTTAGCTCATCAAGTTAATATTAAGGACATAAGTTTTAATAATTACTCAGCTTTCTTTGAAAGAATTTTATAAAATCACCATGCCTCATATCCACTGGGTACCTCAGCTTCTTCCAAAAGCCCAGGTCTAGCAGGTCAACGTTCTTCTCTTGGACTCTCAGTAGAATGCCATTCTGCATATTTTCTATTAAGACCAAATATCCCACTACCTCTCACCTCCCAGAGTCATCCCTTTTGACCCTTTAAATCCCAAATTTATGATCCCGGAATTCTTAGACCCTTTTAGGTTTGTTCTGCAACTTATTTTTCTTAAATAATTTCTGGCAGCTCACAGAGGACATTTTCTTTCAGAATCTTTCTTTTAAAAAGTCTGTTTCTTCCCTTCACATCTCACCTATTTTTCAACCTAAGAATTTGAGCCTTTATTCAGTCATTTATATGGAATTCTCAGCCATTTTCACCTGGACTAGTGCCTCTTCTTATTTCATTCTTGAATTCCTATAATATATATACTATATATTAGGAACAGTATAATTATATTTAAAGGAATATTGGGGATATAAAAGTATAATATATAATTATATAACATATATTTTAGATATGTGAAGAGATATATATATTTATTTATTTATTTATTTTTGGCTGCGTTGGGTCTTCATTGCTGTGCACAGGCTTTCTCTAGTAGCAGCGAGCAGGGGCTACTCTTCGTTGCGATGTGCAGGCTCTCAATGCCGTTGCTTCTCTTGTTGCCGAGCACGGGCTCTAGTCCCACCATAGTCATCTTTCACCTTAACAAATGTAAAAGTCTCTTGAATGAGCCCTCTGCTTTTACTTTCCACTCCTATCCATCCTCTATAAAGTGACCAGAATGGTCTGTTTAAGCATAAATCAGAGCACCTCATTTTTTATATTTTATATTACTTATAAAAATTCAAACTTTATATCATGGCCAACAAGAAGTAAACCATACTTCTTTCATCTCATTTTCTACGCTCCTCCTCTTTCTCCATCATCCCACCATATTGAATGAACTCCTTCATCTGTGGACATGCCAATCTCATTTCTTCCTTAGTCAGGCCTGGCCTTTATTGTTTATAGGGTGAATTGCTTTTCTGTAGACTCTTTACAGAGCTGCCTGTTTCTCATTATACAAGCCTTGGATGTGCAGATAGGCCTTCTTTGCCAGCTCTATCTGAAATAGCTCCCATGTTTCTGTTTCACTCATTCTCTGATTCTTTCCTTCATTAAATATTTTCTAATCTTTAATTATTTTATTCATTTGCTTAAATTTTAAATTGTTTCTTCTACCAATTGTAATGTCTACCTCACGAGTATTCCTGTTTATCTCATCTGTGGTTTTCTTTCTGTTGCTTCATACCCTGCCTGTTTTTCAGTGTCTGCTCAGTAACTGTAGAATGAATGAACAAATGTGTTTGAAGATAAAAGGCAAGAATAACAATGGCAATGTTATATTAATTAAAATATGTCTAGCCTTCAATATATTTTTTTCAAGTCTGAGAGGAGAAATGAAGGCAAGGTCACTAGGTATGTATTATATTTAGTTACAATAAGGTAACTTGTCCATGTTTGCTGGTGGTGATCAAAAGAGATCCGATAGTGTGTCCTTCATATGTCATTCTGGTCGTCCCAGCTAAAGAAGTAAAATTGTTAAGGAACTGTGTTCACCAAGACGTTTTTAAATTCAATGCCTGTCTTAAATAGGATGTATATTACTGTCTGTCTTGATTCTTGTCCTAAAATTGAATGGTGCCTGGGAATTCATTATCAGTAGAAATGAGCAAGTATTTGAAGAAAATTTAAAAACAAAGAACTAAAGTAATTATAAAGTAATTATACTGCAAAAACAGAAAATGTCTCTACAATTTAAACTGCCTGGATTAATTAGTTATCTCTAAAAGTTTTGCATACCTGATAAATTATTGGCCTTAAAAGTTTCAAATCTCTTTCATATTGTTCAGTTCTGCTACAAGGGCAGAATTCAGTCTTAGTTGCAGAGTGGGAAACAATTCAAAACTAATACTAACATGTCATATAATTTAGCTGTTTCGTGTATGTATGTGTGTTTCCATAAGAAGTTAAATTGAGCAATTAATGAAATTACACTTGGGACAGACATTAACTATTCTTTTAAATAAGACCAAAACGCTTTACAAACATAGAAAATAAGCAAGCTGTGCTCTACAGACAAATTAAGCTTACTTTAAGTGAGTTAGGGGTGCTACATTGGTGTTACGTTCTAAATTCCAGTCATAGAAAAATAATCTGCAATGACTACGTTTTAAAAAGTTACATTATTAAAAGGTTCTTTATCCTATCTCCACTAGCATTTTCCATCTGCTCTTTTCTGCAGGCTGCATAACTGTTCGTGGTAACCTGATTGTGCAGTAACTAGATATGAAAGTAATGGGTTCATTGCACAAAAATTTAATAGCAAAATTGACCAGTGTCGTATATCTTTGATCAATTGAACACTATTTTTCCCTACGGAAAAAAATGTAGAATTAGCCAAAAGAACTTTATAGGGGAATTGAACTTTAAGAAGTCCCTAGAAAAAAAAAATATCTGATGTGGAAAAAGTCAAGATTTTGTTTCATATAACAAATTCTTATTTCAGACTGATCAAATTACAAAAAAAAGGGGGCAATCTATATCAAAATATAAGGGCCTAATTCATACAATGTACTGCTTTCTGAAATCAGGTACTCGTTTTTCATTACTGATGTAATAAATTACCACAAACTTAGTGGTTTAAAACAACACAATTATTTTACAGTTCTGGAAGGGGTCTCACTTGCCTAAAATCAAGATTTCAGTCTGGCTCTGTTCCTTCTGGAGGTTCTATAGGACAATGTGTTTCCTTGTCTTTCCCAGATCCTAGAGGTCAAGCCCTTTCCTTGGCTCTTGGCTCTTGGTCCCATTTATCTATTTTATTCAAAGCCAGTAATGGCTAGTAGAGTCTTTCTCACACTGCATACCCAACTTCTCTACTTCCATGATCACATCTTTGACTTTTTTTTTTTCAGCCTACCTGGAAAATCCAGGATAGCCTCCCATCTCAATGTCTTCAAGTTAATCACATCTGCAAAATCCTTTTTGCCTTGTTAAGGTAACATTCACAGGTTCCAGAGATTAGGGCATGAATATCTTTGGTGGCTAAATAGTCTGCTTACCACAGGTAGCATTCAAGTATATTCATTTCTCATCTGTACTGAACTCAGTAGGAAGTCAATGAAGGGTTTTAGGCATAGAACAAATACAACTAATTTTATATTTTATATTTTATAGAATCATGTTGGTTGCAATGTTGGAGAACAAATAGAGTGCGGAACAGTTAGGAAAGCACTGTAGTCATCCAGGTGAGACATGATTGTATCTCACCAGAGTGATGGTATTGACCACGAACTACAGGAGAGCAGTTAAAGATTTAGGGAGGTATTTGGGAGTTAAAAGCACGAGAATTTGTTACAGGATTAGATGAGGCACAAGAATAAGGTAGAAATGTCTGGCATGACTATAAGATTTCTGGTTTCAGAGAGTAAGTGGTGATATAATTCAGTAGGAGAGAAAACACTGGAAAAGGACTCAGGGAGAACTTCAATTCTACTTAACAAGGAGTTAACTTCCAGACAGCCAAGCTAAGATGTTAACAGCATTAAACTTCTGAGGCCTGACCAGGAGTAAAGATGTAAATTTGTGAGTCATGAAAAACACACCTAATAGTGAAAGTTACTTTAAAAGAGGAAATAACACTAAAAATATATGAAGACCTAGGACTTTAGGAAATTGATCTTTAAAAAGTTAGACAACAGCGATCAGGGCAGCAAAGAAATATGGGGATGAGAGCTCAGACTGGTAGCAAGAAACCTAGGCATGTGTTGCCATGGAAACAAAAATAGAGGCTGCTAAAGAAGTCAATGATCTTGAAAGTTGCTGAAAAATACTGTTATATTATTGAAAAATTCTCTTTGGATTAGGGGTGTTGAGATTAATGAGAGCCTACAGAGTCATTCGCATGGACCTGAAACCATACTGGATTGGATTAAGAAATGGCAAAAGTTGAGAAAATGGAGAATGTTAACAAATTTTTGACCTCTGGGCATTGGGAAGTGATAAAATGAATGGTGGCTGTTGGAGGAGTGACAGTGAACTATTTTTTTTCTTTTTTTTTTACGCACCACAGGGATTTGATTACTGTGAAATACCAACAGGATCTGTTTCATGGGCACAGGAACTGTGCAGTTAACAAGAGGCCCCACTCTCAGAAGTAGGCACATTGGTTTAATGTTCTGTTATTGCCCTCTTGAAATTATTAATAATTTTATTTGTGACTCTGTGATTTGTAGGTGAAATCTGATGGAACAAAGAGCATGGGACAGAGGTTTGGAGCCTGGACCTGCCTCCTGATGGCTCCTTACCACCTAGGAATGGCTTGGTCACCCATCCACCCACTCTCGCACAGACAGGCGCTCCTCCTGGCCCTGCACCCGGGCAATAGCCAGATGGAGTCTGAGGGGGTAGGAGGCCCTCATTCTGCTGTCAAATTTTGCCCTCTTAGGGTGTGCACTCTGGAGCATCTCGGCTGCAGCCTGGCAGTGGCATGGTTGGCAGGAGACCAGGAAGTCTTGGGGGAGGCAACTCTCTTGCCCACTCCCCATCCGCGTGTGCAGTGCACCCAGGTGTGGAGGTTTAAAGGTTTTAAGGTCTTTGTGGGCTGCAGGCAGCCCCCTGTGGATTGTGACGGCTGGGCAGTGAAAAGGAGAGATGCCTGGCTCTGAAGCACATGGGTGTGGAGGCTAGGGAGAGGGGGAACCTGGCAGCTGACTGTCCTGAGCAAGTGGGGTGGGGAGTGGCCCTGTGTCCTGGAACAGGGCGCCCATGCAACTGTGAGGGTCTGCACTCACCAGTGAGTAACCCCATTCCTAGAGAGGAATCCTCTCTTCCTCCTTTCAACCTTCTTGAGTCTAGTTTTTAGCTCTGGTCCACTAGAGCACGAGCTTCGTGTTTGAAGACAAGCTAGGAAACACGAATTGTGTAATTTGGATCACTCTTCATATGACTTACATGCTCTCTATGCATTTAAACCTAGCATTTCATGAAAAAAAGTCATGCTAATAAGTTAATTTTTTATTTTTCCTTTGCTTGAAACAAGATTAAATCGAAAATACCATGAGAGGTCAAGACTGGAAGATGAGAAAAAGTTTTGTATCTTAGTACTTTAATCACACTTATTCTTTTGAACAAGGAACTCTCATTTTCATTTTGCACTGTGCCCAGCAAATTATGTAGTGGGGAGAGTCAAATAGTGAGGAAGAGGTTGAAGAGAAAGGAGAGGGGAGCACGAATTCATTGTGTAAGATCTCTGCAAAAGTAGAGAGGTATGAGGGACTTGGCTAAGGCAGAAGGAGAAAGGGGGCTTTATATGTGCCCCATGACTGAACAGCTAAGCCAGGAACTGGATTTAGAGTGTCCCACGGAAACCATTCAGAAAATAAAATTCTAAGTCATAAAATAAATAGGAAGGGACTTCCCTGGTGGTTAAGAATCTGCCTACCAATGCAGGGGACACAGCCTCAATCCCTGGTCCGGGGAAGATCCCACATGCCATGGAGCAAATAAGCCTGTGTGCCACAACTACTGAGCCTGCACTCTAGAGCCTGCACGCCATAACTGCTGAAGCCTGCACGCCACAGCTACTGAAGCCCGTGCGCCTAGAGCCCGTGCTCTGCAGCAAGAGAAGCCACCGCAATGAAGAGTAGCCCCTGCTCGCTGCAACTAGAGAAAGCCCACGAGCAGCAACAAAAACCCAATGCAGGCATAAATAAATAAATAAATTTATAATAAATAAATAAATAAATGGGAAAATATCTTTTCAAAAACTAGAATTATTCAGTTTTCTGATTAGAAAACTGAAGAAAATGCTGTCTTCAGAAGAATTAAATGTTCATTCTTCTATTGACAAGAGAAATAAAATGAAACAAAGTATTTCCTCATATTTACTTATTGATCTTTAACTTGGAAATGTTTCACAAAATTAAAAATCACTGAAAATAAAACAATTAGTGATACAAACAGAACAAAGAGAACCCAGAAGGAATGTAGGGATTGCAACTTACAAGCATTTAGATGAACTAATAACTTACTCTATTTAAGTTCAACAGAAGAAATACTCCCGAGTCAGATTCATAAATTACTAAAATTAGATATTATCAGGACTTCCCCGGTGGCACAGTGGTTAAGAATCTGCCTGCCAATGCAGGGGACACGGGCTCGAGCCCTGGTCCGGGAAGATCCCACATGCCGCGGAGCAGCTAAGCCCGTGCGCCACGTCTACCGAGCCTGCGCTCTAGAGCCCATGAGCCACAACTACTGAAGCCCGCGTGCCTAGAGCCTGTGCTCTGCAACAAGAGAAGGCACTGCAATGAGAAGCCCACACACCGCAACAAAAAGCAGCCTCCGCTCACCACAACTAGAGAAAGCCTGCGTGCAGCAACAAAGACCCAACGCAGCCAAAAATAAATAAATAAAATAAATTTATATTAAAAAATAGGTATTATCAAATGAGGTAAAATTTGTTTTAATCCATGGAGTCTCAAAGGGAATAGATATATTTTCATCTGACAGGGATTATTTCTTTTTACACAATTACATTAAATTGAATCTTTATACCATATTAATATTGTTTACTGAATGTTTGTGTTTACTAACTGATTAATTTTAAGAGCATTATGATTTTAGGGAGTCTTTTTATTCAGTTGTCCTATTTATGCTACTGACCTTGTTATGAAGGTCCTTTTAATGGGTTCTTTAAGGTGTCCCCTATAAAATATAAACAAATCAGAAGACCACATCTCTTTATTTTACAATATATCTCCATTTCACAGTTTATTAAAATCAGAGATTCTTTAAATTTTGTTTGAGATTCAAATTACTATATATGGATAGGGACTCAGGAATATGCATTACATAAAGCATGTTACATGCATGAAGGAGCATGCAAAACATCCCTTAAGATATATTGAGGTAAACATTCCCTATTTGGTACTTACTAATCTGTGCTTAAGTATGTAAACTGCTTTTCCGGTTTGTTGTTGGTTGTTTTAAATGTGGACTCTCCTGGACTTATATTTTTCAGTGTTCAGTTAGTGGACTTTTTGGGCAAAGATAAATTACCTGTAAACTTTGTCTATTTTTACTGATATAGAACACACACACACATACACCACAAACATAATCAACTAAAATTATGATAATTTTGATAGTTTCTATGAACAGATATTCGTAACATATGTTATGTGTGAAAGACATGATTGAGTTCAGAGTAAAACTGAGTTCACCTTTATAGAAATAACCTAAAGATAGAGTAAGGTGGTCAGAATGGTCATCATTAAAAAGTCTACAAATAACAAATGCTGGAGAGGGTGTGGAGAAAAGAGAACCCTCTTACACTGTTGGTGGGAATGTAAGTTGTGCAGCCACTGTGGAGAACAGTATTGAGGTTCCTCAGAAAACTAAAAATAGAATTACCATATGATCCAGCAATCCCACTCCTGGGCACATATCCAGACAAAACTCTAATTCAAAAACATACTTGCACCCCTATGTTCATAGCAGCACTATTCACAATAGCCAAGACATGGAAACAAACTAAATGTCCATCGACAGATGAATGGATAAAGAAGATGTGGGACATGTACACAATGGAATACTACTCAGCCATAAAAAGAATGAAATGATGCCATTTGTAGCAACATGGATGCAACTACAGATTATCATACTAAGTGAAGTAAGCCAGAAAGAGAAAGACAAATACCATATGATATCACCTCTATGTGGAATCTAAAATATGACACAAAATGAACCTGTCTATGAAACAGAAACAGAATCAGAGACATAGAGAACAGACTGGTGGTTGCCAAGGGGAAGGGGGTGGGTAAGGGATGAATTGGGAGTTTGGCATTAGCAGATGCAAACTGGTATATATAGAATGGATAAACAACAAGGTCCTACTGTATAGCACAGGGAACTATATTCAGTATCCTGTGATAAATCATAAAGGAAAAGAATATGAAAAATAATGTATATATGTATAACTGAGTCACTTTGCTGTACAGGAGTAATTAACACAACATTGTAATTCAACTATACTTCAATAAAAAAGAAGTTGTCAATCACAAATTTTTTAAAAAAAGAGTAATAAACACATCATAAGCTAGAAATGTTCTTCCAGAATATCCATGAAAACTCTTTTGGAGGCTTAGATATAAAATATAAATATTCCTTAATCCCCACCAGTTTACGTGACTGCTTGATTAATAATGGGATATGTTCAAATGTCAGCCCTCCTCTATCTTGTCTGTATTTTGCAATTTGTCTGTTCAGAATTGATCACTCTCCTCACAGTTATATTAGACCCAAATTCTATTATCACAGAGGAGCTACTGCTGATGTAACTGCTGACCAATCAAATCACCTCTTCCTATTTCAGGACCAACCTTTCATTAACTCAATAACATTTATGAAGCAGCTACTATGTTCTAGACAAATGAAGATACAAATGTTTCTCTCCTCACAGAACTTATATTCTAGTGGGGGATATACACAGTAAATGAGTAAACACTTGATATACATAAGCGCTATGCAGAATGTAAAACATAGGTAAGCAGTAGAGAATGATAAGGATGTAGGGAGTTCTTTTAGACTGGGTGAAATTAAGTTCTTGCTGATGAAGTTACATTGAAGCCAATACCTAAAATGAGGAATGCTGTGGAAGTGGAATCATACAGTATGCAGCTTTTTGAGTCTGGCTTATTTCATTAGCATTATGCATTTCAGAGTCATTCATATTATTAAGTATATGAGAAATTCATTTCATTTTTATGATTGCTGAATAGCACTCCATTGAATAGAGATTTTGCAGTTTGTTTTTTCATTCCCTAACTATGGGACATTTGGGTTGTTTCTTCTTTGAATAATTATGAATAAAGCAGCTGTATATAAAATCACAGACAGGCTTTTGGGTGAACATAAGTTTTCACTTGACTTGGGCAATCCTCTTTGAGAGGAATTGCTGGATTATATGGTAAGCATATGCTTAATATTATAAGAAACTGCCACACTGTCCAATGTGGCTGTACCATACTCACCAGAAGCATATGAGAATTCTAGTTGTTCTGCAGGTATTCCAGCTCTTATATTTTCAATTTTTTTTTTTGTTTAAGCTCTTCTGATAAGTGATGTTCTATATCCTTTCATGTGACATCCTTTTATCTTCTTCTGTAAAGGGTCTCCGTAAGTGCTTACCCATTTTCACTTGGGTTGTTTATCATTGGAAAATTTTGAAATTTCTTGATATATTATAGAAATACATCAAGACACTTATAAATATTTTTTCCCAATCTGTAGTTATCTTTAAATTCTTTTGAAAGTATCTTTGAAAAACTTCAGGATTTTTCTTTCATAGAATAAATTTGACACGTAATATTGTTTAAGTTTGAGGTGTACAGGATGTTACTTTGAGACATTCATGAATTATAATATAATTGCTGATGTAATGATATTTATCACACTACATAATTATAGTACAATATTATTGTCTATATTTATTATACTGTGCCTCAGACAGCTTATTTACTACTTCGGTTTTGATGTAGCCAATTTTTTTTTGGTGAGTCTGCTGAAGGCATTCTTGTCTTTGTTATCATGTTTTTCATTTCTACAATTTTTCTTTTATTATTTCTTATAATTTTTATCTCTCTGCTGAAATTACTCATGCATGTTGTTCACTTTTTACACGAAAGCATCTTACATATTAATCATAGCTATTTTATATTCCTTAGCAAATAGTTTCAAATTCTGGGTCCTATCTAACATTGATGATGTTCATTGCTTTGTTTCTTGAGAGTATGTTGCTTTTCCTTGCTTATTTGGGTATCTCATTTTTTTTTTTGTTAAATTCTGATGTCTTCTGTAGAGCAGTGGAGACTGAGATAAGTAGTAACTGTCTATTTCTGTGGCACAAGTCTTTTATGATAGCCTTTAATGTGGGCAGTTGAATCAACCTAGCCAGGACTTGAGTTGTGTTTGGGATTTCTTATTTCTATCAGTTCTTATCAGTTCCCCACAGGCTTCGTACTCCTGTAAGGTCACCTCGTGCTTCCCGGTGGGTTTTTCACAATATCAGCCCCACCCACAGTGTAAGAGTTTCCCTTTGTGCATGCTCCTCAGAGACGTTCTTTCTCCATGCTTCTCCTCCATCCCAGTAGTAGATGCTATTACTCGTTACTGGACATTTGCTGGCTGATGGTGGTGGTAAATACTCATGGGAGAGTATCTGTCTGTTTCTCTGGGGTATTATCCATTCTAGGCGTGCACTGTGTTCCTGTGTCTGGCGGGGCTTCTTATGTATCTTGTCCCTCACCCAGAAATAGGAGTTCTCTAATGATCTGGGTACAAGACATTTTCCTTTCCCTCCTTCTTTCTAAAACCCAGTTTTGGACATATATACACTACCAAATGTAGGGTGGATAGCTAGTGGGAAGCAGCCACATGGCACAGTGAGATCAGCTCGGTGCTTTGTGACCCTCTAGAGGGGTGGGATCGGGAGGGTGGGAGGGAGGGAGACGCAAGAGGGAGGAGATATGGAAACATATGTATATGTATAACTGATTCACTTTGTTGTAAAGCAGAAACTAACGCACCATTGCAAAGAAATTACACTCCAATAAAGATGTTTAAAAAAAAAAAAACACAAAACTTTCCTGTCCCCCAAGATAATAATAAAAAAATAAAATAAAACCCAGTTTTTTCTTAGCCAGTGCCCCAATGTTGACTGAATTTGATGCTATTTTCCCATCATTAAAGACTTTAAAAGAGGTAATAGAGAAGGATGGAGGTGAGGCTGCTCATCTTCCCCACATGGCCTCTGCTCACTTCCCCCCACACCTGAACAACATGAGGGCGACTTTCCTGGCCTCTTGCTGTGCCCAGATCTTTCTCCTAACCCTGATTAGTTCACTGGACAGGAGTCTGAAAGTCACTGTGAATTTCCATCAAGGGTGCCATTATTACGGTAGGTTCTATTTTCTCACTGTAGCCACAGTCAGCCTTCAGTAATTCTTTGAAAAAGATTAGCTGATTTATTCTTACAGATTCATGTGACATCTATTATTTACCCCAAGGAATCAGGTGTCTGCTTCCTGTCTCTCCTTGGTGTCATTTGTCTTTGCCTAGATTTTGGGTTAGTCAGATGCCTTCCAACCTCAGTGCTTCGATGGATTTCATTAAAAAACTGTGATTTGGAGATTATCTAAATTGTGTTCTTATTTTAAGGATGAGAATAATTCATTTTCTAGCCTTCTATGTCTGTATTAGTTTCCTAGAGCTACTGCAACAAATTACCACAAACTTGGTAGCTTAAAAAAACAAGAAAATTTTTTTCCTCTCACAATTCTGGATAACAGAAGTCCAAAATCAAGGTGTGGGCATGGCCATGCTCCCTCTGAAGCTTCTAGGGGAGAATCCTTCTTGTCTCTTCTGGTTTCTGGTAGTCCTGGTGTTCCCTGTTCTGTGGCAGCATCACTCCAACCTCTGCCTCCATCTTCACACGGCTTTCCCTATGTGCCTCTCTGTATCCATTCTTCTTCTCTTAAGGACACCAGTCACTGGATTGAGGACCCAACCTAAATCCAGGATGATATCACCTCAAGGTTCTTAATGACATCTGCAAAATACCCTATTTCCAAATAAGGTCACATTCTGAGAGTCTAGGGGGAATGGATATGAGGGAGACACTACCCAACCCACTACATTATGAGCAGAAGCTTGAACTAGATACAGAATAGTGGTAAATGATCATAACTTCTTCATAAGAATAGAATTTATACATTTATGGTAATTAGTTCCATGATAAAGTTATTCGTGCTAGAAATCTCTGATGCTGCCTCATTTTATTTTATTTATTCAACAATTATAAATTCAGGAAGTAGTACATGTCAGATACTATACTAGATGTTTTGTTTACTCTCACTGAGCTTGATTTTTCTCCTTAAAAAATTCTATAAGTTTCTCTTATTGAATTACATTTTATTTTCTGTAGCTTTGTTTAAAATGTAAGAAGATTCAATGATATTTCCTATCGAGGAAAGATGTATCTTTTCACAATAATGATAGAAAACATTAGTCTTTCTCAATTTTTGTTGTTTGATTTTAGAAATGGATAATATATTCATCCCTCTTTAGCAGTTTCCATGTCTTCAAACAACCATGGATTCAGAATATTCAGAAAAAATAATTCTGAAAGTTCCAAACAGGAAAACTATTTACATAGCATTTACATTGTATTAACATTACTTACTGTATATGCAATCTAGAGATGATTTAAAGTATACGGGAGGATGTGTATAGGCTGTTACACAAACACTACACCATTTTATTTATTTATTTATTTAATGGAAAGGCATTTTATTTTAAATATAGCAGTGTGTACATGTCAATCCCAAACTCCCAATCTATCCTTCACTGCCACCCATCCCCTCTGGTAACCATAAGTTCATTCTCTAAGTCTGTGAATCTGTTTCTGGTCTGTAAATAAGTTCATTTCTATCATTTTTTTTTAGATTCTGCATATAAGTGCTATCATATGATATTTGTCTTTCTCTGTCTGACTTACTTCACTTAGTATGATCATCTCCAGGTCCATCCATATTGCTGCAAATGGCATTATTTCATTCTTTTTAATGGCTGAGTGATATTCTATTGTATATATGTACCATGTCTTTATTCATTCATCTGTCAATGGACATTTAGGTTGCTTCCATGTCTTGGCTATTATAAGCAGTGCTGCAATGAACATTGGGATGCATGTATCCTTTTGAACTATGTTTTTCTTTGGATATCTGACCAAGAGTGGGATCGCTGGATCATATGGTAGCTCTGTTTTTAGTTTTTTAAGGAACCTTCATACTGTTCTCCATAGTGGCTGTACTAATTTACATTCCCACCAACAGTGTAGGAGGGTTGGTTCCCTTTTCTCCAAACCCTCTCAGGATTTATTGTTGGCAGATTTTTCTGATGATGGCCATTCTGACTGGTGTGATATCTCACTGTAATTTTGATTTGTATTTCTCTAATAGTTAGTGATGTTGAGCATCTTTTATGTGCCTCTTGGCCATCCGTATGTCTTCTTTGGAGAAATGTCTCTTTAGGTCTTCTGACCATTTTTTGGTTGGGTTATTTTTTTTTTTTTTTTTATTGAGATGCATGAGCTGTTTGTAAATTTTGGAGAGTAATCCCTTGTCAGTTGCCATCATACTCAACAGTGAAAAGCCAAAAACACTTCCTCCAAGATCAGGAACAAGACAAGGATGTCTTGCCACTTTTATTCAACATAATTTTGGAAGTACTAACTATGGCAATCACAGTAGAAAAAGAAATGAAAGGAATCCAAATTGGAAAAGAAGAAGTAAAACTGTCACTGTTTGCAGGAGACATGATACTATATAACATAGAAAATCCTAAAGATGCCACCAGAAAACTATTAAAACTAATCAATGAATTTGGTAAGGTTGCAGAATACAAAATTAATGCACAAGAATCTGTTGCATTTCTATATACTAACAACAAAGATCAGAAAGAGAAAATTAAGAAATAATCCCATTTACCATAGCATCAAAAAGAGTAAAATACCTAGGACTAAACCTACCTAAGGAGGCAAAAGACCTGTACTCCAAAAACTATAAGACACTGACAAAAGAAATTGAAAATGACATAAACAGATGGAAAGACATACCATGTTCTTGGATTGGAAGACTCAATATTGTCAAAGTGACTATACTACCCAAGGCAATCTACAGATTCAATGCAATCCTTATCAAATTACCAAAGGCATTTTTCACAGAACCAGAACAAAAAAACTTAAAATTTGTATGGAGACACAAAAGACCCTGAACAGCCAAAGCAATCTTGAGAAAGAAAAACAGAGTTGGAGGAATTAGCCCCCTTGACTTCAGACTATACTACAAAGCTACTGTCATCAAAACAGTATGGTACTGGCACAAAAACAGAAATACAGATCAATGGAACAGGACAGAAAGTTCAGAGATAAACTCAGGCGCCTATGGCCAATTTATCTATGACAAAGGAGGCAAGACTATAAAATGGAGGAAAGACAGTCTCTTCAATAAATGGTGCTGGGAAAACTGGACAGCTATATGTAAAAAAAATAAAATTAGAACATTCTTTAACACCATACACAAAAATAAACTCAAAGTGGATTAAAGACCTAAACTTAAGGCCAGATACTATAAAACTCTTAGAGGAAAACATAGGCAGAACACTCTTTAACATAAATCTCAACAACATCTTTTTCAATCCATCTACTAGATTAATGCAAATAAAAGCACCATTTTAAATAAGGCACCTGAACATCCTTAGATTTTTATATTCATAGGGGTCCTGGAACCAACCTGGAACCAATCTCCCTGTGGATACTGAGATACGATTGTACTGACTTCAATTATTTAACAAAGTCATGGAATAAAACTTTTGTTTTCATCCATCCAAAATTAAATCACCTCAGAATAGACAATTATATGTTACTGTAATAAGTAACATGTTTCTGACAAATTTGTCATTTTAATTATCTTCATATTGACTTGGCTCCCAATCGATTCTAAAAGTAATTTTTCTTTATATCAATATAAAATATCTACAACAAGATGATACATTATGCTGAAGCTATTAAAAAGAAAGAAACATTTTCAACCTGCAATGGTAAATATGAAAATAAAGGCAAAATTAGTTGGTTGACATATGGTATATCAACAAAATATTGATTTTGGCATTTTGACTGTGGGTAAATTTCATCAAAACCAAATGTTTTAAGTCAGCCTAATGTGCAATATTAAAGTAAGTATTGTGACACATAAAAACATTAAATTCCATTCAAAATGTGATGAGGTTTATAGAACCAAATCTGTTAAAGTACAATTGCTTCAAAGTAACAAACAAACAAATAACAAAACAGAAACAGACTCGTAGATACAGAGAACAAACAAGTGGTTTCTGGGGGGAGAAGCGGGTGGGGGCTGGGTAAAATAGGTGAGAGAGATTAAGAGGTACAAACTTCCAGTTATAAAATAAATAAGGCATGGGGATGTAAGATACAGAATAGGGAATATAGTTAATAATATTGTAATAACTTTGTATGGTGATGGATGGTAATTAGGCTTATCATGGTGATCATTTTGTAGTCTATAAAAATATTGAATACAGTATACCTGAAACTAATGTAGTATACCTGAAACTAATATAATATTGTAAGTCAATTATATTTTAATTAAAAATGTATAATTGTTTTTCATGCAAAACATATTTTCTTATGAGAGAAAATATTAAAAAGAATATAATAAATGAATAAAATAAATTCATGTATCAAAGTGAGGTATGAATTAGATGATTGAGTTCTAAGAGAACTTTAATTTCCAAATTTGTGATTTTAGGGTTTACTATACCTTATTCCATGTGATGGCTAACATGTGCCTTTGTCTCTGCTTTCTGCCACTTACCTATATTAGAATCATCTTATTAAGTCAGAAAATAACTGGCTATATTACTTAAGGGACTACCTTCTTCTCCATTAGAATGGACCACGAATCCCATAAATAATCAACCTATATGGAACTGGATTTTCCTCCTGTAATAGTAAAGATGGTAAACTAAGCCTTCTTAATGTTGTCAGTGCTAGTTTCATAATAACTGTGGTAACACATAATCCAAAGTCCAAAGCACAGAAGTGTATCTTTTTAACTGTTAAGACACTGTCAGTTATATTTCATAATACTTAAATTGTCCACATAGGCTGTGATAGCATGAAGTACAGATATATTTTCTTTGAATCTTTCAGCTTGACTCTCATATTATGTATCACACAGCTACTAAAGTTTTATTAGAACTAGTTATTAGAGAGTAACTAGGTCACACAGCAGGGTACTTAGATTCATTTTCAGATACTTGGCAAAATTATTTTGCCATACAAAAGATCATAGGGTATTTCATGTCTTTAATATTAGCCTTGAAGATATCTGGCTTCATATCAAAATCCTGATCCAAATTTTTGATCCAAAGTCCTAAATAAACTAACTGATTTTGATTTTAGATTAATAATATATACACCAATCTCTTCATTAATACTTCAGATGGCTAAAATCCATTGGAAAGCTTTCTGGACTTTGTACTCTCTATGTAGCCATTGGCTAGCATATTAACATTGACAACTGTGTCAAAGATGGTACAAAAACTTGTTCTTAAGAAGGCAAAGAAGGGTAAATCCATCCCCATGAAATATTTCTATGGTGATTTGTGTGAACTTTTTGAATGAATCAGAGGAAATGCCTGGTCACATTCATATAGTACCAGAAAATCAAAATATTAATTATTATATATTCAAAAGTCAGGAGATAATTCAATATATCTCTCAATGGGGAACCAGCATTATTTGATGTTGAGCATCAGTTATTTGTTGCTCATCTTCACTTAAATATAGAAGGCCCAGATTCAGGTGAACCTACAGATCACTGATCTCACATATTCTCACACAAACAGTTGTAACACTGTACTTAAAGGAATAATGAAGGTGAAAAATCAATAACTAATTCCTTGGTCAATTCTACAGGCCCAGTGATTAGACTGCATCCACTTCATTATTGGGGGGCAAATTATCCTATTTTAATCGAATAAATTTGAGCAGTAAACTAGGTATCAAATCCTGAGAATGGCATGTGAAAGTAAATACGGTGAAAAGTAATATGACAACTTATCCCTAATTCCCAGATTTCCAGTTCCCTTCACGATTCTTGTCCTTGAGGCAATCACTATTTCAGTTACATACTTTCAAGCATACACACTCACGCCATTTTAACCAAAAGTCATGGCACATTATGTATACTTTTCTGACATTTTCTCTTTTATTTAGTATAATGTGAAGATTGTAGTATATTTAGAAGATTGTTCTTTTTGTTTCTAATTCTATCTAGATAATTCTATCTCACATTTTTAATAGCTTTGTTGTATCCTCTTGAATGGGTTCACAAAACTTCATTAAATTGATCCGCTAATCCATTAGTAATAGACATGCAGATAATTTGTAGAAATCTGCTACTATAAGCAGTACTGAAATTCATTTTCAGTTTTGTAATAAAGCACATTTGTAAGAGTGTATAATTAAGATACATTTCTGGAAGAGAAAACAGTGGATCAAAGTGAATGAACATTTCAAACTTTGATAAGTATTACAAAATTTCTTATTAAGATAAAGTATAATTTACAGTCTTAAAATATTATGACAGTGCATGTCTGTGGTTTCTCATCCAATCTAGAATGTTGACAACATTTTTACCTTTTCCAGTGGTACATGATTATGGTGTTCTTTTCTATTTATTTTATTTACAAGTGATAGGGACATATGTTAAGTATTTAAAAGCCATTTGAAGGCACTTTAACTTCTGGCTGTGGAGGACTAACTTAGGTAAGACACACCTTATAAAAGCTAGAAAAAATATTTAAAATATATACGCTTGAAGGCAGTAGAGATCTACCGAGACACTGAGGACATAAGGAATGAAGACACTAGTAAGAAGGGACATGAAGAAAAGTGAGCCCAACATTTTTCGACATGTGGCAGGTGTCAAAGCAGCACAGAGTCTGAAAAGCTAAGCAAACCTTTCATTAGTCTCCAGGGTCAGAAGGAAAAAAATCAATTTCAGATCCTGTGGCAGTGGAGGGACATGGCAAATGCTTGCAACTTTCAGATGTGACCAATTACACACCAGGAATAGTGATGCATCAAAACAGACAAGCCTCACAACTGAAACAGAGCTCCAAGGAAGCTCAGTTCCTCATTGGAATAGCTACTCTTTCCTCTGGAGAAAGTTGTTATTCTTCAGAGCCACAGATGATTTCTGCGATTTTTTTCCATACAAAAACTAGATTCATTTAAAAAGTTAACAGGCATATTAGGATTCAAGTTTAAAGAAGAAATTAAAAGACAATACAAATGGACTTACAGGACAGTCATATATTACATGTATTCGACAAAAAATAAAATAAAAATGCGTAATGTGTTAAAAAAATAGACGATAAGATGGAGACTTTCATAAGATGAACTGAAATCTAGAGAAAACACAAATAGAAATTTCAGAAATTCCTATGTAGCAATTAAAATTAATGTGATGGATCTAAACAGTGATTTGGAAAGATCTTACACATTATAGAGTGAAAGAACAACTGAATTAAATTCACTTACAATAAAAACATATGCAACAATATTATATGTTTTAGGCCAGTATGTGCATTGTAAATGTAAATGTATAGAAATAGGTCTGTACGTACATACCACAAACCACT
Organism: Kogia breviceps; assembly: GCF_026419965.1. Lineage (NCBI taxonomy): Eukaryota > Metazoa > Chordata > Mammalia > Artiodactyla > Physeteridae > Kogia > Kogia breviceps. Next base: position 12,794,732 of record NC_081310.1, on the reverse strand, counting down.
AACAATGGCAAATATAAGGAGGGGCCTTCAAGGGATGCTGTTTGTCTTGTCTGTATGACTGATTTGTTTACAAAGTGAATGCGTTCACTTTTCACTGATGTAATTTAAAAGTAACTGTTACTCTAGAGAAACACCTGAATGCAGGCTCCCTCTACTTCAACTCAGTGCCTGCCTTTCCTTAATCAGGAAAAAGACAATTAACTATAATTGAGATCTGGTGCTGCCCATGTGCTCAGCTCCCATATATCCATAGAGAAAGATCCGTGAGGAGAGAAAAGTCTATAGAGTTTTACACTATAGACTTTGGTTCTAGGTGAAGTCCTTTCTCCAAAGATAACTTGCTGATTTAATAGAATTAATGAGACTATAAATTTGGAGAAAAATGGTGATTGTAGAAGACACAGAAAACATAATTCAATAAGAGTCATGTACCACAATGTTCACTGCAGCACTATTTACAACAGCCAGGACATGGAAGCAACCTAAGTGTCCATTGACAGATGAATGGATAAAGAAGATGTGGCACATATATACAATGGAATATTACTCAGCCATAAAAAGAAATGAAATTGAGTTATTTGTAGTGAGGTGGATGGACCTAGAGTCTGTCATACAGAGTGAAGTAAGTCAGAAAGAGAAAAACAAATACTGTATGCTAACACATATATATGGAATCTAAAAAAAAAAAAAAAGGTTCTGAAGAACCTAGGGGCAGAACAGGAATAAAGATGCAGATGTAGAGAATGGACTTGAGGATACGGGGTGGGGGAAGGGTAAGCTGGGACGAAGTGAGAGAGTGGTATGGACATGTATACACTACCAAATGTAAAATAGATAGCTAGTGGGAAGCAGCCACATAGCACAGGGAGATCAGCTCTGTGCTTTGTGACCACCTAGAGGGGTGGGATAGGGAGGGTGGGAGGGAGACCCAAGGGGGAGGGGATATGGGGATATACGTATACATATAGCTGAATCACTTTGTTATACAGCAGAAACTAACACAACATTGTGAAGCAATTATACTCCAATAAAGATGTTAAAAAAAAAAGAGTGGTTACATTTTTTTAAAGTAACTTGTTTATTTATTTAAATAACTTGTTTGTGTTGGAAATCTTTGGTAATTGAAAACTAATGGGTTTCAACGGAATTATATATGAGTCATTTTATTCACTAAGACAATGTGTGGCAGCAGGGTGTCCTGGGGAGTAGAGCATCCTGGGGAAACGAAATGCTTCCATCCTGGATAGATATCTGTCCTTGACTCATTTTCTTGACCTCGGGCAAGAAAAGTAACCATTCTGGCCTTTGTTTACTCATTTATGAAAAGAAAGATGATTTGCGCTCATTGAGAAAAAGTGGAATTTGGACTTGAGAGGGAGAAAGTGATAACAGAGCTATAATCTACTTTATTATTTTGTTTAATGCAAGAAAAAAGTTATGAGTTCTGGCCCTGCATTTTTCTCTTATTAAAAATGAAGTAACTGAGGGGCTTCCCTGGTGGCGCAGTGGTTTAGAGTCCGCCTGCCGATGCAGGGGATGCGGGTTCGTGCCCCGGTCTGGAAGGATCCCATGTGCCGCGGAGCGGCTGGGCCCGTGGGCCATGGCTGCTGAGCCTGCGCGTCAGCCTGTGCTCCGCAACGGGAGAGGCCACAGCAGTGAGAGGCCCATGTACCGCAAAAAAAAAAAAAAAAAAAAAAAATGAAGTAACTGAGATTTTTATATGGAGAGTTTGTGGACCCGGTTCATTTTTTCCTGTCATGTTCTGCAGTGCTCTAATGCCAAAATGCCTTGTGTAGAACTAATGTGATAAAGCTTGTATGTTAAGAAAATGTGTCTGAAGAAACATCCTAGCCCCACATTTTTCAAAGAATGAGCTATGAAATACTTGCACCTAAAGATGCAATTAAAAGCAAAAGGAGGGAGTCTCATTTAAAATAAATTTAGATACCCTTCATAACACATTCCTGTTTCAAAGAGTCATAATACATGCTCATGTTTAAAACCTCAGAAACACTTAAGAACAGCCACTTAACAGTATATGGTCCACCATTTTCTAAACATTTTAACAATTGTCCTTTTCCTATTAACTTTTGTTAATACAAAATCTGCAAACCTAGTGTTTTACAAAATATGCTTTGTGAAACATTTTCCTACCATAAGAATACAGTTTGTTCTGATTTAAATTGAACTGCACATGTTGAATAATCTATTATAAATCCATTCCATCTGGGAGACCCAAGTTGCTCTGAGTCTCTGAAACTATGTGTACACAGGAAATAGGAAGTAAGAGTCTATTAATTCAATCCACAAACATAAGTTGGAGGAAAAAATTGAAAAATAATGATTCCTCTTTTGCAGAAGCTCACATTTTCCTGCAAGACAAATATATAAGAAAACAACTAAAAAAAAAAAATGGAAATGGTATAAGTGTGAGTCTTGAGAATTTCTCTGGAAGCATTTGACTATCCTTGTTCCTTATAGCTGTTCTTCCCCACCCCCTCTTGCATTTGACATTTACACTAACTGGTTCTCTTCACCCCCTCTTGATATATCCAGACTGCCCAAATAATGGCTGCTAATTTTCAAGAACAATTCCTCTATTCTCAAAGTCCAGACTCTCCTAATAGTGGCCGTTAATCCACATAACCATCCAATTTGTCCATTTCCAAAATGTGCTGCACTTCAGCCGACAGCCTCTGGCTGAAGTCTACCTGAACTTTGAACAGCCTCCTGCTGCTAAAACCTGATAAAACATTTCACCCTCCTTTCTCATGTTAGATGTTCCTCTGGAACTTTTCATGTTCCACATTCTAGAATAAAAGCTCATGCTAAGGGTGTTCTGGTTGATTTCCTTCCACAAATGCTAGTAACGTTGTATATTATCAAGGTACACTGTAAAGACAGACATCTAATCCTGCCTTCAGGATTTGGGAAGAGGAGGTAGTGTTCAAGCTAATCTTGAAGAAGTAAAACATCAACAGTTACCGTTGTTCTCAGTGTTTGTTTGGGGGAAGAGGATGCCTGCTAAATATTTTAGATGTTTTTATTAATTTAATTTTTACAACAACCCTTTGAGGTAGGTTCTTCAGATAAAGAAATGCAGGCACTATAAGTTCAGGTAACTTGTCCAAGGTCACATAAGCAGTAAAAAGCCACATGTAATAGGTCACATGTCATAGTAAACAGCAGAACTTACCTCAGATTTCTTGTGATGATTAAATAAGAGCAATGTATAAAGTAACGGCTCAATAAAATTCATTTATAATTATATATTTATACATGTTATTATTACATGATAAGAATCCTATGAGACCATTTAATATCAATAAATTGATTCAAACATTGGACATACATAATAAAGAGAAAGAAGTTTTGTTTCCAAATCTCTGTCACAAGCTCCCTATTTCCAGAAGGTGCTATATCTAGTACTCTAAGCAATATTTAAGAATATAGGTGATACCAGTATAACATAATATTAAAAGCATTATCTCTTTGTTAAGTACTAGCTCTAGGTAAACACATTTTGAACTTTATGAGATTCATTTTTCTTCTTTGCAGTATGGTGATAACAATAGTACCAACTGCATTGGATCATCAAGAGGAAACACCTGCAAAGCTCCTAACACAGTTCCTAGCTGGAGTTAGTATTCAGTAAGTACTAGTAATGATGATAATTAGTTTCAGAAAAACAACAGTTGTAAATATTGTACCCATCTTTTTATCTATGTTCCAAATATTATTTTCCATTTCAAGGAATTATTTTCACAAAGCAAGTGTCTCCTTGAATACGTTCAACAAAAGAAGCTTTTGCTTGTGCTCTGTAGGGGCACTGAAATGCCTGTAAATTAGTTCTACAAGTGTCTCTTGTGCATCAAATCTTCTTGAGTTCTTGATTAAAACATTTACAAATGCACAGATAATGAAGGAAAACTGACACTATTCATTTTAAGAGTAATCAAAACATTTGGCATCATCATTATTTTTCTCTGTCAAAGACCAATTTTATGTATGTAACATATGGCTTCCAGGAGGTTTGAAACCATCAATAGTGAAATGATGAGGAATTATGAAATGATTTATATACTATGTTATTCATTACATTACTGAGTTTATGTTCTTATACATATGTATCACATATAACAATAAAAACTGAGAAACAACTTACATACCTAAAAGAGAAGATGGTTAAATAAATTCCATATAATCATGAAATTAATGTTTTAAATGATCATTTAATGGCTTGTAGAAGGAATCAGTGGTGAATTTCATGTGGATTATGAGGAACAGAGAGGTGCCATGAGAAATTCCTAATTTATCAATTTGCAAACTAAATGGATTTGGGGTTGGAGATCAAGACTTCTGTGTTGGACATATACGTGTAGCTAAATAAATTACTCAGGAAGTAGAGAAAACATCTGGGCTGGGAAGAAAATTAATGTTGTCAGAATATAAAGGATAACTAAAACCATAGGTGTGGATGAGAAAATCTAGAAAACTAGGCTTCAGCTCACCAAGACAAGAAGACCAAGAAGGCTTGAAGAACCATAATTTACGGAAAAGTTGAAGAACAAAAGATATTTACTTTGATTCATTTGCACTGTTATCATTCACAAAATAAAGTACATAATCTTGTACTGAATATTTATGTACAATTACTACAGTCTTTCCCCTGTTTCCGGTTGGCATGAGTTTAACAGTTTGCCAGAAATGGGATTGGTAAATTATTAATATGTATTGATATGTTTCATATATGCTTTGAATACTTTCTTCCCCACCCATGGGAATGTTCCAGGCAGTACTTTAAGACATAAATAAATACATGCTACATTCCAAGGTCACAAATTGTCTATACCCCTAGTCCTGTTTGAAATTTCTTGCCCAGGATAGGTTGCTCAAGTTTCTAATCTGTTGTTTTATATATGGACTCTTTGTGCTGAGCTACTACTGAAGTTTCACTTAAACTGCCTGTTTGCCTTTCATGGCTGTTGTTTCCCCTAGACACTAATTTTTCAGAATGAATGATCTCATCTCTCCAAAGTGAGATTCTATTACCAAAACTTCCATGTTTTAATCTTCTTAATCTTTCTGAAACTTAAAAAGCTAAAGACAATATATTGGGATTTTAAAAATACTATCCAAGGTGGGGAGGAGAAGAGAAGGGGAGGGCCCCCTGTTGATAGAGCCTGCCCTACAAACACCCTGTTTTCATTTTTCTCACTTAAGATGCAGTCTTGGTTCTTCTGTGAGACTTAATTAAGTTACTGGCTCCCTCTGGCTACCACCTCCCATATTTTCACCAGGCCTTATTCCTTTAAATAACACAGTTTCTACTGCCTTACTACTTTCCATGTCACTCTCCGAGAAATCTCAAACATTCTTGATGATTTCTAAGTGGGTTTTTTTTGTTTTTTTTTTTTATACCGTGAATTTCAGGAGAAAAACTGCTAGAAAGCAGAAAATGAAGACACTTTGGGGAAATGTTATAAAAATACAAAATGGTATCCAAGGATTTTGTCTGTTTTTTTTCCTTGTCATTTTGCTCTGTCAGTAAAAACTGTTTCTTGTTATTGTGTGTTTTTTTGGTAAAAGAGTTATTCATTCACTGTATCCCATTTACTCTTTGGGCTGATGAACTTTTTTTTTTTTTTTAAATAATCCGCTGAATTCTGTGCACCTCCTCTGCAGCTTTAGACTGTTGAAAGAGACAGGTCTTACCAGCCACACTGATGCTTACTATGTACTATACACACAAGAACTTTATGTGTGTCAACTAATTGAATTTTCATAACAAACACATTTTGCAAAGAGGGGAGGAGGGGAGGGGAGGGGAGGGGGGAGGGGGAGGGGGAGGGGGGAGGGGGAGGGGAGGGGGGAGGGGGGAGGGGGAGGGGGTGGGGAGGGGAGGGGAGGGGAGCTTTGTCAAATACGTTTGAAAAACATGGGGTTAATAAGCACTGAACAGTTTGTTTTCAGGACGTTTAACACCGTTAACGTGATATAGTGCATTGCGCCTCTAGCGGTAGGACCGTTATGCATTGTTTTCCAAATATATTTGACAATGAAACATACTTCTGGAAGAACATGTATTTAGTAAGAGTCTAAGCAGCCATTTTCAAAAACTCATATAAATTGTTTCTCCCTCTCTGACTATCTCAAGAAACTACTGCTTCTGTTCTCGGGAACAGGGTTTGAATAAGCTTCCAGTTTTGAGACAGAGGTCTGACACGAAAGTGGAAAGAAGAAAGGAAGAAGGATTAAGGAAGAGACTCAGAAAAACTGTTGTACATCAGTAGAAGAGGACTTATAGCCCAGACTTAGGAGCAGTGATCAAAACCCAGGACCCAGTTCTAGGGTTGAATTGGCCTCAGATGCTGCTTGCTGCTCAAGCCCAAACTGTAGAGCTGAGACCACTGAAATTCTTACTGACTCGAGTCAAAATTGATAATGACATCTGAGAATGGAGCTGAGCCTGAATATAGCTATCAAAGAGCCTTTACCTATGGGCCTTACATGTTAAATGATATGAACAGATATAAATCATGCCCCAAACTATTAGTCACTTAAGTTATTTTATCAAGCTATAGTCCCAGATAATTAATACATTTTACTTTGGGAGTACTGTTCTGTGTCAGAACACATTGTTTCCCCAGACACTATTGCTGATAGACGTGGTGAAAGTGAATAGTAAAAATGCTTCAGTGAGGCTTTTTTAAGCAAACTAGAAACTGTGATGCAAGCCTAGAAATGGAAAAAAATAAAAATATGAAATTTTTAAAAATTACATAAAAAGTAACAGAGAACGTGGGTGTAACTCAAAGATTTCCTTTCACAAAAGTATTGGTCAAGATTGGTCTGGGGAAGGTGGACAGTTTTACCATCTCCATGGGTTGGAGACAATAGTTGCCTTAACAGTCCAGGCTAGAGGGCACAACTCAGAAATTATATGCCCTGCACTTCTGATCCCAAGCTAAACTAGCATCTCAAAGCTTACTCTCCCAAGACTGCTACATTAGAAGGAATGCAAAGGAAGACAGAGGGGAGAGTGCATCAAGGCAGAAAAATCACTATATTAGACAAGTTATTTAACTTTTCAGAGCTTCCAAATTCTCATTAAATATAATTCTTGGGATTTTGAGGGAGCCTGATGAATGGTCTCTTTCCGCCCCTTAGTTGTGAACACACCAGTATATTTAAAATATTGTCTTCTTACTATGAGAAGCTTTTTAAGACACTGCAGGACTAGTTCTCTTTGCCAAGTGAATTCTGATGTCCAGAACTAGGCAGAGTGAAGCCAGCAGTCATAGACTATGCTGAACCAAGGGAAAATACTTGCTTCCTGTAGGCATGTGGCTTTTCGCTTAGCACTTGGTTGACGTTATAGGAATTCACATTAAAGTTTTCAAATCTCCTCATTTTGTATCAATAATGTACATTTTTATTTTGTCAAATGCCAACTGCTCTGTGCAGGGAGTTTTAATTAACAAAGTTATTACATATCCATTATTTCTTTTTGTAGTAGCACAGATGATTGCACCCAAGACGTAAATCCATATGTATTATGACATCTAAAACTTCAATAATTTCATATGCTTATTTCATAATTGTACTTTTGTTAATGAGTTATTTAACACCTTTTTGAATTTTGTCCTTGGCTAATGAAAGTTAAAAGTTGCTGATGCATCATAGTATCATTAGCCTCTGGGTGCTTGCTATATCATTGCCTTATTGATGAAATCACCTTAGGACAAGGTCTCCATAACTCTTCCTCACCTACAGGATAAATCTGCCTTTTCCCAAATTCTGACACACAGAAGATTGTTTTATAACACATCTCCTGCCTGTATCTCATTATGGTTAAGTATTTTATAACAAGCCCATTTTACAACACGTGTTGGCCTACGTTGTATCACAGAAATAACTTGCTGCTTGGCAATGAGTGTTTTCCATCCTGACAGTACATTTGGTCTCTTCTTAAGATCCCTTATGTTGAAGAGTGAATGCTACAAATTTGTCTTTGCCTCAGCAATCAGGTACTGATGCGTTTGTTCTCCCCCTGTCCGTCCTCTGCAAGTCCAAATTGCTTACCTACTGAAAGCTCTCAAGGTGGTGACCTGGAATATTAACAGCTTACATTACCTCATTAAGCAAAAGAAACCGCTCTTACTCAGAGTCTGTAGATGCTGACAACGCATTTATCCAAAAAATTATTGTTTGGATGGTAGTGTAGTTGGAAAGATATTCTGTACGTCCAGACTGAGGCTTCTCTAACTTTTCATAGGTTATCAAAATTTCACCCATTAGTTATTGCCTTTCCCTTGAAAAGTAAAGATTAATGATGTTAAAATGATACATTTTAATACAATTAAGTTACACTTCTTTCTGACTCTACCTCAGATGTTGATAATGTGGCTTTTTTTTTTTTTTTTTTTCCCCAGCAACTGGCACAAGTTCATTTGAAGGAGAAAGACAACCCTTAAATAACAGGGCAATTATTATTTTAATCAAAAGCAGTATTATATTCTAAATTAATCTTCAAAAGAGTCCCTGAAGCTAAAATTTCAAAAGTCATTAATCAATTAAGAAAATAATACACAGTCTTTCAAAGCAATCTATCTCCTGAAGGTTGTTCAAACTGTTTTCTGAGAATGAAAACTTAGCACTTTTTCTTCAGTTCCATTGAGTAGTTTTATTTTTCCAATAATTGTCCAATATGTAAAAATAATATGATGGTGTAAATATGAACATTCTAATGTTGTTAAATGGTTCTATCAGATAGGGCCTTTTCAGACACGTTTATTTTCCAGGAACATAAACTACTGAGTCTGCTTCTCAGCTCTGCTAGTAATCAGACTATGATATTCTTATTAGACACTCAAATTCTGATAATGGGACACCAGCAAGGTCACACAGCCCTTCTATTTTCATAACAATAGTTCCCTCCGATCTAGTACTCAATACAGAGTTAATCCCTACATTCCTGGAATCTCACTGTAGAGTTTTTCATTGTAAGCCCAAACTATAAAAATCCCTCTCTCTTCATACTAAGATATCCAATTCACAGTTTCTCACGGTGTATTCTCTCTCTTGCTGAAGAAAGTGATAAATCTAATAGATTTTGTTTCACTACAGATATGTTCCTTGTGACCTTTATCTGATGGGCTTTGTCAAAATTCTTAAGTGACCCCTGGTGCTTGCAAAACACTACTAAAACTGTATACATCAAATACAATTGACCCATGAACAACATGGGTTTGAACTGCAAGGGTCCATTTATGCACAGATATTTTTCCCAATAGTAAATACTACAGTACTACAGGATCCGATGTTGGTTGAATCCATGGATGCAGAACCATGGATAGGGAGAGCCAACAATAAAATTAGACTCAGACTTTCAAGTGAATGGAGGGTCGGCACTCCTGACCCCCAAATTGTTCAAGGGTCAACTATATTTAGAAATAAAGGAGTAATGTAACAGAAGTGAAATGAAAGAAATATGTACACATGATAAATATCAAATTCAGTCACTTATCTTTAGAAATGAGTCAAGGATCATTAGATGCGACACAGTAAATTGCTGAATGCTGAGGTTGTTCTGCCTCCCCTGAACTATTTAATACATATTTCTTTATTTTACTATTTGTTATCTATGCCTATGCCTTTGAATTCTTTTTCGTAGCATACCACATGAACCTGCTCCCCTCAGACAGTACATTTTTGCTCCAAACTTTGTCCAACCCTCTTCATGTTCAAGTATGCCTACAATTACCTTGTTCTTCCAGAATATTCTTCTTAACACAAACTGAGTTGATGTTTCAATACAGAACATTCTAAGTGTCACAGAACAGGAAGCCTGAATCATTCATTATAAATAGGGTTTAACCAAGGAAGAAATGATGCCATTTTAAGAGTTACTCAATAGACAGCATGAAGTTGTCATTTCAGGAACACTTGAGGTAATACAAGTTTTAAATACTTTCCAATATTCCTTAGAAAGAGTATGTGCAAACACGGAGACAAGAAACAGCTTGTCACTTGCTGTTGCTGAAATGTGGTACGCAGGGAAGAAGTAGCTGGTGAGCACATTAGAGAAAAGTACAGAGCATGCCAAAGAATCTGAACTTGACTTTCAGGCACAGAAAAAGCCCACTCATATCTGTCATGTGGAGGAAGATGTAACTGGTTTACTGCTTCAATGAGCAGGAGTATGACTAACGGAGAGCAGTTATAGTTGAATTTCTGTTCAATATAAGAAATATTTTTCTAATAACTAGAACAGTCCAGAAAATATGATGAGCCAATTAGGCTGAGTGCCTCTTACTTCCTAGAAGTGCCTAAGTAGATAATAAATGCCCATGCCTGAGGAATATCTTAAAAAATAATTTCTCTTTTCAATTCTATGATGTTCTCTGTTGGGATTCTAATAAACTAATCAGTGGAAGTGTTAGGATGGACACAATTGTGCTACCTTCACTAAGCAATGAATTAACACATACGAAGCATTTTAGAGTTATACAGAGTAGTGACCAAGAACAGCTGCTGCCATGCCATGGTGGCAGGACAATAGGAAAGAGGTTTAACATCAGACAAACTTTTTAGATGTGATATTGCATCCCATAGAAGATGCCTTACTTTGCATGGTCATGGAAGAAGTATAAATTATGTTAGTTATATCATAATAATATATGAGAATAGATATTCTATTATAATCCAATCATAGATTAATTAGTTCAGCAATAATATAATATCATCCACAATGAACATTTTGAATGCCTACTAGGACCTAGGTACTCCAAGATATTTTGCATATATTTTCTCTAATCCACCAACCAACCTGAAAGACAAATATTATCCTCTTTTTACAGATCACAAAACCAAAGCTCAAAAAGATAAGGATCATCAGAGCTAATAAATGGCATATTGAGAGATCTGTCTGTCCCCCAGCCCTATGGCATACTCATATAATAGACAAACCACTCAACTGCTCTAAAACTGTAACTTAAATTTTTAAGACTTTAATATATTTTCCAAGTAGGATGCTAGGATTAGCCTCCTACTGTCATCAAGAGGATTTTTTATTTGTTTTTTAAAATATTCTTCTTTCCAGTTACAAAATGGGAACATCCTAAACTCTAAACTCAATAAATTAAATGTAAATTGACTAACACCTATGTTTGGAAATAAATATCAACAAGAACACTGGAAAAAAGAGGTATAAATTAATAAAAATTGAAATAAATTTTAAAATAAGTTTATGTTTAACTCAATAGATTGAAATAACTTTGACATGTGACAAAATTGGAGTAAAGATGTTAAAAATCTCTGATCAGTCTTTAAGACATACTAGAATGTCAACTGCTGTCACTTCCAATTTCCTAAGCGGTGCATATTCCATTTTCCTTAGTAATCATCCTGTCCTAAATTCTCCAGTTAGCATCCTCTTGTGTGACTCCTCTGAAGAGTGTGAATTTCTTATAATCCTACATTTCAGATATTAAAATGATATATCCTGGATTCCACTGTAATTTAGCCCCCTTTACCATTTTCCAGTGTGACTAAACAATTAAGATATTTTATAAGAAAAAGGGTTAACAGTAAAATGTAAGTGAAGCAATACAGTTGATAGAGTTGATTCACTGTGTGCTACATATTGCAGAAATAGTATTATTTTAAATGTTTTATATATATGTATATACATATATATATTTATGCAGCGTTATTTTCTGGTAGTTAAATACTTTCTGTTTATGCTCTGGGAGTCAAAGATTGTCACAGAATATGCAACGTAGACTCACAAGCAAAAGTCAAGCAAAAAAAAGTGAGTAAAGAGCCAGTAGTGTCATGAGATGGCTTTTACTTTTATAAAAGAAAATATTATAAAAATTGATGCTGAAAATGAAGTTAATTTGCGGATTAGGAAACACCTGGGAGTAAGTTAAATAATTCTAGCATACTTTCAGTCACCTGAATTTTTAACATAAAAGATAGGCTACTGGACAGTCAAAGTAACCAATGTAATGAGGTGGGAAATGGTTTCTAAAGTGTGGTTTATTACATATTTATAAATAATCTATTACTGTATATAGATTATAAATAATCTATTATGTACAATCCAGATGCTAGCCAAAGATATGGGTAACACTGTTTGTAAAAATAAAAAGTAGGTATAGATTTTAGACTGGGTAAGCCATAATCATACATCATTAACCCCAGCAATTATTTATCGTAAAATTAGTGCAACTGTTTGTTTGACTATTTTACCTGGAAAAAAGAGAAAAGTAAGATCTTGGACAGGGTTGCATACAATCTTATAATGGGTAGTTAAGGGATAGAAGGAAAGAAAACAAAATGCAGTGAAACAGGAATATTCTTAACTCCTCCAGTCAACTGGGGGAAAAGTGTTATTTCTTAGGGGACAGTTATAAAAAGTAAGGTTATTTGTATGGATTTGACTAGGCCATTACTAAAGGGATTGACATGCATTTACACAGAGAGAGTAGTGTAGCTCTCTCCCAGCTTTCATAACTATTCTATTTAGGCATTAATACAGGAAATTTCTATAAGGTCAAGTTTAGCTACTTCAGACATCCTCACAATATCTTAGACTATTTGCTGCTCAACATGTGTGATGGTTTTGTAACGTGTCAACTTGCTGGGCTAAATGACATTCCCCAGAATTCTCTTTCCTATATGTTTTCGGTTAGAGTCATCTGCTAGAAGATTCTTCAGGGGATGTGGAGGGTTTGAAGTGAAACTGCAGCTCTTTCATAGCACGCGTGCGCGCGCACACACACACACACACACACACACACACACACACAATTTAACTCCAGGAAGAAAGGTCGGAAGCAGTGACAGCTACCATAGTTTCAGCCTGTCTGTGGAAGTTCCAGTTACTGGCCTGTGGCTTTTCAGTTTCGATATTCAGCATGAAAAATTAAGATGACAACCGAACAGCCTAAGAGTCTTATAGAGACTATTTAACCAGCTCTCAAAATTGCATAAACTCAGATCCCTGTAACAAATCCCTTTGTGTATGTGTGTGCTTACATATTCATTTGCTAGGGCTGCCATAACTAAGTACCACAGACTGGTGGCTTGAACACCAGAAACGCATTGTTTGCAGTTCTGGAGGCTAGAAGTCTGAGATCAAAATTGCTTCCTTCTGTGAGCTATAAGGGAAATTTTGCCCCAGGCCTCTCACCTTACATGGTGTGGTTTTATGGCAATCTTTGGAGTTCCTTGGCTTAAAGATACATCACTCCATCTCTGCTTTCATGTTCATATGGTGTTCTCCATAAGTGCAAGTCTCCATGGGCAAATTTGCCCTTTTTATTGTATAAGGACATCACTCATACTGGACTCTACTTCAGTATGACCTTATCTAATTACATTTGCAATGACTCTTTACAAATAAAGCAATCATCACATTCTGAGGAACTGGGGATTAGGACTTCAACATATGAATTTTGTGGGGTGACAACTCAACTCCTAACAATGCATATGTGTAGAAACACATATACACACACACGCATACATACACACACACACACACACACACACACCCCCCTCCTAGACGTTCTGCTTCTCTCATTGAACGCTTAATGACAGGCCATTTATGCCATGTATTTCCACATATCCATGCCTTTGTCCAAACTAGAAAAATCTTCCTACCATTTTCACAAGAGAATACCTGTTCAGATTCTAAGATCCAAGTCAAAAGTTTTCTACAGAACATTCCCTCCCTGTTACTTTACTGGGTCAACATTGGGGGCAGAACTAATTTGGATATGTATACCTTAACTAACTAACTAACTAACTAATTACATATATATGTAAGTTGTACGGTTGTATAATTATTTAAAATCATTTATTGTATAATCATATAATCTATAATTGTATGAATTTGAATGCTATGAACAAAACCTTCATAAGATAAGGCAATAATCCAACACCATCTTCAACAATGTTTTCAACATTTGAGGATAAGGAACATGATTGACTCCTACTGTATGACTGACTCCTATTGTACAGCACTGTTCATGGTGCCAAGACCTCATAAACACTTTGGGAAAGAAACCTACTGAATTAAGTACACCTCGGGCCAATTCAGTTTTTTAAACTTCTGATTAATAAATTGCAACCATATCATGTATATCTTGAATAATGCTTAACATTTTTAAAAGAACTATGACAGATTTAGAATACCAGGATTCTAGTCTTTGTCCTGATGCTATACAGTCGAGGCAGTAAAACCTAAAGCTATATTTCTCTGACTCCCTTGCAGCTCAAATGCAGCATGTGATCTAGGTTTCCCCAAGCAGATGTAGTCACGCAGCAGGGTGTGATGTGAGGTGATAGCTACAAGCAGGGATGTTAGATCATCTGGAAAGCGTGAACTACCTAGAAATTCAGATCGCCTCAGTAAGCTGGTGGAGTTCACAGCATCTACTCCCTGCTATCGGAGGAACTGAGCCACAGCACCAGCCTTACAGTGTGGTGGGAAATTTCCTCTAGACACTTGGTTTCTAGTTGTGTAACATTCAAGCCCAAATCTTCAGCAGGGACTTCAGAATATCCTTCAGTAAATCCTACTCTGCTCCGACTTGCTGTATTAGACTTTTATGTTCTGTAAAGAAGAATCTTGGAAGATGATCTAGGAAAAGAAAATTTTCTTTCTCAACTATTTGAACCTGGAGACACAGATATTCTTCCAGGTGGTGTTAGGTCAGTGTTGTGGTTATATATACTCAGTAACTGGGATGGTCATTACTGGATCACGATCAAGATGAGTTTCCATGGGAAGTTGTGCAAGATAAAGAAAGGAACAAATTAACAGGGAAACACGGAAAGAGGCAAAAAATAAGAGAAGCTGAGAGTATCCAGGAGACAAAGAGTAAAACATTTGCCTTACTTCCCTGTTCTAGTCTCCACAGAACAAGTTGTATTTAGCTATTTGTCTTTAATTATTCATAAGGTAAAAGTATAATATGTCCTATGATACCCTTAACAGTTAAATTCCACTTTCTCAAGTGAGCTAGAGTGGCCTATGACTTGACAACCCAAAGAACCTGGACTAAACTGTATCACCTATTATACCATCCTTACTCATTTTGTAAGAGCAGAAACTTAGATGATATCTTCATAAAATGTTACTGTACCTTATAATTTAACTCTAATATACAATTGTGAATATAAACAACATTTTTATTGTTTCTGATAATGAGGAGAGAATCTCTTTCTCAGGGCTTCTGTGAATTTTAATTCGAACTGCATAGAAAAATCTCTCTAAACAGAGAAATGTTTATTTTTTTTGGAATATTATGTATTCTGTGTTTTAGCTCAAGGCAAATATGTAGTGCCATTAGGAAGCATTAGGAAAAATACCTCACAAATTTTAACTGCTTCTCCCTGTTAAAAGAAAAGTAGGGGCAGAAATAGAAATATAACCCAGGCATCAAGATATAATGATGAAGTAAACTGTGATATATATTCATAGTAAGATTTTGCACACCGCCACAAAAATGAGTCAGTCACCACTATATGCAACGGCATGGATGAATCTTAACAACGTAATGTTGACATTAGGAATGCACAGAGTATGACTGATTTGCATAATGTTTACAAATAGACAAAATTAAAACACATTGTTTAGGGGAAACATAGAGAAATAGCAAAACTATAAAAAAGAAAGGAAAGCATTTTCATAAATACTAGTATATGGTACTTCTGGGAGGGAGGAAGGATAAAAGGTCAAAAAAGGACAGGGCTGGAGCTTCTAGCTGCTGACAATTTTCTATTTCTAACCTGGGTGTTTATATTTACATGGATGTTTGCTTTAGAAGTATTTCTCTGATGGAATATGTATGTTTTCTGCTATTTTGTGTACTTCTTTTAAATGCTAATTAAAAGGGCTTTAGAAAAAGAAAAAGAACCCCAGGGAATTAGACTTCCGTGCTCCCAAGACATCTTAGAGATATTAAAACTTGTAGAGAGGATTGTGAAAGAGTTATTTCAGCCAAAGTTTCAACTACGGTGGGTTTTTCTTTCAATTTTTCATTTTGGAACTCTAGATACCCTCTCACCCCCTCTGCCCTGCCCTCCACCCTGAGCGCAGGTCTTCTCGGTGTCCCCCATCCCCTGCCCGAGGAAGAGCCCCTCCCATCAGAGGCTTTCTGCAGCACCCATGCCTATGTCTGCCTGTGCTTGGCTTGCTTCTGCAGGCAGCTCCTGAGCCTTCCACATGTCTCCTTCCTGCTTCATCCATCCCACCGCAGGTCGAGGCCCATTCCCTCAGCCGAGAGGCGGCAGTGCTAACAATAAAGAAAGTTCTCCTTTAGCTCCACACACCTCTCTGGAGTTGAGCTGAGGCTCTACCACCGTACGACTCTCTTACCCTGTGATCAGGCTCAGGAGATCATCCTAGGACTGAAAGCCTCCGCATTAGTGACACATGACACACAACTCTTCTAAAATCTGAGAGGGACGTGTCAGCTCTTGGCATCACCTGTCATTAAGTACAAAAATCACTGTGTCTAGCAACTCCTTTTTTCAAAATCTGTGATGAGGTAATTTCCCTGTTTCACTGGAAATTGCTTCTCTCTCTCTCTCTCTCTCTCTCCTCTCCACAGCTCTAGTTATTTTGTTGTATTTCAACGGATGGAATGAATAAAAGTACCTTTATGGCAGCAAATTTAACTGGAAGTCTAACTAAAAACCTGAGATGGGTTCATTATTCTCCTTTCACTCATGTTTAAACGTGATGCTTAAACAGATGCTTAAAGTTTGCATAGTGTAATTAGTATCACAGCCAATAAGTGGTAGAATTAGAGCTTAAAACCCAGGTCCCTCTGTCTTCACAGCCTAAGCATTTTACTGCTGTACCTCACGGCCGCCAGGGGTTAGAAGCCAAGGATATACAATCATCTTCATTGGCGTTACTGGCACATGCAAAGCTGCTTTTGGGTCACTGCTACATCCTCAGTGCACATAATGGTAAGGCGAAGTTTTTATATGTAGAGCAAAGAAAGAATATAGCACCTTGGTCTATGTGAATAAAGCACTGTGTAAACCACCCAGGAAAGTTAAAAGAAGAGATGATATATGAGCCACTTGTGCTGCATAAGGGAATATTTTGGTCAGTTAGAAATCTGAGCATCATCCTGGTCTCAGCTCCTTCCATCCCCTCCACAGCTAACCTACCAAGTTGGGACAGTTCAGCAGGTCAGTTCCTCTCCTAAGCTTTCCAAAGGAAAGGGTCTCCTCTTGTTTTTCTTTCCGGGTCCCTACCAACCCACTCTCCACATTGTGGCCAGAGGGATCTTCTGAAAACATAGAAATCCTGGGCCCCTCACCCACTTAACACCTGTGAACAGATGCCCATTTGCCCCAGGGACCAAGTTTAATAAATCTGTGTGTGGTTTGTACGGCTCTTCATCACCTTGCCCTGATTTCAGGCATCGACTTTCTGGCATTTCTCCCCCACTGCTCAACCCCTTGCAGGCTCCCAGAGGCCCTGTGCTCCATTTCACTTTCTTAAATCAGCTGAGCACAGTCTGGGCTCCAGGCCGTGACACATACTGTTTCCCTGACGGGACCAGTCCATGTCAACTCTCAGCGGCCTAATGCTTGTAATACACTGGCCTGCTGAATCAGCCTCTGCCGGGGGCCGCATCTCTTTTTTCACTCATCCTTCTCCCCATTGCTACCTACAAGCCTGGAACAAAGTGGCGACTCGGTGAATGTCTGAATGAAAACAGGGAACATTCTGTCTATTCCAAAAAAAACCACAGGATTCTAGTCTACCCCTCAAGTCAGTAAAGGGATAAGTGGCTTCATAAAACAGGCAATAATTCATTTAAAAATGATGCTGTGCACTTTCATTTTTATAGATGAAAATAATAAAAGTCATTATTAATTTTTGCTCTGGATGTTTCTATATTTAAAGAAGCTCCAGGCCTCTTACTTAAACATGCCAAGTGTCAGTCATTTTGAAACATACAACCTGAAAAGGAAAAAAAATATACAAAAATCCCAATGGTGACTCAGTTTTACAAGCAGGACTTTAGATTTCCATCATTCATCCCCACTGAGTGAAAAAAAATCAATGGAAGGAAGGTTTTTATGACTTTCTATTTTTATAAAACTATAAAAAGTCATAACAAATATTTAGAGGTATGGTGCCTTTTCAAAAGAGAAAAAGATTTGAAACAGTAGTAATAAAGAGAATAACGGGGAAGCTTCTGTGTCTTACTGTAGTTAAGGCAAATGAATGAATAGCTGTTTGCTTTGTTAGTGGAACTAAATGCCGTAAACCTAGTGCTCACCCCCCTCCAGAGCAGAGTCCAAAGGGGAGCATCCCTGTATTTATCACCTGCTCTGGAGAGCAAGTCTCTCTGTTAATAGAAGCTGAGTATTAGTCACTGTTGAGGTCTTCACAGTGCTGGAAAAGCTCAGCACTCACACTCACAGTCAGACAGCATCAGTAAGAAAGGGGCTAGCTGCTCCCCCAGAATTCAAGGGTCATGTGTGCCCTCCGCATTTCCTCCCCTTAATGTCCTATCGGTCACTGGCTTCTGCTGATTTTGCCTCTAATGCTTCTTGATTCTTGGCCCTTCCCTCCACGTTCACTGCTACGATCATCTCTCACCTGGGCACCCACCTACAGTGGATGCTGAAGTGATCCTTCATCCACTCATCATACTCTCTTGTCTATCATCTTCAGGGAAAGCGTAGTATCAATTTAGAAACACAAGTATCATCTGCTTGGCTGCTATTTTTCTCCAGTCTTAGATATGTTTATTTTCTTTGATGCTGCATGAAGTACACCATCATTTTTAGCTTTGATTGACATCAGCTGAACATTCAGTTATGCCAAGATCGACGTCTGCTTTAACTATGACACAGTTTAGTTAACCTGACTTTTATTAAATAATGTTCGGAAATAGTCATATTTGACTTAACCATAACGTTAGACTGTAGAGCATTTATCATTCACAGGTCACTTTTAGTGCGTATACAATACAACATAGGTTAATCATTGGTAGAAAGCATTAGTATTTAATGTTTGAGGACCATATCAAGTGGTTATAAAATAGTCATGTTACATATTTCGGCACTTCATTTTTAGCCTAGTTGCATATCTCTGTCATTAAATGCAACTTGTTGCAGTTGCTAATCCATTACTAACCTAAATAAATGGAAAGATATGTCTGCAACTGCCTGAGCTAATCTCTCTTCTTCTTGTGGTCACTGCATCACTGATCTGGAGGTTTGTTTCTTTTTAACAGATTACTCATTTCCTCTGTCTCCTCTTACTTATTCTAGTATCAGTCACATTTCAACAGCTGTGGAAAAACCTTCTTCCATCAAGACCACGAAACATTTATTAGGCTTCTATGTGCAGCCTTGCCCATAAAGTACCTAAGGTCTTCTACTATTTTTACTTAATAGAGTAATTTACTGACACAATGTATTGGCCCCAGATGCCTTATTTTATGGATAATCACCTAGCACCCCATAACGCTTGGAGTCTCTTCTGTCTCCAAGCGAGTTCCTGGGCCTGACCATTTGCTTAGGAGTTTGGGGAGATATTCTTTATGAATATTAATTCTCATGGCTCTTTACTACTTCTATTAGGATGTTAGAATTTCAAGTGGCAGGATGGATTATTAGGAGTGTGGGTTCTGGATCTAGAATGCCAACATTCAAACCCTTATTTGGTCACTTTTCAATGACTGCGGGGCCTGAGCAAGGCACTTCACCCCGCGGTGACTGCCTTTTCTCACCGGTAAAAAAGGACGGCAGTAACTAGTTCCTAACTCACAGATTTGTTGTGGTTATTAAATGCGTTAATAGTAATGTGTGTAGAAGAGGGCTCGGCCTCTATAAAACAGTAGGTGTTAACTATTGTTGTTGTTATTATTGTCATTTTTATTCTTTCAGTACCTCCCCTGTAATTCTAAATGCAAGTAGGCAAACAGACTTCTAAGACACAGATAGTTTTCAATCTAGTATGTGTGTATTTCCTTTAACTTTACAGGAGGCTGTAAGGCAGGAGATACAGCGAGAACATCATCATTTCAGTGGGGGTCCCAGCAGCTCCTCAAGTATACAGTTACTTTTGTCTCCAACCCATATGAGGTATGGACAGCTGCCATGTTCAAGAGCTTTATGATAGAAATGCTATCCTCTTACAACACCATCCTGTTCATGCAGGCCTCAGGCCTGGATGCCAGTTCATTCTTTCCCCAATGCAGCTGCAGTTTCACCTGATAAATGAGCCCAACAAAACATTCTCATTTACTTTAGCTCTATTGTTTCTAAGAAAACAGCACTACAGGAGTCAGAGATCATTCCAGAAAGGCCTTCATCAGCCCCAACCAGCCCAGAAGCTCATCATTTACTCAAAATTTGTTGCATTTTGAAAAGAAATTCTGGTTAATATAGAAAATATGTTCTTGCAGGAAGTACGGTAGATATTCTTTTTAGATTTAGTTAAAAACTAATCTTACATGTTTACAAGTGTAGACAAATTCCTTCAATGGCCTTTTTAAGCATTCACTGGCAAGAATGTTCTTCCCAGACCTTTCTCTGCTTCTCCAATTCTTATGGCTCTATGTTTATGAGAAGTACATAATCAGGCTATAGGTACTGACCTGTGTGCTAATATATGGATATCTTGGAAAAAGGAAAACTTTAAAATTATATCACCAATCATTCACATCTAATTATGTGCTTTATGATTTGGGTATACAAATAGCATTCGTCCAACTAAAGACCAGAGGCTAACTATAAATGGCTCATCAGTCAAGGGAGGTTTGACGGGACAGGTCCCAGTTATCTCTTGCTGCCTAACAAACTACTCTAAAACTTAGAATTTTGAAACAACCGTCTTACTGTATCACATAACTTAATACCACATCAGGAATTCAGAAAAAGCTGGGATGGATAATTCATTTGATCCATGTGGCAGTAATGGAGGTCAGTGGGATTATTCAATTGGCAGAGCATCTGAGGACTCTTCCTTAACAAGCCTGGTGTCCTGGCAAGGATGGCTGGAAGGCTATTTGTATTAGGGTATCATTAGAATTTTATACGATTAAAAAAATAAATTATATTTGTATATATTTTTAGTCAGACTTCTTACATGAAGGCTCAGGGCTCCAAAAGCAAGTATTCCTGCAAACAGTGTGGGAAACCGCTTAGTTTTATAACCTAACCTCATAAGACACAAGAATCTCTTCTGCCTCCCTCTATTGGTTGAAGTAATCACAAGCCCAGAATATACAAACGCCCTCTCTATGAAAAGAATATCAAGGAATTTTTGGCTGTGTCTTAAAATAGTAACATGGGAACTGTAAAGAAATTTCTAGCATACGTAGGATGGTTTAGGGCAGTATACTTGAGTGGGGAGTCCCTTTCCAGGAAAGAGGAAACATAGGGCACAATTTGTTTGCTAAGAAGACCTGAATCTAGGAGGTAGAAATGTATGATTGACAAATTGCCCATTCAAACTTCAGCCAGACATAAAACTTACACCCAACAGAAATGTCTGTGAATATTAACAAAACCAAAGCCAAGTCCAGAACTGGATAAATTGCTATGGAATTTTTTTAAGTGGTATGAAAATGATTCAAATAATTGCGTATTTTATTATCTCATCCATCTAAAAGGCAGATTAAAATGTGTTAAGCTGCTTATACTGAGATTTTTACAGTTACCTCTCCCCAAATTTATGTGCTTTATCAAATGTAACTTAAACTGGAGCACCAAACGTCCCTTAATGAATCTAGATGTTTGTAGATTAATGCAAGGGCTTTCAAAATCGTTTGCTATTTTTCTACAACAAATACATTTTTATTTATGATAATGACAATTCTTTAGTAGGCAAAGCATAAAGCATGGCTTTATAAAGAGACAAAGACTATATTTTAAACACAGAGAGTGAGTTTCAAGAACGGTGAAGGACAAGGACAGATCCCAAAATAGGGGGGATAATACTCTGTGGACCTATCAATTTATCCACAAGTTAATTAAATAGTTTCCTTTCAGTGATACCCACAGCTAATAATATCCACAACAGTAATATAATTTGCAAACTCTCAACATTTTGTAAATCTTTAATGTGAAGAACTAGTAACAGCATAAAATGGTTAGGAAAAAGAATAACATTGGAATTTTGAATACCCAGTTAATCCAAGTTAATTTATGTTATGGACATTAATATAGATGTATATAAACACATATTTATATACATATATTGTGGAATATTTATAATAGAATTTAATTTTTACAAATTTGTAACTGTATAATTATATACAATTCCATATTTAATCTCACATATATAAGGTTCATAAAAAACTGGGATTTCTATATGCACTAAAAGTGATCTGTGAATGATAAATGGTCTACAGTCTAACGTTATGGTTAAGTCAAATATGACTGGGATTTCTTCTCTTTCTCTACTGTATCCCAGTGACAAAAACAGTATCTAGCACATGCTAGGGCTCAATATGCACTTATAGAATTAAATCTGACTCCCACACTGTATCAAACTCAGGTCACTAACACTGTCTTGTCCTTTAGGAAATGCATCATTTTGATCAATGTGTGTTTGTGTGTGTAGAAAAGCTTTTCTTTTCCCTAGTCACTTTCTACTCCCTTTCACGTGCTGTTCTTTCTTCTTTTGTTAATTTCCAGTAATATAAAATGAGAATTAATTATCCTTCTGCTATTTTTATTTCAGCAGTCCTTGAAGCTACATAGGTCAACTATATTTTCCATTTTTATTTAGAAAATTGACTAAACCATTTAAATTTACCAGTTTATACTACTGCATAAATAGGGAACATATGCACTTTCCTGGATGTATAAAAAAGAATCAGCTTGGCTTTGCAAGTAATTTTGGGGATGAGGATAGATGCCCTCAGAAGAAGAAACAGGTTAAAAGGCTCTTATATAACCTACAATCACTCAGTCATGAGCTTGATATTCTAAGGCCGTTTTATACATTTGATAAGGCAAGTCTTTACTGAAGAGCTGTGATCTATTCAACACTGCTTTAAACATTATGGCAAATAAAAACATATAATGCAACTTCAAAGATGACATTTTCACATACATAATTATTAGAGAATGTTGTAAGACGATATATACAGATGAGACTGCAGGAAAATGGGGAAAGTGATGCAGACTAGGAGAATCAGGAAAGATTTCAAGGAGGAAAATTCGACACCTCATCTGGGTAGAAAAGAGGCAGAGATGATAATACACTGATGCTTCAGTTTAAACTCTTATCACAATTATCATTCTCTTTAGGGGCTCAGGATCTTACAGCTTTGGTAAACGTTAAAGCGATTATGTTTTAAAAGTTTTCTTTCAAAATGCAGTCAGGAGAATCCAGTTATGACTTTATGGTCATTGTCTTCTGTGAACGAGCAAATTTCAAGCCTCTCTGGTTGCCTATCTTCAGGCATCTTCTAAGTGTCCTTTAGAGCCCTATTACGCTTCACCTTATTGCTACTGATTTCTCCCAAACCTGTTCCTCTGGGCCAATTGTTGTCCATGTTTCTTGCTAAAAGACTCCCTAGCTCCCTTACAGAATCTCCACTTACTTCTTATGTAATCCTCAAACAGACGATTTCTAAATATCAGGACGTAAGAGAAGATGGACCAGAATTACCCTCACTCTTACCACCACTTGCAGACCATGGAAATTTTGGAAAAACCACCACTACTCTTTTTGCTGACGTCATCTAGCTATTCCCCATGTCCCCTCCCCTCACAATCTCATACAGTCTATGAGAACCTTGGCCCTAACTCTTTTTCTCCACCTGAATTCACAACAGCATCTCATTATTCATGCTAAAAAGATAAAAGCAAAGCATACCAACCTCCCACTGGTTTGCCTTCCATTCCTAGTTGACCACTGTTTATGTAACACACAACCTCGTGTTACTGTTTTAAATTTTGTATTCCATTTGTTTTCAGCACAATTGCATTCCCTTTCTACTTCTTTACTCCTTTATACCTAAATGTAATATACACATCCCACTACAAATGCTTAAAATGTTTCCCTCCTACCTAACTTTGCATCATACTCCTATTCAAACATCAAAATAGCACGAACGTCCACTACTCTGTAAATTCTTTGACGTTCTTGACTTGTCTAGAATTCGTGACTTTCTTCTCTGTAATCAGGTAGAATTTGGTTATGTCTGGGAGAAAAAATTTTCTGCTACCCTTCTAGGTCCTATTGGTTGGTCTGTTAATTAAATTGACATAAGGCAGATTAACAGGAGAAAAAAAATAATGTACGTATGGGAGCCCTATGAGCTCAACGAGAGGCTGCCCAACAGTCAGGCAATTGAAGCTTCTATGCCTTTCCGAGCTAAAAAGAAGAGAGAGCGGATTTGGGGCTTCGGAGGGAATGAAGGCGATTCACAGGAAGATGGGAAGAGCGAAAGTTTGGCAAACGCCTGTCGTGCCAAGCAGAGACAATGGGGCACAGAGAGGTCTCCGAACAAACGGGCACTGCCAAGCCCTGTCCTGCCCCACCAACCACACCTACCGCTATTCATTACAGTCCTCTCCGGTGGTAGCTCTCTTTGTGGACGAGGCTCTCTATCTAGATTTTTGTAGGCAGTTGAAGGGGAGGTACAAAGCTCTCCCTGAGTCTTCTGGCTTCCATTGTTGTCGGCTCCACATAATCCACATGCCAAAGTAGCGCATCATGGGGAAGCTCCTCTGAACACGTTCAATCACACGTATGCTCATTTATTTGCTTGGGCTGCTCCCTCTGTCGTCAGGTGAACCTGACATGCCACTTGGGCCTTATATATCTTTCAATGTCCCTAGTAAATAGTAGTAACTCAAAATGTTTCCTGAAAGTTTGATTGTATATTCCATATACTGAATTTTTTTGTTTCTGTGTGACACTGTCACTGGTGAAAGCATGTAGTTATATCAGTTGATATTAGTTTCCAGATATTGAGTTGATATTGCCTGATAATACTCTTATACCTATTGTAGAATCTGTAGTCCCACTAGGTACCAGTGTAGGTTTCCTTCAAAGATAAACAATGCATGGGAATAAAATTCTATGTTCCCATGTTTAATACCCTTTTTAGGGAATATTAAA
This sequence comes from Kogia breviceps, assembly GCF_026419965.1. Classification (NCBI taxonomy): domain Eukaryota; kingdom Metazoa; phylum Chordata; class Mammalia; order Artiodactyla; family Physeteridae; genus Kogia; species Kogia breviceps. The sequence goes on along the minus strand of NC_081310.1, from coordinate 12,769,594 downwards.
ATCATCTCTTTTATTTAAAATCCCCTACCCCAGCTGTCAGAGGAATAGAGAACAAAAATTCCATCAACGTTATAATTAACGCAGTTTGGTCTTTCTTTACTTTTCCCTTTCCATGGAGAGGAATCTGCCTCTATATCCCGAACAGATGTTTTACGCAGGCATGTGAAACCACATTTCTGTAACTCTCCTCCTGGGCCCTATTCCCTAATGTCTGAGGCAAAATAATTTTCCAGGTTGCTAAGCAAGACTATTAAAAGGTTGAGGATTGATAATAATTTTCATAATTTTATTTTGTCTATATTTCCCCCTTCCATCACTTTTATTTTCCATTTCTAAAATTTCAAATTTCTCATAGATGGATATACATATATATGTGATATATATGTATATCACAGATAAACGAACACCATAGTTTTTTAGAACAACACGCTAAAAATTTCAAATTTCTTAATACCTGCATTTAACACTGCATAGGAAAAGGAGCTAATGAATATTACTGCATTTTCCAAGAAACTATGCAAAGATCGCCGAACAACAGGATTTGACCATAGAATCTATTGTGTCACATTAAATCTATGACTCTGTATAAGCACCACATTTTCTCCTTCTTACGTCTAGTTTCTTTAATACCAAATACCAATCTGTGGGGGTGATGTAATCTTTTTTCTATACAAACACTGAATATTTTATATTTCTTAATTTATGTGATTAGAAAAAACTGTTTCCTGCCTAGCTACTTTAATCTTACTGACTTGTCTCTTTTCTGATACATGGGCAAGTCAAAAAATTGCCAAATTTTGTTTTTATTTCTGTTTGGTGACATTTAAACTTCCTCCAGTGATACACTGTACAGATTTTCTACTCAGATAGAAGTCAAGGCCTCTTAATCAGTATTCTGTTTTATTTTTGCAGAGATCATCTGCTTATGAAGACTCATTAAAGCATGAGTCAGATATGTTCTAGAGTATATTTTAAGTTAATTATGTTCCAAAGTCTTACCTTTGCTGCTTTGGGCATAAATTAAAAGAGTCTAAAGTAGTTTTTTAAGAAGTTTTTCAGAAAAATGTTTTAAAATTAATTTTAAAAGATATTTCTAGAGGAAAATGCATCCATTTGGAGATCTGACTATAAAAGAGAAATACTACATCTTGCAAACTCTCTATTCAAGAAAAAATAACCATGATTTTATTATGGCAAAGGGTACATTTCAAGGTCACTGCCTTGCTTTGCTTCTAAAGTTTGTTTAGCAGCTAGGAGAAAACACAAAGACTCAAATTCTGGCTTCTTTTAAGTGACATTCGGTATAAAAAGTATTCGATCAGAGTGAAGTACAGACTCTACAAGGAAGCCTCGCAATCTGAATTTGTAATGATTTACAACAAAACATTCTACTGTACTGTAAATAATATTATGTGTGAAGTCTTTTCATTTTAATGTCAGAGACCATATTTTCTATTTAAGAAAGAATAAGCAGTTAAATGCCAAGTCTACATTAAAATTCAAACTTCTTTTTCTATTTAGGAAACTCAAAGATTCGTTTGCCTAGAGTCTACTGAGTCCCTAACCACAGAGAGTGAAGATCAGGACATCCAATGTGTTAATCTTGAGTCAGATGGTTGGAGAGGCTTTTATCTCAATACTACTTTTAATTTAAATGCACTCGGATATCATATCAAATTAAATAAATTCATTAACACTAAAATAGGGCATTTTAGCAATTCACCAACCCAAATAAGGACATCTTCTGAGCCCTTGGTAGAGTCTCTCAGAAGGGGAGAAACTAATTAAATTAATACCACACGCTCTCCTGATATTCAGTGGCAAGAAGAGCTTCCTTGGTGGTGTGACTTTATAGATTGTTACAGTAAAAAAAAAAAAAAAAAAAAAAATCTTCCTTTTCTTCAACACCGGCTCCAAACCATCACGATATCCAAAATCTCCATAGAAAACTCTTAGGGTTTAGAAGTTTAAAGACCTCCCATGAGATGTAAATTTAGTTAATTGAATTGAGATCCAGTTTCTTGGCTGGCCATCAGGTAATCTTAGGAAAGACACTCAGAGCCTCATCATTCTCCCATATATCATGTGGTCGTATTAATGGTACCTAAGAACATGTTAGCTGTTTAGCTTTAAAAATTCTGTGAGTCTGTGCGAAATCTGGGACTATTAGCTAACAACACATCAAGATTGCCTCCGTCATTAGCATCATGGCTGAAACTGATTAGATTGGCTGAAGTTAGTTGCCTATTGAGGTAGTAGGGGAAAGCATTAGTGACAGATGATATTACAAGAAATATTTAGCATCACAAAAGAAAAGCATGCTTTTCAGTTTGGGTGACAAAATGATTTAGAAGACTTAGAACCTTGTTATTTTATTGAGTTGAATATGTTAGAAATCTCTCTCTCTTCTAAATATATTTTGATGTGATGATGAGAACAGTATTTATTCAGTTTTTCCTATAAGGCATACACTGGATCAAAGTAAGTGTCCTTTCAATGAATGTATAATGGGATCAACCAGTCAATTAATATGAAAACTTGGATGAACAGATAGGCCTGAATGAGGAGCCTAACAGACAAAGTTGCTGGACATTTAACGACTCAGTCCTTGAAATAATGAAACTTTTAAGCAAGAAGCTTGCAGAATTATATGGCAATTTCAAAGGAGAGAAATAATTCAGAAGAACATCTGGTATTGGTTGTAAGTTAGATAGCAAGTGAATTATGTAATTCTCTAAAAATGAATGACAATAAATAGTAAGAAATAAGACTGACAGCTAAACTAGCACTAATTAAAAGTGTGATAAACTAGGATCCCCCACACACACACACACACACACACACACACACACACACACTCCTTTTTATGCTGTGTATCTTCCTCAATCGGGAGTCCTCTATAGTTTGCCAGGTGCCCAGCTCACGTCATATATGCTAAAGTCCTGTTTATTAAAAATATTTAATGATATGTTTTTAATGCTTCAAGGGACATGGGAACCTCTCAAAGACTTAAGAATACTCAACCCTGGAATTATAAGTCTCTAATTTTAGGGCCTGCAGAGCACCCACTGATGGAGTTATTTGATGCAGGGAACCCTTTGATGACCTTGAAAACCACCATAATTGTACACTTGCTTGGGGTGTTCTCGATTTGAGTGGTGCACGTGAATATTGGAGGCTCCTGAGTACCTGACAGGCAATATCATACATCTGTTTGTTTCACCAACAGAACATAGCACATAGTAGCAACTCAATTTTCTATTGATTCCTTTCAGCTTACCTCTCCAGTGCCCATGGAGCAGTGTGGCAGAGAGATCAGCAGTTAGTGACTGTTAAAGGGTTAGGTTCTTTTTCATGTTTAGTTACTAACTTTGAGGCCCTAGGCCATCACTTAACCTATTACTTTTCTTTACTGAAAGCGTTATTTATCAGAGTATTATAAGGAACAAATAAGAAAATGCATATTTAAATTATTTCACAGATATAAAGATCTAGATCTTTATATTTAGCTTGAGTTAAAATATGCCTGAATAATAATTACACTTTAACAAAATTAAATTCTAGAGTAGTATCATCAGAGCATTTTCTGTAATACTGCTGCATGTAGCTTAAACCAAAATAGAAACTGTGTACCCATCTCAGGAGCTAAGAGAGAAGACCAGTAGAATGGAAAAAAAAAGGGAAAGAGACAAAGTATGAGAAAAAACACTGAATAAGATAGCAGGGGGGAAAAAAGGAAGAGTAAGGACAAGGGGAAGCAAAAAAAGGAGGGCATCTATATGGAATAGTGGAAGAATATCTATTATAATAACAGGCTTCTTCCTCTAGGGATGTTTAAACTTTCCTTGCATAGCTGAGGCCAGGACCACAGAAGATTAATAAAGCGAAACGGTTTCGCAGAGGCTTCTATCACTTAAAAATAATGCTTAAAAGAAAAAGATTTTTCCTTTCTTCTTGCAAAATGTAGAAATTCATTTATTTTATTTGAGTCCACAGCAACATTATCCTGAAAATGCCTTAGCAATATATAGAAACAATCCAGTCAGCAGTTTTTTAACATGTATCTGATTCTAATGAGAAATAATGAAAGACAAATGTTAAAAGTTTTACCAGTTTGCCTGTGGTGCTAAGCTGTATTTAATATTTGATTAAAATGAAAACAGGAAACCCATTTCAAAGGTGTTTTCATCAACATTTGTTTGTGTTCAAAAAAATCACTGTTATAATATACTGTGAAATTATATTGTACAGTGATTACAGCAGAATAGCATAGTGGTTGGAACACAATTTCTGGAGCCAGATTACATATTTTTTCGACAGAGTGATTTGTTCATTGTGAAATCTTGGGCAAACGCTTAACCTTGTTTTTCCTTAGGTTCCTCATTTTTAACACGAAAGTTATAATAGTGGTATTGTAAAATTTATATTAGGAGTCAATTCATACAAATTATTTAGAACAAGTAAGTATGAGTTTTGGTAAAGTGTGAGTTTTTGTTTTAAACTTATTTTTAAGGGAGAATATGCAAGAGTAAGTAAGTTTGATTTTTATTTTATTTTGATACTTCAAGTGTCCTTTATCTTTAAATGACTCCCTCCTAAATAAAACTTAAAAGTCTAGAATATAAGAAACTAATTACTTAGGGTGGAAGACACACCATAACGAAAAAAAAGAAAGAAAAAACCTAATTATTTTTCAAGTACATCATACCTGCAGTAAAGAAAGATATTAAAAGAAATGATAATGCTGTTACTTCTTTTTTTCTTTATTAATATTTTTATTCATGTGCATTTAAAGATTAAGCAAGTTTTTTAAGCTGCGTCTTTATCAGCTGCATGTTTGCAGCTTCTTCCTCATCAAGTAACTTGAATTAGTACATAGAACTAACAAATTCCTTGACTTCTTTAATTTACTTCTCATTTTGTGTTGAAATGTAATTACCCAATTTTCTTTTAAAATTTTCAGTTCTAATTAGCATATCAAAGTCTTTGGCATCTCATAAGATGTTACTTTACAAGAATTTAATATATAAATATTGCAATTTTATATAAAGATACCCTTAAAGAGTGTCTTTCCATACTATTTTGGGTATACTAATGGCTAAATTAATGAGAAAAATGTAAGTGCTCAGGATATATCCTTTTATAGACTACTAAAAATAATCAACAGTACGAAAATTCAAAATAGCTGAAAAAATAAATTTGAAACAAACGCAAAATGCAAAACTTTCTCTTAATAAGGTATCAAAGACACAAGCTTGCAAAGCAGGTAAAATCGTTGTTTACCGTGTACATCTTCCCAACGATTAAATCACGAGGTAGCAATATTCTTACAGGTTCATTAAGGATTACAGGTTAAAGAAACTCTGATTACAGATATATATGCAAAACATAATTAATTTCTGAAATGAGATCTCTTTACTGATGAAACAAAAGCTGCTGATTTCCTTCTCTTTTTAGTCATTTGTTTTGATCTTGTGCTATGTAAAGGAAGAAAAATAAATTTCCCTCTACCCTTCTAGATATTTGGCTGAGACACTCCCTGTAATAAAGACCAATCAACAGAAGAAAGACAAGTTTAATAACATGTATACCTACTGTATACATGGAAGATTCCCAGAAAAACTGAGTAACTCTCCAAAATGGCCCAAGCCATCACCTTAAATACTATCTCCAGCTAAAAACAACAGAAGACTTTGGGGGTGGAGGGTGCCAGTTATGGAGGGTTATTAAGAAAAGCACAGTAAATGAAGGTAAGGTTGTTATTCAGACTTAAGTCTTCTTCATTGATAAAGAGTTTCTAGATTTAGAATCATCCTCTTTTCCTGGTGCAGAGATACTCTTACAAACAGAGGTTTCTCTTATAAATGTAAATCTCTCTTACAAAAGGGTAACTTTTACTACTCATTTTTAGAGCCTCTCCTATGTCTGCTGTTTCTTAAAAAATAATCAATTCAAAATAATCCTCATGCCCAAGAAGCATATTTTGGGATAACGTATTCTGCTCTCCTTCAGCTGCTACTGACTTTTCAATTATTCTATAATACTACTAACCTTTAATCAAAATAAAACTAAATAAAAGTTCTTTTCAAATAAAGCCTTTAGAAAACACATCTGAATAACGTGGAAGACAAGCCATGCAAACTAAACGTTATTTAAAGGTGATTTTCTTTTTCACCCCTTCTTACTTCCTCAGCACCCAACTAAATTGGTCCAAATGTCAAATTCAGATCCCATGGAACACAGAGCATAAGGAAAGGATACAGGGCTGTTGGCCTGAAGTAAATAGACTGCCAGATATTTCTCCAGCAAAGATGGGAGAAAATTTGAGATCAGCAGAGAATTGCAATTAGAGGTCTGTCACATTGGCAAGCCACATGCAAGTCCCCACAAGGCACGGAAAGGAGAACGCTTTTATAGAGGGGAAAAGGAAGTTGGGAGAGCTGTGGTAAAAAAAAAGAGTCTATGGCTTTTCATTGGCTGAGTCCTTGTCAGGAAAGAAGAGTCTTTCTTCTTTCTGTTGGGCTCTGCTATGTTTCAGGGCCTGACAGCTCCCCTCTTCTGATCTCCAGACTCTATTTAATTAAGGTTTCTGTTATTAATTTTTTACAGGGCTTAAATTCAGTTTTGTGAAAATATGCTTCCCCAGCAACTGGTATTAAATACTTCAAACAGACAGTGGAAATTCCCCTACTGATTCTCCTAATATTACAACTATCCCAAAGTCATTAGAATGCATATTCTACTGCCCTCACCCTGCTTTTGAACCCTTAACAGACTACTATCAGCATACATTATTCTGGTCTCAACGTAGAATGTATTTCTTACCTTTTGTTAAACATCAGAAAGTTACCTGCCAAACAATGATGGAGATTGTTTCTTCCACAGAATCTACAAATAAAAGTGAAAAGATTTTAAGACTCCAAATTATCCAGAATACTTCATAATGAGTTTACAGTTGCCATACCAATGCATTTGTTTATTTCAACATATATAAATAAGGTTATAGAGAAAACAGAAAAGTATATTGATTCAATCATATGACTATATTTTCATCAATATCTTTTCCAATTTCTAACATCTCTGAGTAAGATTGTCAGGGTATACTCTACCCAATGGTGCCTAGCCGACGGGGCCAGGAGCAAGAACTATAATGTAGCCGTTGCCTTCCTGGCCAAACGCGTGTTCTGTGTGATATGGCTATCTCTGCCTAGAGGGAAAACACCTTGTTTTTTTTTTTCTCCTTGATATACCCAAAAGGTGTCGTTTGCAAATCTTCAAAGGAAGGTTAATTTTCGTTCTTTAATTTGTATGTCAGTACCAACTGTGCTCTAAGAGACACTGCAAAATAGACCAGAAAAAAAGAGTGAATTTCTCTTTTATGAGCAGTATTTACATATCTGTTAAAAGAGGAAAGAGATGATATGAATTCATTAATGAATGAAATGCAGTTGACCTTTAAACAATAAGGGTTTGGGGGAGCTGAGCCCCTCCCCCTTTTGAAAGTTTTCCTACTGCCATCCCTGACTCAAAAAACAAAGGAATTGATGTGATTCACCAAACGGCAGGAAGGTGACACAGCTTGTAGAGACTCAGGACTCAAACTCTAGTTCTTTTGATTCCACACATTGTGATGTCTAATCCAACACAAATTTTTCTTAGTTAATTTAAAGACCTGTAAAATGAAAATACAAGTACGATACTTAATGAAATAAATCTGCATATACGTGGACCTGGGAAGTTCAAGCTCGTGCTGTTCAAGGATCAAATGTATTACTCTTAAAAAAAAATGTATTACTCTTAATCTCATAAGAGTAAATGAATGAAGGCATATTCAATAGAAATATTACCCTCCGGGCTTCCCTGGTGGCGCAGTGGTTGAGAGCCCGCCTGCCGATGCGGGGGACACGGGTTCGTGCCCCGGTCCGGGAAGATCCCACGTGCCGCGGAGCGGCTGGGCCCGTGAGCCATGGCCGCTGAGCCTGCGCGTCCAGAGCCTGTGCTCCGCAACGGGAGAGGCCGCAACAGTGAGAGGCCCGTGTAATGCAAAAAATAAATAATAATAATAAAAAAATAAATATTATCCTCCAAACCAGGTTTCTTTTTTTTTTTTTTTTTTTTTTTGCGTTATGCGGGCCTCTCACTGTTGTGGCCTCTCCCGTTGCGGAGCACAGGCTCCGGACGCGCAGGCCCAGCAGCCATGGCTCACGGGCCCAGCCGCTCCGCGGCATGTGGGATCTTCCCGAACCGGGGCACGAACCCGTGTCCCCTGCATCGGCAGGCGGACTCCCAACCACTGCGCCACCAGGGAAGCCCCAAACCAGGTTTCTTAACCTAGCTCTGAACATCTTTGGCAAAATGATTTCTAACAGGACTATAATAATATATTTCCCATTTCATTGAAATACTTTGTTTTGTTGTTTTTATAATTTTTTAATTACTTGCAATAGTTGCATAGAATATTTGCATAGAATTTTATAGAATAAATTAAGTTGGTTCCTTTTTGGCTAATAACAACTTTGCTGAAATAAACTTGTTTTATATATTTCTTTGCATATATGAAAATAGGACATTCCCAGCTATGGAACTGATAGGGAAGGAAATATATGAAAATTTATCTTTCACACATTTTAATTATTCTGATAATTTTTTACAAAGGTTGAACTACACATTATTAATATTTTTAAATGTTTGCAAAATTGTATAATGCTATTTTGACTTGCACTCATTTAATTACGTATGAATTTATGCATCATTATGTGTAAACTGCTTATTCATTTCTATGCTTATTAGATTATTCATATTTTTCAAATATATTTATAAATGTCCCTTCCCCTAATCCTAGAAATACTGTAGGAAAAATAGGAAGTGTGTTGGAACTCAACTCGGAACTTTGTTTAGCAACTAACAAAACACCCTTAGCCCTGAGATCCACCCATTTCTTTCCTCTAAGAGTTACACACAGCACACAAGCACCCCCATATACCATTTTTATAATCGTGGTTTTTTTCCTCTCCTGTAGTTCTATTTATGGTTTTGATATGAATACTTTTTTGTTGTTATATGTATTGCAGGTTTATTTTCCCAATCTGAGGTTTGTCCTTTAGCTTTGTATACGGGGGCTTCCAAAATTAGATTTCTAAGCTTTTTCATGCTACCCAGAGAGAGATCCATACAGCAGTTTTCTGGGTTCTCAGCGTAACTTAAAGGGAAACTTTCACAATGTCCAGAGCTTTTGATGGCACCAACCTTGACTTCCAAATCGGACAGTTATCTAAGAAGGAAAAGTGATGGCATTACCTCTAAATCTGAAGAGAAGCTTCTGCTGTCCGCCTCTGCCATCATTGCCATTGAAAACCTGGCTGATGTCAGTATCATAACCTCCAGGAAGACCAGCCAGCGAGCTGCGCCGAAGTTTGCTGCTGCCATGGGCGCCACTCCTACAGCTGGTCACCTCGCTCCTGGGACCTCACTCACCGGAGCCGGGCAGGCTTCCGGGAGCCGCGACTCGTGGTGGTTCCCGACACCAGGCCTGACCACCGGCGTGAGAGGTATTTTCTGTGAACCTGCCTACCACTGCTCCGTGTAACACAAACCAGTCTCTGTGCTGTGTGTACACCGCCATCCGTGCAACAACCGGGAGCTCGCTCTGCGCGTCTGACGTGATTGACGGACGCGGACCGGGGAAGTTCTGCGCATGCGTGCTTCCCTCTCCCGTGAGCACCTGCGGGAGTCCCGCCTGCGCTCGACTTGTGCGAAGATCCTCAACAGGTGGTAAAGGAAGGGCAGGCCTCAGCTGAGAAGGCTGTGACCAAGGAGGAATTCAGGGTGAGCGGACTGCTCCAGCTCCTGTATTTACTGCTGCTCAACCCAAGGTGGCAGCCTGGTGTGAAGACGGCAGGTGTCCTCTGTGGCTGCCCAGCAGTTCCCCACTGAGAACCACAGTGCACAGCGGTCACTGAAGATGCCACTGAAGATGGGCTGCAGCTGCCACTGCTCAGGCCACGGAATGGGAGGGGCGACCGCTGAGTGGTCCTCAGCTGTTCTTCTGCAGACTCTAACCCAGAAAATGGAAATAAGAGTGATGGAAAATAAATAGCCTCTAAAACAATTTCTAAATTATGCAGTGAATTCAACTACGTTAGAAACCAGCTTGGGTCACCAGTTGGCAGTAAGCTTCCGCTTTTCATTTGCAAGTAATACATAAAGGCATTCGTGATAATGTCCATTTCGTAAAAGAAATTCAACATTTATACAAATAATTTGCTAATTCTTATGATCTTAGCTACTTTTTAGTTTGTTTTTTTCCACGTTTAAAGAAAGCGATATATCTTACTTGTATTTCACACGTGATATCTTGCTGCTCTATTAAAAAAAAAATGAACTCTTTATAAAATATAAAGACCTAAGTAGTTAGAGATATATCTCTTATTAATATGTAAATTGTAAAAATTTTCTATTTTTTGGTTTCTTTCCACAGTATTTCATATGGAAATAGTAGCAAAAGATGTTCTTTTTCTTGTGACTTTGTTTTACCTCTTTAAAGAAATACTCTCAGAATTATTGGCTTTTTTTCTCAATTTACAGATTGATGGGCTATCTTCTGAAGCATGCACTCAAGGCTGTATTTTTACTTGGGTTTTGCATACTGAGCATATATCTTCTGGTAAGTTGCACCTTTTGTTCTTTTTTTATGGCTTTTATGCATTGTTATTCCATTAGTACAAGGTTAGCTACTGCTACAAATGTCCCACAGAGAGAATATTTCAGTGACTTTCTTGACAATGCTGAAAAGTCTTTGTTTAGCACTCACTCTGCCATCTAATTCTGTGCTGTTAATGTCACTTTCTGTATTCCAGTTTAATTCAGGTTGAGTTATTCTTATTCTTTCAGTCTCTAATCGCTAGCTCTTATATCTTTCAATTATACAAATCTGAACACAGCTTTGGTCTGGATTCACACAAGCTTGGTCTGTCACTTGAGTTCAGGTCCCAAGTAGTTTTTGATGTTTGCTACAACCATTACCTCATTGTCAGCCCCAGATAAAATGGTCAGAAATTTACTGCCTAATTTGGTAGGGTTTTACTTAGAATAAAATGAATTTCATTTGGAATAGACTTATGGAAAAACATGCCATTAAAAAAATTAATTTGACAGAAAGTAGAAGTATTAAAATAAGTCTACATATTAATAAAATTATTTAAATATAATGAGTATTTATTGGTACCCTAACTTGAAATTTGTAAAAATATGCACTTCACGGCTTCTATAATTTCCTAAAGTGAGTAATAATAAAAAAATATTGAACAAAACTTCCTCAAAACAAATGCAGTGCAAATAAAGATGATTTATAAACAAATTTTTCTGATTATTAATTAAACTTTGATATAACTATTAGTCTTTGATTTATATTACCATATTTGTTTGAAGTTTAGCAAATGAGTTGCTTTAAAAAATGCATTTGGTAAAACCTAGAGCAATGACAAAAAGAAAAACACAAAAACGTAATTACTAGGCTAATAGTAACAAAAAAATTACCATGCTGAAAAGTATTAAATTAACCCAAGTAAAGGCAGGAAAGGAGCAAAAACTGGATCAAAGAACAAAGGCAGAAATAGGAAATAAAGAGCAGCTGGTATATTTAAACTCAGTCATGGTGATAACAGTATTATATATAAAAGGTTTAAACTCAGGGAGCAAGGCAGACATTATCATAATGGGTGAAAAAAGGCTATAAGTTTTCTACATAAAAACCACTTTTTAAATGAATATGTTTAAATCTAAAAGGATTGAAAAAGTTACATTATATCAAACCTATTCATAAGATACCTAGAGAAGTAACATTAATATTAGACATGGTAGATTTTAGAATAAGTATTACCACGGAAAAAGAGGAAAATGTTATGACAGAGGGGATGATTTATGAGAAGGATATAACAATCTTAATTTTTATGCATCTAATAGATAAACTTTACATAAAGTAAAAATTAATAGAACTGATAGGATAACTAGAAAAAACTACAATTATAGATGAAGTTTACAGTCCTTCTCTCACCATCAAAAAATATTATACCACTACACTTAAATTGTATAATCTTACAAGAATATACCTTAATGTTCTCCTTCCTGTCCTTTGGACAATAGTTATTATATATTTTATGTCTACTTATGTTATAAACTACACATTTTGAATGTAATTTTTTATATATTTGGAAGTTCTGCATAATTCTGTAAACTGATATTTTCTTAAATGGTTAATGGAGGATGTTACAAAACCATTCATCTGGAAAAGATCCATTCAAAGTACAAGGTAGACTAATGAATTTTAATGTAACAAATTGCAAAAATACATGAATATGGTTTCAGTTTTCTTATTGAGACTAACTTCTAAGAAGCTGCCACTTACCAAGTTTTGACATTTTATCACAGAAAAATATCTACAAATATCTGAAAAGACTTTTAAAATACTCCTGACTTTTCAAATTACTTATCTGTGTAAAGACCAGGTTGTCTTCATATACTTTTTTTTTTTTTTAATTTTTGGCTGCGCTGGGTCTTTGTAGCTGCGCTGTCTTTCTCTAGTTGCGGCGAGCAGGGGCTAGTATTCATCGTGATGCGTGGTCTTTTCATTGCGGTGGCTTCTCGTTGCAGAGCATGTGCTCTAGGCACATGGGCTTCAGTAGTTGTGGCTTGTGGGCTTCAGTAGTTGTGGCTCACGGGCTCTAGAGTGCAGGCTCAGTAGTTGTGGCGCATGGGCTTAGCTGCTCCATGGCATGTGGGATCTTCCCAGACCAGGGCTCAAACCCGTGTCCCCCGCAATGGCAGGCAGATTCTTAACCACTGCGCCACCAGGGAAGCCCTCTCTTCATATACTTGAACTTAAAAAAATACCATGGACAGAATGCAGAAAGAAATCTGAGAATCCAGTTATCTTATATTTATACAAACATTGCAGAAATTTTCAAAATCTAAAACATTGCACCTCTCGCTCATAATTTTATATATATTGTTATCTTTAATTTAAATATTTGTTTACATTAGAGATAACAATAGATTGGATTTTACTGTTGTTTTCAATCAGTTAAATACATATTAATACTTTTTCAGTTTTTATTTTTTATTGTGGTAAGAACACTAACTTGAGATCTGTCCTCTTACTGAAGTTTTAAATGCACAACTCAGTATTGTTAAGTGTAGGTACTATGTTGTACAGCAGAACTCTGGAACTTGTTCATCTTACCTAGATGCAACTTTATACCAGTTGAACAGAAACCTCCCATTTCTTCATCACCCCATCCCCTGGCAACCATCATTCTACTCTCTGTTTCTATGAGTTTGACTATTTTAACTTCCTCTTATAAGTGGAACCATGCCAGTGGAATTCTATGTCTGGCTTATCTCACTTATCATAATGTCTTCCAGGGTCGTTCATATTGTCATATGAGGCAGGATTTCCTTCTTTTTAAAGCTTAATAATATTTTCATTGTATGAAATATACCACATTTTCTTTATTCATCCATCAATGGGCATTTAGGTTGTCTTCATACGTTGGCTATTATGAATAATACTGCAATGGACACAGGTGTGCAGATATCTCTTTGAGATCCCAATTTCAGTTATTTTGGTTATATAACCCGAAGTAACGTTAATAGATCATATGATAGTTCTATTTTTAGTATTTTGAGAAATCCGTACTGTTTTCAGTAATGGCTGCACTAATTTACATTTCCACTAACAGTGCACAAGGGTTCCAATTTCTCCAAATCCTCTCCAACACATTTGCTTTTAGTTTTTTAATAATTGTCATCCTAACAGGTGTAAGGTGATATCTACATAAATAAAAGCACTTTGGGGTCCTCAATTACTTTTATACGTATAAATGTGTCCTGAGACCAAAAATTCTGCGAACCACTGGTATAGATTCAAATTCGTCTTTGGTATTATATTTTTTCTGCTTAAAGTACTTCCTTTAACATTTCTTACAGTACTGTTCTCCTGCCAATAAATTCTCTGTCTTTTATATTATTTTTTTGTCTTCTTAAAGAGTGCTTATTTTGTCTTCATTTTCAAAGATATTTTTCCTGAGTAGAATATTCTGCTTCCTTCAGTCTTTGGGTTTGAATCTGTACATGAATATATTGAAATTCCTAAAGCTAAGCAAAGAACATCTGGCAATGGAGAAAAAAAGAACAATTGTTGGGATACCATTTGTTTTTTTTTTTCTGGCATTTAAAAAATGTCCCCTATTGTCTTCTGACTGGAAGACTTTCTGCCATTATCTCTTCAGTTTGTTTTGTTTTCTCTATCTCTGCCTGTTTATTTGTTTCCATTTCCTTTTCCCATCCATGTGGTACTAACTGCATATATGTTAGACAGCTTGTCCTAAATTACACAAAAGCTCTGTTAATTATTTTCAGTTTATTTTCTCTCTTTGCTTCATTTTGGATAATTTCTATTGTTCTGTCCTAAGTTCAATGATATTTTCTTCTCCATTGTCTAATCTGAACTAATCACATCCAGTGAATTTTTATTTTAGACATTATAGTTTTAATTCTTATGAATTCCATTTAGATTTTTTTATAGTTTGTTTCTCTCATTATGTTGAGAATTTCCTTTAAATCTTTGAGTATATTTATGATAGCTGTTTTAAGCTGTGTACAAATTTTATCATCTTTCTCAATTTTAGGAGTAATTCTATTAAATGACTTCTGCTTTTTTTTGGTCTTAATTTGTTGCTTCTTTACATGAGTAGGACTTTTTATTAAATGTCAGATGTGGTGAATATTATGTTTTTGATTATTTGGATATTTTTGTATTCTTTTAAAGAGTGCCTAAGTCTGTTTTAGCAGGAATTCGTGTTATTTGCAGGTCAAGCATATTCCTTGACACCCTTTTAAAAAGTTTGTTAATATGGATCTAGCGTACCTTCATTTTAGGGATAATTTAACCCTGCTACAAAGATGTGACATTCTGAGACCACTGTTTATTTCCCCAAATGTTTACTGAGACCTTTGACTTTGGTCTATGGAAACCCCTATGTATGTGCAGGTTAGTATTCGGCTAAAGTTTTTAGCAAACCTATATGTATATTTCTGGAGCTCTTGCTCTGCATAATACATCTTCTCTGGCACTTTGACCCACACATTCCAGCCACCTCTGCCTTCCCAGATTTCTGTCTCTGCCTCGTCAATGCAGTATGCTGTGTTCTGCTTGCTCCTTCAGTAGAATCTGGGAAGTGTGCTCAGGCAGAAAGGGCAAAATTGTAGCATTCACCTAGCATGTTTTTCCCTTAGGAATCACAGTTTTTTGTTGCCAGTAATCTCATACATGTTTTCCAGTTTGTAAATAGTTTATGGTAAAGGACAAATCTGGTACCAGTTAATGGTCAGTTCATGGTAAAAAGCAGAAATCCTCCTTGTGTCACCATTTTCTTTCATTGCCATTTTCGCTAATTTACTTAAACTTAGAATTTTCTCTTTAATTGAATTCTAACCTCGTATTAATTTTATATTTAGTCACATTGAGAAGAGGGAAATAATGGATTGGGAAGTTTTGCTGCATTATCTGAAATATCAATGGCTTAAACTAACAAGCATGCATTTTTCTCACATACTGAACTGCTAGTTAGTGAGACAGTTCTGCCTCAGGCTATCGGTTGGCTGCTTTTAGCTTCAAATTTCCGTCAGGATTCAGATCTGCTGCATGTGACTGCACGTTCTTTTTGGATTGGTGGCCATCTGAGACATGTTATTCTCACAGCAGGCTACAGGAGCGCAAGAGGACAGGCCATCCTTCCCGGGCATATTTAACAAATCTTTTCTCATCATGCCTGATAGTATTTCACTGGCCCAAACATGTAACATGATGAATCCCAAAGTCAACTTGTAAAAAAGTACATTGCTCCTACCATGAAGCCATGGAAAAAAAACAGTAAAATATGATGACAAAATAAGACTTGAGTGAAAAATTAGAGATAATATCTCCCAAGACATTAATGGGTCTCTCTGTCATTTAGTAACGTTAAGACAGCCAGCACTCATACAATCTTGCTCTAATATTTTTCTTCACTTAAATAATATGCTTTAGAAAATGGAAAGGGCCTGAAAAGTGTTTCACCAATAACTTCATTTGATAAGTGGAGAAACTGATGTCCCAAAGTATTTAAGCACTTTTCTAAATTTGTATAGTAAGTCATTGATATCTGACATTGAAATAACTGATCTGACACTGTTTGTGAATTCAGTGTTATGTTGACTTTCTCTTACATTCCATGTGAACTTTCAATATTTCTTTAAATATTATTTCTTTCAATATTATTATTATAATAATCTCTAGGTCCATCCATGTATTGGGTTGGCCAAAAAGGTCGTTCAGGTTTTTCCCTAAGATATTACTGAAGAACTTGAACGACGTTTTTGGCTAGTCCAATAGCTGCAAATGGCATTATTTCATTCTTTCTTATGGCTGAGTAATATTCCATTGTGTATATACATACATATATATATATAAAATCTTCTTGCTCCATTTATCTGTCCATTCACCTGTTGATGGACATTTAGGTTGCTTCCATGTCTTGGCTATTATAAATAGTGCTGCTATGAACACAGGGGTGAATGTATTTTTTAAATTATAGTTTTGTCCAGACATATGTCCAGGACATGTCCAGGATATATGTCCAGATTAAAGCTATAAATTATTTGGGATTGCTAGATCACATGGTAATTCTATTTTTAATTTTTTGAGGAACCTCCATACTGTTTTCCAGTGACTGCACCAATTTACATTCCCACCAACAGTGTAGGAGGGTTCCTTTTTCTCCACACCCTCCCCAGCATTTATTATTTGTAGACTTTTAATGATGGTCATTCTGACTGGTGTGACGTGCTACCTCACTGTTGTTTTGATTTTCATTTCTCTAATAATTAGTGATGTTGAGCATCTTTTCATGTGCCTATTGGCCGTCTGTATGTCTTCTTTGGAGAAATGTCTGTTTAGGTCTTCTGCCCATTTTTTGATTGGGTGTTTTGGTTTTTTGTTATTGAGTTGTATGAGCCATTTGTATATTTTGGAAATTAAGCCCTTGTCAGTCACATTATTTGCAAATATTTTCTCCCAGTCCGTAGGCTGGCTTTTCATTTTGTTTATGGTTTTCTTTGCTGTGCAAAAGCTTATAGGTTTGATTAGCTCCTATTTGTTTATTTTTGCTTTTTGCTTTTATTTCTTTTGCCTTAGGAGACTGACCTAAGAAAATGTTTGTACAATTTAATGCAGAGAATGTTTTGCCTATGTTCTCTTCTAGGAGTTTTATGGTGTCATGTTTTATACTTTAAGCCATTAAACATAGTTAATTTTTGTCATCTAAATAGCATGAGAAAAGAGATTTTTTTTTAAATATGGCAAATTAAAAGAAATAAGTAAAAGAGTTGTGTCCTAATTTATTTATTGTATAAGTCCAGATTTTTACATATTGGTTTTTTAAAGAGGCACCAATTAACCAAAGGTAAAGAACTATTGACTGACATGAGCTGATGTAGATTTGTAGATAAGCCTGAGCTACCTGTAAACATTTGTAAAAGAGATGTATTTTAAAGTAAATTCTAGACTTCTGAAGAAAATTTTTTAATAGGAGGCAGGGAGAAAAGATACATTATTTGTAACAGATTAAAGCTATAAATTATTTGGAAGGTGAAATAGAGAAGTAGATAAGATTTAATAGGAAGATATACAGATACAGATATAAACTTCTATCTTTTAAAGATGGTGATCTTTATCTTACCTGTAAGCTAAAGAATTATGCAAATACTCATCAAAAAATTACCTATCATTGATAATATAGAAAACATATTTATTTTATTTAGATATTTTCCCATATGAAAATATTTCTAGCTATTAGATTCTCCAGGAAAATTAATACAGTAGATTTTCTTTGAAGTATTTTACTATGTAACATATATTTTTATAAATTTCAGGGACAAAACCATAACTCACTTGTTAAATATTTCACTGCAGTCTGATAAACTCTAGTGCCAGGCTCTCTGGAATCATAACGAATGCAAATATTTGTTAGAAAAGAATTTACAATACAGCCAATTCTATCTGTACAAGGAGAACATAACTCATGCCAACTCTAAAGACACCAATGCCACTCAGTAAGCTGGCCCTATGAGACTGAATTAAGCAGTCTTTGTGCAGCAAGATGGGAGGAGCTGTGGTAAACACCACTCTGCTCAGGCTGTCTCCAGCTTCACCTGATGCAACCTTAATGACAATGTTGCATTGAAGCCAGAGAGAGTAATTTAACAATAGCTTCAAGTTGTATATTCTTCCAAGTTGAGGGACCTCATAGTTTCACATTAAAAGCTCTGTCCTAAAACTCTTCAAGTACAAAGTTCTCAGCCAAACACAATTTTGTGCAGGGCACTACCTGCTTTAGATGCTGTCTTAGTCTGTTTGGGCTACTTTTAACAAAGTATCATAGATTGATCCACTTATAAACAACAGAAATTTATTTCTGACTGTCGTGGAGGCCAAAAGATAGAAATCAGTTCACCAGCATGTTTGATTTCTGGTGAGAGCCTTCTTCAAGGTTGCAGACTTCTGACTTCTCCCCATATCTTTACATGGCAGAAAAAGAGAGCTAGCTAGCTCTCTTCCTTCTTCTTAAAAGGGCACTAATCCCATTCATGAGGGCTCCACTCTCATGGCTAATCACCTCCCAAAGCCCCACCTCCAAATACCATCACATTGGGATTAAGGTTTCAAAAACTGAATTTTTTTAGGGGGCAGGCACAAAGAAATACATTAAGGTGGAGTCAGTAATATCCTTTTATGTAGTTTGTAGTAAGAAAAGGACACCTTTAAATTTTTTTTCAAGTTACAAAAATTCTGAATATACATTCATGTGGATGACTGGTAGTTTATTCTACTGCATGTCTCTTCCTTTATTTCTTAAAATCCCTTCAAAGTTTCACAAGTGATATCTGAAGCTCTTTATATTTAATTTTTAAAAAATATCACATTTCTCCAAATGACTCTCCTTATTAAAGAAAACAAAACAACTATCTTTGCCAACATGGTGCTGTTTCGTAAATCTCCAAAACTCTGGTGTTAAATGTTTATGGACGCTTTTTGGTAATAGAGGTAAAATATAAGGAGAAACTTACACTTTCCTAAAAGTGGTTTCTCTTGAACTTCATGGTATCCATCTAGATCCTGGGAATATTGCACGTGTCAGGGATCCAGCTCAGCCTACTAAAAGAATCTTTTGGCCTCTTCACACAGTAAAATCCATAAATAACTCCACTGGCTTAAGAATCTAGGGATAGTTCCTCCCACCCTAAGGTTTAAGACCTCTTTTTCCACTGACAGTGGAATACCGATTGCCTACACAGCAAAATCCCCCTAAAGATGTAATGCTATTGTAAGGCCCAGAATTTATGTTTATAATAACCAATGATGTGTTACCAAAATCTGTGGGAATTAACAGTCATTTGGGGAGTTGGGAGGCTTTAACTAAAGTTTTACTCAATTTACATTATTGAACAGAGCATTTCTATATTAGTATGTGGTACCTGATTTAATTTTATGTTGACATCCCAGTTTTTATTTATTTTACAAAATTATTAAGTATCACATTTTACTTTATTATCAAGAAGAGACAGTTCTACAAAAGTGTCTGTCATTATGCCTATGGAAACTGAAAATTGTCAAAACTATTAAGGATCAGGTTTGCAAAAGAATAAAATGAAAATAAAAGTCATTCCTTATCTTCCACAGGAATGCAATGAAACGCAGATTTGCCATATTGCATTTGAGTCTCTGTGTGGCCTTATTTCCCCAAGCATGCCAAAATTTTTTGCATTTATTCGTTTTCACTGGTTCAACAAGACTGATTTTTACCTACAACATAAAAGCGTTAATGTTTCAGTTTCTACCAGACAAGGAAATTTGATAACTGATTAAGCCTCTGCCTCAAATTTAGTACCCCTTCCCTGTCAGTGCTCAGACTTAGTTGGCCAAGTTTTGTTTGTTTTCACAAAACAACAATACCTATATGGTATATTGTAAATACAACATATAGAAAATATTATATATCGTATATATTGTATATATGTATTGTATATATAATGTGCATAGTCTTTATACTTTTATTCTACATATACCCATATTCAGTATAAAGTGTGTACGTAATATATATATATTTTTTTATCTGTGTGCACATACACATTCCACACACATATAATTACTATATAAATAAATTTTAATAGTCAAACCACAAAAGTACAATTTCAAAGTCCGTGAATTTTACAGATGAGAAGACCTTGCCCAGTCTCCTTAGAGTAGAGATAAAGAATAATTATGTCTAATTATTTCTATTTCTACTTTTGGGAAATAGAAATTATTGTTTAAAATAGAATTTATTGTTTAAAGTTAATACCAGGAGAAGCCGAAACCTTAAGTCCTGATTCCAGTTTAATGTTCTTGCCACCTCATCATCCTGTTTCATCCAAGAGATTCCAGTAAGCCATTCCTGGAAATTCCAACCTCAGATGCTTAAACTAAACAATTTGTCTATTGGTTGTAATTTAAAAGCCATCACTTGCTTGAGATATCACCTAAAACAGATTAGTTTATATTGAAGTTACATAGAAAATAATGCATACTATAAAATTGTTTATAGGTTGTTATATTACATCAAATAAAATATGTGTGAGAATATTAAATACTTAATTGCTTTTGTGTTTTTAATCATTTTGGCTTTTGAAATATAAATGCATCACTTCACCACAACTACAATTCTTTGCCAGGCTGAAAATACACAGTTTAGTGAACATCCTGATGATGAAAATGTACTTCAGAATACTTTCTTTTAGCACGTAATTTTTGAGTACCTGGTCCTTTCCAGGTCCTTATAAAATGGCATAATATAACAAAATTAATATTTCCAATATTTCTCTAAAATTATCACTACCATAATGTTCAAGGCATTGTACTCATTAGTTTGCAGAAAGTGACTCTATATATAGCCTGATGCTTTCCCCTCAGTGGCTAGGGAGAACTAAATTTATTAATAAAAATAAATTAAGCCTTTTAAAACACAAAAATTTCTTGAGAAGTTTAAATCAAATTTTCTAAAATATGATCTATAAAAGAGAATTCTGATATTTATATATATCAGAATATCAAAACCTTACACATATAGTACCATTATAAAATGTAGACAACTTTTAGCAAAACATGCAGAACTCTTTTATTCAGTCTTTTTTATTTAAATTAATTAATTTATTTTTGGTTGCGTCACGTTTTCGTTGTTGCACACAGGCTTTCTCTAGTTGGGGCCAGCAGGGTCTACTCTTCACTGCGTTGCACAGGCTTCTCATTGCAGTGGCTTCTCGTTGTTGTGAAGCATGGGCTCTAGGCACATGCAGGCTTCAGTAGTTGTGGCACGTAGTCTCTGTAGTTGTGGCTCGGGGGCTCTAGAGCACAGGCTCAGTAGTTGTGGCGCATGGGCTTAGTTGCTCTGCGACATGTGGGATCTTCCCAGACCAGGGATCGAACCCATGTCCCGTGAATTGGCAGGCGGATTCTTAATCACTGCGCCACCAGGGAAGTCCCTCTTTTATTCAATCTTTTTTTTTTAACATGGACATATTATTTTATATTCACTTTACATAGAAGTAAATATCAAAATCAAAGGAATGATATAGAAAAAAATGATATTCTTTTTAGCCCCTGTGGAGGAGAGCAGAAAAATAGGGCCTTTGAAAATCTCAACAATTTTCACAGTATTGTTTATTATAATCTCTAATATCTTACTTCTTTTCTCTATAAACCTGATATATCTTTGTAAAGTAGTATTATTCCTTATAACCAAAAAACCACATATTTTTAGATCTCATTCAGCAATATTTGTTATTCACTATCAGAATATGATTAGCATTCTTAATATTTATTATCTTACCTCAGATCTGTATAAATTAAACACTTATTCATGGGACCGTAAATATTTTTTCACAATATTTTGACTGATTGTTTTAAATGACTTTTAATCTAAGTCTCCTAAATTGTCATAGAAATTAGGCTGATTCGCTGTCCCTCTGAGACTATGATATAAAAGCCCATCCATCACAGTGTATCTAATTAAGAAACTAAGTTAAGAGGTGTTTGAACAAGATATTTGAAAATCTCAGGGGACCAGACAATTGAATTGGTATTTCAGACATATCAAATTAGTTAATGATTTGGGAATCTTTATTCTGCAAGAGTATGTAAATTAAAAAAGAATAATGAAATTCATTAAAGCTTGGTATCAGGGAGAAGGAGGACCCTGTGCACCACTGCATGTAATTATAAGTACCTGCTTCATTCAGATAGAAGGACAGGAGGCCAGGGAAACAAAATAAGCAATTTGAATGGATTAATTTTCGTATTGGACATAGATAATTACAATTATTTTTCTTTATATTTTAGGGTATCTTTCTCATAATTGACAAATCCATATTTGGTAACCGGGCTTCTTTTCCATTTTCAAGTCACCATTTGAACTTGTAAGATAAATGTCTTGCCATTCAAAATGACAATAGATATTGAATTTTCTCTTGAAATTTAACAAAGTATTTTATTTATCCTGTCATCCTATTTTGATATCAAAAGAGGCAGAAGAATAAAACTCTACTGCTTCATCCAAACACATAGAATGGAGTATTAAATCTCACCCAATAGATGACTAGACTAGAATATGTATTCAAAATATAAACAAAACTTTTTCTTATGTTCCGAAGCCATATCCTCATGGTTCTTTTAAAGCATCTAAATAAGAATGCAACCAGTGATAATATTATTTTGTTAAATAAAATAAAAACAATAATTTCTTCTATTTTGTATCACTTCTAGTTTGTCCATCAAAAAAAAATTCATTTTCATGTGTATCATTTTAAAAACTTAAACTCTGATAAAATATAAAAAATGTTTTCAAAACTTGGATGCTTGTAGAATATGCCCTTTTTATACAAATAGTATACTTTTACTAGATTTTTGTATATAAGAATATTGTAGAAATATAAAAACCAAATCTTGGTTTGGACCATGATATTCCACAAAATGTTATAATATTCCAGGGGACTATAGAATATTAGCACATTCCTTCCCAATGCCTCCCTCCCCCACTCTCCTCCCTTGCTATTCCCTCCAATCCAGTAACCTCTATGGTATGTATTTGTCTTTTATGAGATGTTTGCCTTTAGTTTTCAACCTCAGAAGCATAGAAAATTTTAAGCATTTGCAAAATAATATTTGTTGTGTCCACATCATCAAATTGGTATATATCCAGTTGATATATATCAGAATCAGAACAGGTGAGAATAGAGTGGTTAAAGTATTCATTCTCAATGAAATGAATCTCATTAAGATGGAGCAACACATTAACAGTAAAACAGGAAACACATATTCGTAAAGTAAGAGTAGTATTTACAAAGAAAAATAATCCTAAAATAAAAATAAAGAATGTGAAGAAAGGATTATGAGTAAGGATATCCATTGCAATATTATTCCCAGGAGTAAGGGAGATGACAAAACAATAGGGAAAATGGTTAAATATACAATGGCAAATCCATCTAGTGCAACATGCATTGATTAAACAGGCATAGGAAGAATACTTAATGACAATATTAAATGCTCATAATTTTTTTCTAATGTTTTTATTGGAGCATAATTGCTTTACAATGGTGTGTTAGTTTCTGCTGTATAACAAAGTGAATCAGTTATACATATATCCCCATATCTCTTCCCTCTTGTGTCTCCCTCCCTCCCCACCTCCCTCTTCCACCCTTCTAGCTGGTCACAAAGCACTGAGCTGATCTCCCTGTGCTATGCGACTGCTTCCCACTAGCTATCTATTTTACATTTGGTAGTGTATATATTGTATATATGTCCATATATACACTAACACTCTCTCACTTTGTCCCAGCTTACCCTTCCCCCTCCCCATGTCCTCAAGTCCATTCTCTAGTAGGTCTGCGTCTTTATTCCCGTCTTGCCCCTAGGTTCTTCATGACCATATTTTTTTTTTAGATTCCATATATCCATATATATGTGTTAGCATATGGTATTTGTTTTTCTCTTTCTGACTTACTTCACTCTGTATGACAGACTCTAGGTCCATCCACCTCACTACAAATAACTCAATTTCATTTGTTTTTATGGCTGAGTAATAGTCCATTGTATATATGTGCCACATCTTCTTTATCCTAAAATGCTCATAATTTAATACTATGAGTGAAGAAAGCATAATTTGAGATAAAAGATATATCGTACAGTGTGATACCAAAATCATTTTTAAAATTTTATAATTATATATATACATAGAAAAAAGACTGAAGTAAAACATACCACTATATTGATAAATTGAACACTGTAAGTCAAAATTAACAGTGATATTAATTTTATTCTTTACTGATTCCCATATTTCCATATTGTTTTAAATGGACTTGTATTATTTTATCAGAAAAATCAATAATAAAAAGGTAATTTCTATAAGGTCCTTTTTTCCATTTGAGAAATATGTTTAAAAAACTAGAAAATTGCCTTTTAATAATATTGGTCGTGAAAAGCATCATGTTAAAACAAATTTATTTTCCCCAATGTGTGGGCAGGATGTTTTATTCCACGAGGAAATCCAAAGTTATAGATTAGTGATATATATGTGTATATATATATATATATATGTATTTAATTTTCTGGTTCTTAATGTTTGGTAAAATTGTACTTAACATTTACATTTCCTGAAAAACTCCTGGCATAATACTTCACCATTATTGTAGATATTGTGGTTATCATCAAGTTCCACTTCATCTAATCTAGTTTTGACCCTTCCCAGGTTCCTTGATGGTCTTAGACATTCAAGGTACCACCATTTCCCTGGTCAAAGTGATCATGTAAAAAAAGACTACTAATTTAAGTCAATGAGAACCTGGAATTCTTCAGCTGGAATAATTGATTCAGTCATGTCCATATAGTATAAATCAGCCCAATAAGAGCAAAGATTAGGGTAATGGTCCTATGGCTTGGAAGGATGCTCCCCCTTTCCGTCTAGAAGTATGCAAGAAATCTAGTCATCATGGTTTCAGTTCCCAAGAGCAAATCAAAGGAATAAGGCAGCTCACAGAGAACAGCAGTTATGAAAGTATCCTACCACTTAACTGATTCATGCCTGAAACTCACCTTACTTCAGAGTATTTCAACTACGTGAGCAATAATAAATATTTATTAAGGTTATTTAACTTTTGTGTTACATATAATCATCAGCATGACACCTGAAATAATATCACAAATTTAATTTTATAGTAAAGTTCTTAAACCCTGCATCTAGTTATATTAAACTATAGTTGAGATCATGTGCTCTGTCTTTAAAATTACATAGGATTTTTTTTTTTTACTGTAACACAAGAAACTAGTAATATCAGTATGACCATATTCTGCCACACTAACATTGTAGTGTGAATTCTGCCTCATTTGAAGTACGTAAATGTCAGTGTGGTTTTCAACAGGGGCATGGTTGCTTTTTACAGGCAGAATTCTGTAATATATTCTTTTAAAAATAACATTATAATATAATTCATTTGGAAGGACATACTTAGTGGATAGGTTGTTAATTGCAAGGATGATATTTTATTTGGGAGAGTTAACTTACATACTTATCTCTTTATATTTTAGTAGTGAGACACTCATAAACTTTCAAATACAATCTATTTTTATTTCCTTTAAAAATGAAATTTCCTTGCAATGATATGTTTCTGATATAACTCACTGGTGTGTATGTTTGTATATACTGAGTTAAAATTTTTTTCATCCATAAAGCATAGTGAAGTTATATTTTTTACATGGAATGCCATGGACAGTCGCCCATGCCTTCAATGGTTTCTGAAGTGTAGCATTGCAGTGAGTCTAACACAGCGATGTTAAATGTTCTTACTAAACATGTTTGCTTTTTTGAATGACTTTGAAGGATCACTCTAAGATCTTAGATCAAAATTTACTAAAATAATATATGATTTACAAAGAAGTGTGCTATTTCAAATCTGATTGTCTTACAAAGAAGTCACATTAATTAAAGTAGTAGAATGATTTTGAAAGGCAGGACTATATATCCATAATATACCAACAGTGTTAAGCATTGCTTCATTGTAGAAAATGAGGACGTAGAATAGCCATTACCTAATTCTACCTGAGGCCAACTTCTTGGTGAAGCAGTGTTGGGTGTGAACCACTGGACTTTTAAAACCCAAATATGTGATTTTTCCTTATTTACCTGTTTAATGATAAATTCACAGATCTGCTGTTTGGATATAGTAAAACATATCTTTAATTTTAATATCAACCTTTTTACAATGGGAATTTCACATAAGTATCAAATGAAACTAGGTTTTAATTCAGAAATGAATGATGTTTCCAAGATGAATAAACCAAGTAAGCACAGATTTTAGGACCTAAAATTTCTACATAGGTTAATTATATTCCAGGTAATAGTCACTAGGTATATAGTGATCCAAATGAGAAGAGAAAAATATAGAGTACTACATAATAATTTTTAACTTATTCAATGATGTGGATTAGGGCTTGAAGTTAAGAGTCAAAAGATGTTAAGTGTGGCCTTGACATCTGGAAAAATCAGGTGGGCTCCAAATGGCCAAACCACCAGTTTCCCTCCTCACTCCCCTCTCTGACTGCTTGGAGAAGAAACTTTAGCCAAACACCCGTCCTTTATTATGGGGACCAGGCACAGATTCTGCTTATCCTTGAGTAGTGGGTGTAAGTTCCCTCCCAGCACACAGAATTATTCAAATAAGCCAGAACGATTGGCAACCAAGGGTCCCTCCATCCTCTTGTTACTACAAAGCCTGCCTTCTACAGTCTCTCCTTCTTTGCTCTGAGTTGAAACCCCATATGGCCCTGCATGGCATGCAGGGTCCTCCTCCCCCAGGCTGTGAGTGTATGTGACTAATAAACTGTCCTCTGTCTCGTGTCATGTGCGTGTGTTGCGTGCTCTACCATCTTGGACTATTTGGGTCAAAGATTCCTCCCTCACCCATGGCGTGAACAGCTGGCTTTCAGAACAAAAGATCCAGGATCTCAAAATATTAGCTCTCATTCAAACCATGAGGCTGCTTCCATAAATTTTAAAAGCACTACCTCAAACATTGTTAATGTTTCTTAGAATGAATTTTATTGTCTGTGCAGATCACCATTTGGAATTTTCTAGTTTTCATGGTCTTTATGCCTTCTCCTGCACTCACACTCCATGCATTGCTAATTTAGAGTGCCAGTGCTCTGATTACAAAGCTGGATGGAAATCTCTGCCATTCAGTCTTGACAAGTAAGTATTTTGGATCTGATTGGCTTGATTATCATGCCCTTTACATTCAGGGAAATGTATGTATTTGTGTATTGTGTATGATAGTAGACTGATGGTGTGCCAGCATCAGATGCCTGCGGCATTGCTCATGTTACCCTGAAGACACAAGAATACGTGTTTACCCTTCCAAGATACTATTCTCTTTGCATTTCCCTGAACAGGTGATTTATTTCAAAGAGGGCACTACCACCATGAAATGAGGTAATATGATAAAACTTTGTAAAAAGAATCTTTATTGGACAAGGTTAGCAAACTAATGCTGTCAGAGATTGTATTACACAATCCCCTGTGTACGCTTGTAGTGCAATTTTCAGAAAAGATCATTTCAGAGAAGTAAAGAATAAATTGCTGTATTCTCTCTACAAAATCCTTTCAAAATAGATTTGACAGTTGAGTGATTACATTTCTAACGGAGACTGTGATAGAATATGGGAAATTAAAAACTCAGCAGCTTCATGCATAAGGCACTGAACAAAAGGGGTCAACAGAAACATGGAGCCCCCCAAATCAAACCCAGATAACTAATCAACTTAACGCTGCCCTCAATACATAGAGGTTAAGTTCTGTGCCTCCACAGTCTTTGTTGTTCGGGTTTCAAAACCCTATAGTTTGTCCTCCTACAAAGATCTTATCAATTTGTTCAAGAACTTTGAGCCTAAGATTAGTAACATCTGAATGTAGGAAGGGATACCTGTAGAAATGAAACTCTCTGATTCTCTTTAAGCTTCCAAAAGAGCTGCTGGAGGGAAGTGTGTGAAGAATAGTATCTGTCTAGTTACTGTTTCACTTCAACTTTAGGATTTAGAACCTCAAAGGGGGTAACTAAAGAGAGAAATGATGAAATATCCAATACTGATATTGTGTTCTATTGGAATTTGCACATGCATGGGCTCATTCCCACATTTAATTTATAGAATTATTTGCGTTCAAAATAACAGGAAGCATATATCCCATAGGAGTAATAAGATATACCATAAATTAATTATCTTCTGAAAAGATAGATCAAAGATTCAATTTGCTATCTAAAGTTTTATCTTTCAGCTAATTAGCTATCACACAAGAAATATTAACAAATGGAATTTAAAGAAACAGATGTAAAGCAAAACTATCTCAAAATAATAAAAAAATATTGCAATCTGTTCATTGTGGTCAGAGTTCAGATATTTTTATGTTCATTTCAGTATTTTTTGTTTGTTTGTTTTTGTTTTTGTTTTTTTTTGTTTTTTTGTTTTGCGGGCCTCTCACTGTTGTGGCCTCTCCCATTGCGGAGCACAGGCTCCGGACGCGCAGGCTCAGCGGCCATGGCTCACGGGCCCAGCCGCTCCGCGGCATGTGGGATCTTCCCGGACATTTCAGTATTTTGATTGCCAGAATATTGAAGAAGTAGAGCTGTAATTCTTTCTGACTATTGCTTTTATGTCCTCCCACCCACTTCTACACAGTGTTCCTTCTGAGATTGCAGCCAAAAGCAGACTCTCCCAATCTTATCTTTCCTTGTAGGTATTAACCAAATACAGAATATCAGCCCTCCTCTTCTTATCTCTACTAAAAAAAAAAAGGTAAATTTTCCCTCTATTACAGCAGTATTTTAAACAAAGAGCATACTTCACAATCACATGACACATTTATTTGTTTGTTTGTCTATAAATTAGAGTGCCCAAGAACTACCTCAGATCTACCTGATCAGTACCTTGGCTGGAGTGGGGTCCAGCAAGTGGATTTTTCAACAATCC
The DNA here is from genome assembly GCF_026419965.1 of Kogia breviceps. NCBI lineage: Eukaryota > Metazoa > Chordata > Mammalia > Artiodactyla > Physeteridae > Kogia > Kogia breviceps. The sequence continues at coordinate 12,740,454 of NC_081310.1, read as the reverse complement.
CTGGTTAAGAAATTATGCTCTAGAGAGCAGAGGTAATTACCTGCTCTTCTTGGTTGCTGGGGTTTTCCTGCAGCTGTTGTCTCTGTTGCTGCTTGCTCTGCTGCCTGAGCATCTCTTTTAATAACAGGTGAGGCAGGGCCACAGCTGGCACAGGTAGAGACCAATGCCAGCATCTTGGAGCTGGGGTCTTTACTGATGCTGTTACTCTTCTCAAACCATTAATTCTGACCTGAGGCCAAAGAAAGAGTCCTTTTTAAAGGTGGAGTCATTTTCAAAATCAAAGGGTATCAAACTCTCAGTCATAATTTAGAGTCTGAAATCACAGCGAATAAAACTCCACATCACACTTATTAATAACTACATGCTTATAGTTAGTCATGAATTGGGTCTACTCAAAAGAACAGGAAAGGAGACAGACTTTTCCCACAAGTGTGCAATGAACAGTGAATGGTGAAGGCAGGAGTCATGACGACAGTCAACAGTGCAGCTTTTGTGACACAAACCAAAATGGGTAAGAATGAGTCTATTAGTCGTAGCTGGTTACTGTAATTGACACTTGTATTTGCAATCACCTCTTGAATAGTGTTTCCATAACGGGGAAGATTTCTGTGAGTCCCGTCGTTCACAAATAGAAACGAGGATTTGAATTCTCAGACTCCCTAGCATATAAAAGGTGGATGTGTGACCTATACTCTGCCAGTCAGACACACAGAGATTTGATTCACAGCAGGTGACCGGTGGTGAGGACTTTGGACAGCAACTCCAGTGTTGCTTGTAGAGTTTGTAACAAAGTATTGGAAGAGCATTGGGAGTTGTGTGATTGATTGATTTTCTGAGGCAGAAGTGGAATTGGTGTCGGGCAGTGGTTTCATACAGGTGAACATATTTCGTTTCATGCTTAATGATGGAAAGCGTGGCACCAGCACTTTCTTCAAGAGGCCAGTTCTCTTGAGACTTGAGGATGTGTTTCTAGAGGAGAAGAATCAAGATTACTCCTGTGTACTTTCTATATATCAAGCTTTTCTAATATTCTTTAACAAATGCAACTTTTGCATAAATGAGGCAAAGTGGATTTTCTGGTTGCAACTAAGGCCTCAGAGCATACATAGATGGACTGTAAGTGGTTGCAGGCAGCATACCTCCAATACATGGGGAAATTGTATTTCGTTATGTGGCAGGACAATCCTGAAGACAATAAGAATTCAACTAGCATGAAGCTTTATCACACGGCCCCCAGTGACACAATAAATACATGCATTTCCTGTAACTGCTTTGAATAAAATACTTGTTGAAAGCAAGCTTATTGGGGGACCAACACACTATTCAGATACACTGTATAAGAATAAGGGATTGGTTTCATTCTTTTAATTGTGCAGGAAGAGCTTAGAGAAAAGAAATGGTATACTCAAAATCCTAAATTCTCAGAATATGGCATCATCTGAGAACCATGAAATTATGTATAAGCATTCTAAAGAATCTCTTAATATTTGCTTCCAGAACATAAATGTAGCTGAAAAGCAAACTCAACATTTGATTCTCTCAATTGCTGGATTTTGACTTTAAAAATTTTTTAAATTTTAAAATGTTTATTTTATATTGGAGTATAGTTGATTAACAATGTTGAGTTAGTTTCAGGTCTACAGCAAAGTGATTCAGTTATACATATACATATATTATTTTTCAAATTATTTTCCCATTGAGGTTATTACAGTATATTGAGTAGAGTTCCCTGTGCTATACAATAAGTCATTGTTGATTATTTTATGTATAGTAGTTTGTATCTGCTAATCTCAAACTCCTAATTTAACCCTACCCCCTACCATTTCCCTTTGGTAACCATACGTTTGTTTTCTAAGTCTGTGAGTCAGTTTCTGTTTTGTAAATAAGTTCATTTGTATCATATTTTTAGATTCCACATATAAGTGATAATCATATGATATTTGTCTTTCTCTGTTGGACTTACTTCACTTAGTATGATCATCTCTAGGTCCATCCGTGTTGCTGCAAATGGCATTATTTCATTCTTTTTTGTGACTAATAGTCCACTGTATATATGTACCACATCTTCCTTATGTATTCATCTGTCGATGGACATTTAGGCTACTTCATATCTTGGCTATTGTAAATAGTGCTTCAGTGAACATTGGGGTGCATATATCTTTTCGAATTATGGTTTTCTCCAGATATCTGCCCAGGATTGGGGTTGCTAGGTCATATGGTAGTTCTACTTTTAGTTTTTAAAGGAACCCCCATACTTTTCTCCATAGTGGCTGTACCAATTTACATTCCCACCAACAGTGTAGAGGGCTCCCTTTCCTCCACACCCTCTCCAGCATTTATTGTTTGAAGACTTTTTGATGCTGACCATTCTGACTGGTGTGAGGTGATATCTCATTGTAGTTTTGATTTGCATTTCTCTAATAATCAGCGATGTTGAACATCTTTTCATGTGCTTTTTGGCCATCTGTATGTCTTCTTTGGAGAAATGCCTATTTAAAAAATGGAGCTGGGCTTCCCTGGTGGTGCAGTGGTTGGGTGTCCGTCTGCTGATGCAGAGGATGCGGGTTCGTGCCCCGGTCTGGGAAGATCCCACATGCCATGGAGCGGCTGGGCCTGTGAGCCATGGCCACTGGGCCTGCATGTCTGGAGCCTGTGATCCACAATGGGAGGGGCCACAGCAGTGAGAGGCCAGCATACAGCAAAAAAAAAAAAAAAAAAAAAATGAAGCTGGAGGGATCAGATTCCCTGACTTCAGACTATACTACAGAGCTACAGTAATCAATATAGTATGGTACTGGCACAAAAACAGAAATATAGATCAATGGAACAGGATGGAAAGCCCAGAAATAAACCCACGCACCTGTGGTCAGTTAATCTACAAAAAAGGAGGCAAGAATATACAATGGAGAAAAGAGAATCTCTTTAATAAATGTTGCTGGGAAAACTGGACAGCTACATGTAAAAGAATGAAATTAGAACATGATCTAACACCATACCAAAAAAATAAACTCAAAATGGATTAAAGACCTAAATGTAAGACCAGATACTATAAAACTCTTAGAGGAAAACGTAGACAAGACATTCTTTGACATAAATCACAGCAATATCTTGTTTGATCCACCTCCTAGAGTAGTGAAAATAAAAACAAAAATTAGTAAATGGGACCTAATGAAACTTAAAAGCTTTTGCACAGGGCTTCCCTGGTGGCGCAGTGGTTGGGAGTCCGCCTGCCGATGCAGGGGACACGGGTTCGTGCCCCGGTCTGGGAAGATCCCACATGCCGCGGAGCGGCTGGGCCCGTGAGCCATGGCCGCTGAGCCTGAGCGTCCGGAGCCTGTGCTCCACAATGGGAGAGGCCACAACAGTGAGGCCCGCATACCACAAAAAAAAAAAAAAAAAAAAAAAAAAAGCTTTTGCACAACAAAGGAAACCATAAACAAAACAAACAGACAACTCACAGTTTGGGAAAAAATATTTGCAAACAATGTGACTGATACGGGTAAGATTCAAAGTATATAAACAGCTCATACAGCTCAATATCAAAAAACAAATAACACAATCAGAAAATGGGCAGAAATCGATTTATTATTTTTTTATCAAGATATAGTTAACTTACAATATTGTATTAGTTTCAAGTGTATAGCAAAGTGTTTTATATATATGTATAATATATATATATTCTTTTTCAGATTCTTTTCCATTATAGGTAATTACAGGATATTGAGTGTAGTTCCCTACCTATACCGTAGGTTCTCATTGTTTACCTATTTTATATATAGTAGTGTGTATACATCCATTTATTTTTTATTTAAATATTTAACAGATTCCTTAAGGGAAAGTTAGAGCACTTTTGAAGAGAAACATAACTGTGGACTTTTTGGAATGGAATGAAGATGTATGGGAAGATTCGGATGACTCAAATTTCACTGGATCCACAGGTTTCACTGGGTATCCCATGCTAACCTCCTCCTCTGCACAATGAAGATGTCCTGCCTTGTTTTAAGACCCTGAAAGAAAGCCTGCCTGAGACAATCACCTGGCAAGAGGAATTCAGTTTTTCTTATGTTTCACCTTCACCACATCCCCTTGCTAGACTTATAAAGTCAAATCCCAGCATGAATTTGGTGTGAGGGAGGGAGCACTTTAAAAAGCAAATAAGAAAATGTTTTCACAGTGATTACACAGTTGCAAGATTTTTCTAATTGGTTAGCTGTAGATCTGTGTGGCAGTAGATTCTGAGGATGCTAGACCCAAGAGGGAGAAACAATATTTAGATATGATTGATTTTATTGAAATGGTTGCAACTACAGAGATTCTATTGATAAATTCAGTGTGTTAATGCAAAGGTCTGGATGTAACTGATAACTGATTGAGCAGTAACTTGACTGAAAGCTGAATTCATTTGTGACTTTGTTAAATGAAACTAAAATGCCAGATATTCTTTCACGTGAGGTGGAGAATTAGAAATATTAGAGTGGATGTATTATGTATAAACTTCTCTGTTAACACAGGAAGCCACAGAAAACACTTTTTTTAAAAAAAATTGAAAAATACATCAAAGAAGGAAATACCAGTATCTCAGAAATACTGCAGTGGCTATTCTGTTTGAGCAAGGAAGGTAGGTGGATGATGAGATTTCCACTAAAAAGGATCCTTGAGAACAATTACTAGATTTTAATTTCAGAGGTAAAGTGTGGGTTAGTCATAGTAATAAGTAGCAGGGATCTTTGGAAGTGCCTACTTGGTAAAGGGGTCTCTACGATAAAGATACGTGGTCAGACACTAAACTATTAAGCAAGCAGAAGAAAATGAATAATAACAATTAGTGCAGAAATAAATGAAATTTAATAATAGGAAATCAATAGAGAAAATAAATGAAACCAAAAGTAAGTTCTTGAAAAGATCAGTAAGATTTATCATAATCTGTCCAGACTAAGCAAGGAAAAAAGAATGAAGAAACAAATCCCTAATATTGTAAATGAAAGAGGATGAATAATCATCACTTATCTCTTTGATATCAAAAATATAATAAAGGAAAATTATGAAAACTTGATGTCCACAAATTTGATAATTTAGAGGAAATAGAGCAATTCTCTGATAGATATAAACAACCAAAACTCACACAAAGAGAAATATATAACCTGTCTATGCCTATATCTATTAAATAAATTGAGATAATAATTAATAACTCCTGGAAGAGAAAGCACCAAGTACAGATGGTTTTCCTGGTGAATTTTACCAAATATATAAAAAAGATGATAACAACTCTCTACAGTTTTTCCCAGATAATAGAAGCAAATAACCACTTTTTAACTTGTTCTATTAGGTCAGCATAACCCAATAACAAAATGAGGTAACAAATTATAAGAAAGGAGAACTGTAGAACAGTATTGCTCAAAAAAACAGAAGCAAAAACTCTCAACAAAATATTAACAAATCTAATGCAAAAATGCATAAAAAGAATTATGTACTCTGACCAATTGGGATTTATTCAAGGTATACAAGGCTGATTCAATATTTGAAGATCAATTAATGTAACCCACAACATCATGAAAAATAATATGATCATATAAATGGATGCCATAAAGTTATTCTACAAAATCCAACACCCATTCATGATAAAAATGCTCAGCAACCTACACATAGAAAGAAAAAAAATCTTAATCTGATAAAGGATGTCTACCAACCACCTATAGCCAACATCATCAACATCATCCTTAATGATGAGCAATTGGCTGCTTTCTCACTAAATCTGAGAACAAGGAAAGGATGTCTTCTCTCACCACTCTTAATCACCATTATAAAGGAAATTTGAACTAATGCATTAAGATAAGAAAAAGAAAGAAGAGATATACATATTTCGAAATGAGAAACAAACTGTTCACATATGACATGATTGTCTATGTACAAAAATCTCAAGGAATAGACAAAAAACTGAAATTTAGTAAGCAAATACAGCAAAGTCACAGAATATAACATTAATATATAAAAGTCAATTGCTTTGTCAATATGCCAGCAATGAACAATTGGAATTTGAAATTAAAAACACAATACTGTTTACATTAGCACCAAAAATGAAATACTTTAGTATAAATCTAGCAAAGGATGTTTAGGACCTATATGCAGTCAACTGTGAGACTCTGATGAAAAAAAATCAAAGAATACCTAAATAAATAGAGAGATATTCCATGTTCATGGATTGGAAGACTAAATATTGTCAAGATGTCAGTTCTTTCCAAGTTTTCCTATGTATTTAATGAAGTCCAGATCAAAATACCAGTACGCTATTTTGAGAATTTTGACAAACTGATTCTAAAGTATATATGGAAAGTCAAAAGGCCCAGAATAGCCAACATGATATTGAAGAACAAGGTTGGATGAATAACACTGCCTGACTTCAAGACTTATTACAAAGCTGCTTTCATCAGGGCAGCATGTATTGGTGAAAGAATAGACACATCAATCAATGGAACAGAATACAGAGCCTGAAATAGACCCAGACAAAATTAGCCAACCAATTAGAGTTGCAAAGGCCATTCAGTGGATAAAGGATAGTCTTTTCAATAAATGGTAGTGTAAAAATTGGATGTGCATATGCCAAAAAATGAAAATAAACAGGAATATAAAAATAGACATTACGCATCTTAAGAAAGCTATCACAAAATTAATCATTGACCTGAATGTAAAATGCAAAACTATAAAATTTCTAGAAGATAACATAGGATGAAGTCTAGGGGTGCTTTGATTTGGCAATGAGTTTCTAGATACAACACAAAAACCATAATCCATGAAGAAAAACACATTGATAAGTTGAACTTATTAAAATTAAGAACTACTCTGTAAAAGACACTGCTAAGAGCCACTTTTGAAGGCAGCTTTGCCATTTTGCCATTTCTCTGGTTATCAAACTGTGACTTTCTCTGGAATGAAGAATGCTAACATCTTCCATTTGTTGGGGGTTTTAGTTCTGTAAAGGAGCTCAAAGATATTGTTCTGTGTATCCCTTGAGGCAGAACCAGGACCCTGCCCCCAAGGCTGCACTATTGTGTCTTGGCTGCTGCTCCCTTTTCTCTGCATCCCCTCCCTTCGTTGAGTAGCAACTGTTTGAAAGGCTTCCATGCCCAGGAGCCCCACAGGTCCTGCTTGGTTTCAATGGTGCATTTGTCTTGGGACACCTATATATGGTTTCCACGTGACTTGGCTTCTCACAGCACGTTAACTGGCTATGAAGGCACACAGAGAGTGACGATTCCAAGAAAGCCAGATGGAAGTTGTATGGCCTTTTCTGACCTATCATTGAGAATCAGAGTGTTAAAACCGCACAACTCATATGGGACTTGAACCCAGCCAAAACCCAGATTGGGACTTGAACCCATGGGCTGGGACTTGAACCCACTTTCTTTTTTTTAATAAATTTATTTATTTTTGACTGCATTGGGTCTTTGTTGCTGTGTGCAGGCTTTTCTCTAGTTGCAGTAAGCGGGGGCTACTCTTCGTTGTGGTGCACGGGCTTCTCACTGCAGTAGCTTCTCTTGCCACAGAGCATGGCTTCAGTAGTTGCGGCACGCGAGCTCAGTAGTTGTGGCCATGGGCTTAGTTGCTCCACGGCATGTGGGATCTTCCCCAGCCTGTGTCCCCTGCATTAGCAAGTGGATTCTTAACCACTGTGCCACCAGGGAAACCCGAACCCACTTTCTTTTAATTGAGATCACACACCTGGTCTCAGGAATTAATGCAGTTTCTTTATGTCTCAGTGCCGAAAAAATCCAGCAAGAGGCAAAGTGATAGGTAAGACGTGGATTTATTTAGAGAGATACACATTCCATAAACAGAATGGGGTCGGCCTCAAAAGGCAAGAGGGGTCCTGGGAGAAACACAGTCCACTGACAGAACGTGGACCGTCTCAGAAGACTAGAGGCCCCAGAATATGCAGTGGTTAGTTTTTATGGACTGGGTAATTTCATAGGGTAGTAAGTGGGAGGGTTATTCCAACTATTTTGGGAAAGGAGTGAGGATTCCCAGAAGCTGGGCCACGCCCACTTTTATGGTCAGCCTTGTAACTGTCATGGCGCCTGTGGGTGTGTCATTTAACGTATGCTAATGTATTATAATGAGCGTACAATGAGGCTCAAGGTATACCGGAAGTTGAATCTTCTGCCATCTTGGACCTAGTTGGTTCAAACCAGTTTATGTTCTTAATGGCTTTGTCATTCTTTTAAAGGTTGCGCCCTACCCCCTTCCCTCCTGTTTCAATATCCCTTTGGCTGCATTCTTTTGATTACAAGCAAGTAAGCTTAGATTCAAGGAGAGGGGACACAGATGTCACCTCCAAGCCTTGTTAGTGGTAATGTTTTCCACAATCAAAAGATTAATTAAATCAATAAAATCTCCTTTAACCATCTTCAATTCAAATGTAAACATTTCAATACCTTCAATTAGAAAAGACATAAATATATTTGTATTAAAAGCACCAATAGCTAATATTCCTAAACTGAAGTTTAAAGGAGAATTTAAGACTAGTAAAAAGTCTTCCTTTTCTTTTTATGTTATTCTTCTGGGAACTTTTTCAAGAGTAACCTTGCTTCATTCCTGCTTTTAAGCAGCTCTCTAAACTTTGATCTAGTACTTTCTATTAACTCAAAATCTGTGGGTCCATCTCAACAGCAGGATGGTCTCTGAACTGGCTTATGAACAGCCCCAATTCCTTGAAAGTTAATAATCTCTCTACTTAGGGTCTCCATTAATAGTCTTTCTACCAGGGACATGCCTTTCCAATTACAGACTTGAAAAACTCCAATAGTGGTTTCAGGAGCTAAAAGTCAGGTGAGAAGAAATATATCATCATGCGATTGCTGCCTTGAAATCACCCAGTAGGATACAAGGTTTCTAAGAAATTGTCTGAAGTTAATTGCACATTTTTATTCCCCTTACAAAGAGAAGTAGTAATACCTACAGAAGGTTAATACTTCCACTTGAGAGCTAAATAAAAGAAAAATCTTTTTAAACTTGGCAAGGCCTGGCAATTAATTTTGTCTGTTAAGATGTAAATTAAATGTACAGCTACTAGTTCGGCTTTGAAAGCAAAAGGCTAGTCATTCTTAAACCACAGTAGGGTGCCCATGAGACACCAGATAAAGTGGAATTTCTTCAATACCTGAATTAAAATTCATCTTTAGCTCCTAAATCTTATCAACACTTCAAAGACCAATTTAAAACTTTTTAACGCCCTCCACATTAACTCCAGCTGGTTGTGATTTAGCTTCGTCTACCTTCATTCTGCAATACATATATCTCGCTGTCACACGGGGACATTGTGGACATTGCATGTCCTCTTCAACACTTAAACTCACTGTATAGCTTTCTCAACTTTGTAAGGCATAAAATTCAGTTGAGTGAGAAAAAAAAAGGATTTTTAAAATGCATTTGAAAGGAATAGGTGTTGCTTTTGGTGTACTCTTTAAAAAGTGGCAACAGGCTCAAAGTGGAATAATTTGCTCCCCACATCAGCAAACTAAGACTTAATTGAAGTTCCAACCCCTCTCAGAAATGTGACATTTAAAACTATCAATCTGAAATGTCCCGATCACCACTAGTGAGGTAATCTGCATGATAAAGATCCCTGCCATTCCTTTCCCCCAAATGAAGATGACCTGGCCTGAAATAATCTTTTCTTTTCTGTTGCTAATACCGTCTTGGCCCACACTTTTTCTGCCTGTGAAATCTTCCATTTTGTTCAATCCCTTGGAGTGCCTTTCTGTTAGGGGAAACACTGACTGAAGCTTCCCGCCCTGGCCAGGAAAGATAGTAGTCACTTGCATGCGTCATCTTACAACAGGAGGTCCTTGTAAGGAACGTGGAACTAGCAAGCTACCAACTGAAAGAATTCGGGAAAGGTCAAAAGGAGAGAGGAGATGCCAGTCCATATGTCCTACCAACCCCCCAGAATCCTCTCTGGAATCCATCTTGGCTGAGTGATGCGAGTGCCACCTGGAAGGACCCTGAGTCAGAATGATTGACCAGAAACAACCCGGAAGCTAATCCCAATTACCCAATCACTATAAAACCCGAGACTGCGAGCCACGTGGCAGAGCAGCCCTCCTGGGTTCCCTTACCCTCCTGCTCTCCATCCAGGTGCCCCTTCTCAATCAAGTCTCTTGCTTTGTCAGCACATGTGTCCCCTCGGACAATTCATTTCCGAGTGTTAAAGAGCCCACTCTCGGGCCCTGGAAGGGGTCTCCCTTTCCTGCAACGTTTCTATTTACTATATGGGATGCTGTCTGATTCATAAATTGTTTAATAAAGCCAATTAGGTCTTCAGATTTACTCAGTTGAATTTTAACAACGGAAAAGTACCTGTATTTGTTAAATAATGTTGTAATAAAGAACATGGAAAGACCATGCTTATCTGTCTCTCTCTCTCCTGCATGTACACACATACTCTTGCATCGATATACAATTTGTATCTACATTTGCTACTGAATGCCCCTCCCCTTCCCCCAATCATATATTGAAGCCTTAATCCCCAGCGTGATGGTATGTGGAGGTGGGGCCTTTTGGAGGTTATTGGGTCGTGAGGGTGGAGCCCTCATGACAGAATTAATGTCATTCTAAAAAAAGAAGGCACAAGAGCTCTCTCTCTGCCATGTGAGTACACAGCAAGAAGGCAGCCATCTGCAAACCAGTAAGAGAGACCTCACCAGCATGAGATCTGCCAGCACCTTGATCTTGGACTTTTTAGCCTCCAGAAATGTGAGATACAAATCGTTGTTGAAACTATCCAGTCTATGGTATTCTTTTAAAGATAGATTTTATTCATTTTATTTATTTATTTTTGGCTGCATTGGGTCTTCGTTGCTGCGCGCAGGCTTTCTGTTGTTGCGGCAAGTGGGGGCTACTCTTCGTTGTGGTGTGCAAGTTTCTCATTGCAGTGGCTTCTCTTGTTGTGGAGCATGGGCTCTAGGTGTGTGGGCATCAGTAGTTATGGCACACGGGCTCAGTAGTTGTGGCTCAAGGGCTCTAGGGTGCAGGTTCAGTAGTTGTGACACACAGACTTAGTAGCTCCACGGAATGTGGGATCTTCCTGGACCAGGTATTGAACCCGTGTGCCCTGCTTTGGCAGGAGGATTCTTAACCACTGCACCACTAGGGAAGCCCCAGTCTATGGTATTCTGTCAGAGGAGTCCACACTGACTCAGACAACATCTGTATTGATAATCATATACTTTACAACTTTTCCACTTAATCTCTATAAAAATATAGAATATCATAGAATGATTTCTATAAGTAAATGAGTAAAAATATAGCTGTAGCACTAATTGAACTACTCTAAAAGATTTTCATTTAATAGAAACAAAGGGTATCATATTTTGCTTTGTAAGAAACAGACTAAGGCAAAAATATGCTCTCAGAGAGTGAGACGTCCCAGTGAGTTCATTTAGAACATGTTGGTGATAAAGATGCTTCCTTTTGCAACTTGCTTTTCATATGATAAAGATTTTACTGATATTTCCCTTCAAGATTTCATGAAGCTAAAGTGATTTTGAGAGAAATACTGTTCTTATTTTTTTATTTTTTAAAATTTTTTTTACAGAAATCCTCTACCACCAGACTTCCTTGCTGTTTTCCAGTTTCATTTCTTTGTCTGCCCATCTCAATGTTTCCTTTGCTCCTATCATAGCTATTTTTTTGGATATTTTCTTTTTCTTTGAAGCTAAGTGACAATATCTTTGATGAAAATTAATGTTTTATGTCACAGGCCCAGAGTAGGATTTTCTCAGAGGTTCTACACACATCAGGTCAATGATAAAATCTTGCAGAATTTTAAAATTCTATTTATTGATAAATGCTGTACACAGTTTAAAAATCAGTAAACTCAATACATGAACTGCTACAAATGTAATATTTAAAACATATGATAAATAACTGGAATTATAATTTAAAATATTGGGTTGGCCAACATCTTATGGAAAAACCTGAACAAACACTTTGGCCAACCCAATAGTTAATAATAGTTTCTTGGTATATGTTCATTAACTAATCTATTCAGTACAAATTTTCCAGTTTTCCCAGGGCTCAGAATACTTAATAGAGTATGATCCTAAAATACGTTATTTTATAATTAAATTTAGTGTCGGGTCCATATTTAACAAAATTATTATAAATATATCAGATTCTTACTCTTTCACTTATTTTTTGTGCTATAGTAGAAAACATTCAAAACCATTTTTTTTAATCAGACAATTCCAACTCTAATTTCAGCTCTGTAATTTACTGTGAGACATTAGTTCATTGCTTAATATTTCTGACTTGGTTCCTTGGTTTAAAATATTAGGATAATAATATTTACCTAATTTACCATTAACCAGATGTACCATTAACACACACACACACACACACACACACACACACACACACACACACACATACATGTTCAGACATGTGTTCACCCTTTCGCTCTCCAGGTCTTAAATATTAGACACTCTTCTCCTTCATCTCTCAGAGTAAATACAATGGATTCATGATCATTTCTGGGATGCTTTCTTTATTATCCCTTGCATCTTCTTTCTTTTTACTTGTTTCTTAAAACAGTTGAGTGATCCCTCTTTCACCCTCTCTCTCTATATATTTTTCATCTGTTTTTTAATTTTACATTTATTTTCCTTAAAAGCCTATACTATAACAAAACTCTTTGTAAATTCCTTATGCCAGAGTATTTTCATTTTACTCTACTTCAAGTAAATTACATCTATAACCTTCCTTAATGTCTATCTGTATCACATTGTTGCTTTAATTCCTATAATAGTTTATCACATTAGTAAAGTCTATTGAAAAATGATAGGATTTTGTGTTAGAAGACAACAATTCTATGTGAGACAATATTTTTTTAAGCCTAAGTTTCTCCTTCAGTATATAAGGGATAATAATGTCTACATCAAAATGCTTTAAAATTATATAAATATATATAGGAACTATTTTTAAAAATTAAATGATAGATATGTGTATGCATATATGTAATAATAAACACTTCAATCTGGCTAAATTCCTCTTGTATTGTCAATTTAGGATTATTTTCCTTCATGTTCTAGCTACATGTTGGAAATTAGCCCCAAGCAAATTCCACATACATTATTTGCTTTTATAACTTGAGATTATAAATCTCTACTACTCATTTGTATACAATGTATCTCATTATTAGTAAGTGACACATTTTCCTGGCTCTTTGCCTCAATTTATCAGTGCAAACTCTTCAACATTCCCAGTATCTCGAAAGTGTGAATTAATTTGCCCAGCGGGATGTTTTACCTATGTTCACGAACAATTTTCCTATCAAGAGCCACTGACAGTGTGTGTGAATCATTGCTTTTCCTGACACTTTTCCAACTGAGGTTCCATTCTTTCCTATTTCAAAGAGCGGTTTCCGTGGGGCCCTCCAACGACAGAGTTAAGGGCTGTCTGTTGAGCATTCATTCTCTCTTCCTTTAGAAAAATACCATCATGTTTGCCTTGGAGAACAACCCTTCTCTGAGTCCATGTGAATTTTACCCCCACCTCCAAAGGTGGGCACATGGCCAAGTCTGGCCACAGAACACCACAAACCAGCCAAAGTGATAAATTAATTTACAGGAATGTGTCTTTAGAGTTAGTTCAGTCCTGATCCTGGTGCTTTTACTGGAAAGTGTAGAGAGATACACCCTCATTTGACCTGGTCTTGAACGTGAGAAAACAATACTCTCAATCTACTCCTGGTGACAGTTAAGTGAAGCCACCAGCTTTGAGGAAAGCAGAGTCACGAGATGGACAAAGACCGATTCTTTATAATATTGCTTGGTTCTGCAAAACAAGTGGTGTATGAAAGCTTTTCAGCCACTATAGTTTTCAATTATATGAACCAAGTCTTTCTTTTTTTCTGCTTAAAGATAATTTGAGTTTCCTGTGACTTAAAACTAAAATAATCCTAAAACTCAGTTACTATATTGCAGTTGTTGTACCATTCATCACATTCTGAGGATATCTTAGGGAAAAACAATTCTTTCCTTGTTGTTTAACTCTCAGAGTATGGTTTGTACTCTAAATTTATAGACTCAGATAAAGTAGTTCTTTCAGTTCTCTTTTTCGGTGGCTTCTATGTCAAGGACTCAGATATATCCAGCCACTAGATAGTTTTGAATTCTTTCTGTGTACCGACAAGGAGGTTCAGGGGCAGGTTCAACGTGGTATTTTATTTCTTCAGCTGAGTCCTCTCTTAAGGGCTCCTCACATATACTGCAAATCTTCTTCTGTTGGCTCTCCTCATACGTTTGTACAATTTATACTAGATACTGAGTTTTTATTTAATTTTTAATCAGCCAGCTCCTCAGCCTCTATACTTTGCTAGACATATTTAAATCTCTCTTGTACATTTAAGCTATGTTTGTTTCTCTCTGTGTTCTTTCCGATGTATTTTCCTGCTGCTAAAAAAAAGTCCTCCATTTTCTGTACTGCTCTGTATAATAAAGTAACAAATGAAATCTAAAGTAATTAAAATTTAAAGCTCAGTTCTTCAGATCCACTAGTCCCATTTCGGGTGCTCAGTAACCACATGGGGCTAGTAGCTACTATTTCAGACAACACAGATATAAAACACTTCTATCACTGAAGAAAGGTCGATTGGACAACGCTATTCTAGACTGTGTCTCAGAACCTGATTTCAAAGAAAATAAATCACCTTTAAAAAATGTAAATTTCCAAGTTGCATCTCAGATCCACTGGGTGCGGGTAGGTATTCTGAGGGCCTTTATTGTTTTTAAAGAAAGATAAGTTGCTAAGGATTTGAGACTACCTCTGCTGAGCCTCTGTCAGCAATGATGCCGATGATTTAGTATAACCCATCCCACCTCAGATTTTTCCTCCTCTGAAAATAAGCTACCTGGCTGCAATTTGTTATTTAGTGATTTCTAGTGTTTCCAGTTCTCCAGTACTTAATTTAAGCTTGATACTACACAAGGATTAAAATCTAAACATCAACTTGTATTTTATGTGTGAACTCAGCCATTATTTTGTGATGTTGAGCAGATTTATATATATATATATATATATATATATATATATATATATATATATGAGAGAGAGAGAGAGAGAGAGAGAGAGGGAGAGAGATTTATTTTAGTCTGAAATCTGCAGGGCAGGCTGACATGCTGAAGACCCAGGGAAGAGATGATGTGACAGCTCAAGTCCAAAGGCACTCAGGAGGCAGATTTTCTTCTAATTCAGGGGACCTCAGTCTTTTCTCTTAAGGCTTTCAACTGATTTGTTGAGGCCCACCCATGTTATGGAGGGTAGTCTGATCTACTCAAAATCTATGGACATAAATGTTAATCATATGTCAAAACTCCCTCATTCTGTTCCATTTTTCTGAAGAACCCTAATATGATATCCTTGGTAACTCCCTATTTATTTCATTAGCAGTAAAATATATAAATACTTGAGGGCAGGGATCAAGTAAAACCTTAATATAGAAGACAAATCCATATAACATGTAGCTAATGTTAGCTAACAGGGAATCATGATCAAGGAGGGAATTCCCTGGCCGTCCAGTGGTTACGAGTTGGCACTTTTGCTGCCGGGGCCCAGGTTCAATCCCTGGTCAGGGAACTAAGATTCCCGCAAGCCCCATGGCATGGACAAAAATAAAAAAATAAAAAATAAAGAAGGAAATCCTTCCATTTGTCACATCATGAATGAACCTGTAGGGCATTATGCTAAGTGAAATAAGCTACGCAGAGAAAGACAAACACTGCATGGTATCACTTATATGTGGAATAATTTTTGAAAAGTCGAACTCATAGAAAGAGAGTAGAAAAGTGGTTGCCAGGGGCTGGGAGGTGGGGGAAATAGGGAGAGGTTGATAAAAAGGTACAAACTTTCAGCTATAAGATGAGTAAGTCTGAAGATCTAATGTATAACGTGGCAACTCTGGTTGATAACATTGTATTGTATAAGTGAAATTTGTAAATATGAGAAGTGATGGATATGTTAGTTAACTCGATGGGAATCCTTCTGTAATATATACATATATCAAATCATCACATTGTACACTTTTAATATTATATTACAATTTTATTTGTCAGTTATACCTCAATAAAGCTGAAAGAGAAAAAAGGATCAAATTCAGGACATTTAAAAAGATCTTTCATTTTCACTTTTTTCTAAGAACTTCTAATAGAAAAATAATCTACATACTCCTATTAAAATACAACATGTACTCTAAATGCAGCATGAATATGTCAGTAACAACATGTATACAAAATGTATAAGGTTGGTGGAGAAGAAAACCCATTCCTAAAAACGAAAAATGAATTCCATGAATTCATATAAGTGGTACAAGCACAATTTTCCATCCTTGATCAGTTCCCTTGGATTATCTGAAGCACCTCATTGTCTGCCAGCTGTCAGATGTATTTTTAATTAGGCACTAATGAAGTAATATATGTATGTAAACCATTTAAACCTTGTTCCAGTTTGCAAGGACATCTGTGAGGTGAAAAGTGAGAAACCTTGATCTTTGCCAGACGTTACAAATTATAAAACTATAAAACATGAAACTCAGGTACTCGGAATGACTCAATTTAAAACAGGGAGGGTTCTATTAAGAAGGTTAGAAAGGACATTTTGCTTAACTTAGTTGAAATGAGAGGTTTCTCCAGTTTTTCTCTGCAGCTATATTTTTGGGCTGCTTTATTGCTCTGTATAACATATAACAGTCTCTATGTTTTCTAATATGCTTGAAAGTTATACTTTGTAAAGAATTTTGGGGAAAAAAGTGATTTTTTTGGTTCAATTTATTTCAACGAATGTTGCTCTATAATTGAAGATAACATTAACACTTTGGCTCAGATAAGACAGAATCTATCACACAAATTACCTTGCATGCAGCAGGTTCCGAACAAAGTTTTTTTGACTCAATTTTAACTAGAAGATTACTCACAGGTCCTGAGAAACGCTGGTATGAAAAGACCTTCGTTTGGTCATCTGTAGGTGTTAATTCAGCTATGGTCTTTTTGTTGCCCAGAGGGAGTTTCGGTGTAAATGAAGTCAGTGTTAAAGGTAGAAAATAAGGCGTGTTACTTTTCTTTAAATCACTCTTTTGTGATTCAAGTCATGGCCCTTGCCAGTAAGTATTAGTTTATCTATCTATCTATTTATTTATTATAAACTTATTTATTTATTTTTGGCTGCGTTGAGTCTTTCTTGCTGCCCGTGGGTGGGCTTTCTCTAGTTGTGGCGAGCGAACACTACTCTTTGTTGCGGTGCGCGGGCTTCTCATTGCGGTCGGTGGCTTCTCGTTGCGGAGCGCGGGCTCCACACGGCCCGTTGTGGCTTGTGGGCTTCAGTAGTTGCGGCTTGTGGGCTTCAGTAGTTGCGGCTTGTGGGCTCTAGAGCGCAGGCTCAGTAGCTGTTGCGCACGGGCTTAGCTGCTCCGAGGCATGTGAGATCTTCCTGGCCCAGGGCTCAAACCGTGTCCCCTGCATTGGCAGGCAGATTCTTAACCACTGCGCCACCAGGGAAGCCCCCCTATTTATTTTTATTTTAAGTAACTAATGGTAACCAATTCACTTTTTCGTTTGCTTTTCACTGTCTATAAAGTATTGCATCCACAGGTGCGGCCATGTAAACCAGTTGCCTCCGACTGAAGGAGACCAGCAACTGTGTGTGATCTCTGTGACATCAGAACATTGCCAGCCTCTGACTGGTTCATTTTTGGGGTCCAGTGAGCCCAATGGTCAGTTAACAATGCACCTTTAGAAAGAGGTGCACGTTTAACTCATACTAAACTTGAGTGAATAATCTTGCCAATTAAGAATCATCATTTTATGATGCAAAATTCAATGATGGCACCCTTGGCTGCCTATTATAACCATTTGGAAAGCTTTATACAGGTATCAACACCAGGACCCATCCCGTACCACTGTAAGCTGTTTCTGGGCAGGGACCCAGGCATGTTAGTTTTAAAAGCACCTATGGTGTCCCAGATGCACAATGGCATTAAGAACCCCTGGAAGATAATATTTGAAAGCCATGATGGAGGACTCGGGAGAAAAGACTGATGTCCCTCAAAGAAGAAGGAATTCTGCCTCCAGGCTGCTTTCACACTCGAACTTCAATATCAACCCTTCCCTGGTCTCCAGCCTGCCAGGTCAGGTGTGGATGTTAACTTCATGCTGTCACTAGCTGTATCAGCTTTTGGTTTGCCCTTCACACCAAAGTGTGATTGTAAAAAAGAAAATTTTAAAAGTGATACTTCAATTTCAAGTACAGAATAAATGTTGTTGCAGATTGGAAGGAATAGGTTCTGGTCTACCTGCAGGCCACCTTTAGATGATAGTTCTGTAAATGCAAGCAATTAAATCTCAAATATAGCTGTGTATTGAATCATCCAGTATACTTGGTAAACGTATTTGCATTTGCAGCACAGAGTTTCAGAATCAGCAGTTTGGGAAGTGTCCAGGAATCTCAATTTATACAAATATCACAGACAGTTCTCATTCAAGTGGTCTATGAGATCATTGAAAAACACAAAAGGATTCAATTAGTTCATCCATAATGGAATCTTTGGGTGCACAATAAGCAAGTAGTGCTGTAAAAATAATATATTCAGGATATTAAAAATATGCTATAAAAATGAAAACATCTAAAGAAAAGACCTCCCAATTCCCAAGATTTTATTAAACCATGCTCGTTTTGCTTCCCTTCTGTCTTCTAAACTTTTCCTCTGATCTCCTTTTTCCTACTCGCTTTTCCTTTCCTTTCTCTCTCCTGTCTCATCTCATTTCTTCTTTTGTTCTCCTCTCTGTTTCTAATATTCCCTCTCTTTTTCTCAATCTCCAAGGCTGTCTGCATCTTTAGGTAAGAAATTTATAAACAGAAATCTCAATTAAATAGAGTTGGAATACTAGAAGGGGGAGGTCTCATGCCCTGTGATGATAGCAAAGCCCAACAGGAAGAAGAAACACTTCTCTTCTTTCCTAGCAAGGACTCGAAGTAAGAGGTTGGACAGTTGCTGGAAAGGGGTCACAGACCAAGAAATCCAGGAAGCCTCCAGAAGTTAGAACAGGCAAGGAAACAAATTCTCAGAGTTTCCAGAGGAACCAACCCTGCTGACACATAACTTTAGACCAGTGAAACCAATTTCAGATTTCCAGCTTCCAGAACTATAAGATAATACATTTATACTATTTTAAGTCACAAAGTTTAAGGTAATTTGTTTCAGTAGCCCATAGGACATAATACAGGATACATTTATCTCTTACTCCCATTTTAGTGCTTTTCTCATTAATTCATTACAATTATAGCACATTATTCAAGTGTTCGGTGATTTTTAGGATTTGAAAAAAAAATTATTTATAAAATAACTTAAGAGTAAACTATTATTAATAAAAGTGGAATCTCACAAAGCAATAAGTGTTGACTTTGTAATTCAAGAAGAGCCCAAATGCCTTAAACTTCTGAGTCAGGAAAATAACAATTCGGGCTTACGCCCAAATCCTCACTGCTAATATCAGACGAATTTTTGAGCGGGTAAAGTTTGACTCTACGGTGACCCGACTACTTTGCGGGATGCCTGGGAGTTGCGATCTGCCCGTACCTCTTGCATCTAAAAAGCAGAATACAGTGGCGCTTCTCTGGTGGCGCAGTGGTTGGGGGTCCGCCTGCCGGTGCAGGGGACGCGGGCTCGTGCCCCGGTCCGGGAGGATCCCACGTGCCGCAGAGCGGCTGGGCCCGTGAGCCATGGCCGCTGAGCCTGCGCGTCCGGAGCCTGTGCTCCGCAACGCGAGAGGCCGCAACAGTGAGAGGCCCGCGCACCGCAAAAAAAAAAAAGCCCTAGAGTGTAAATATTGCTTTAACATGAGGACAAAGCAAACTGATAGCTGCCATATATATATTCATATGTAGCTGATGTTATCTACAACACAAAGAAAAATTTAGGCAGTGAATAATTGGAAGTATTTATTTATTTGATCGTGAACCCGAATTGGTGTACATAACTTGTATAAAGTTGAATCAACTCATGGGTCAATTCACTATTTCATCCAAAATATGTAATTCAACATTTATGACACATTGAAAATAAATCAAATCTTGGCATGTTTGAAGAAATTTCAAAGTAGATGCTATAGCATACAACAAAACTCTTTTACCAAATCCTCCTCAGCATATATTGATCCATAGCTCCTCACATCAGTTGCAAAGACTTCCTTGATCTCTGTCAGTTTATAATTTTAAAATTTCCCTAATTTTCTGTCAAACCCAGTTCATGATGACACTTGCATTTCTCCTCCATCCATCCTCATCATCCTTCTCTATCGGTTTTTCTTCCACTACTAACTCTCTACCCTTTCTGCTCTACAGCCCACACCCTCTTTTTTATAACCTGTCTGTAAGACCACTATTCACAACAGGCACAAGAAGAAGCTAGAGGGAGAGGCCATTTGTGAATATTGAAACATTTATACATTTTCCATATCATGTGCTTTACAGGTCATCTTTGAAATAAAGAACACAATTAAAAATAAATTGTTAAATGTAAAAATAAATTTAAAATGATGAATTGTAGATAATATATTCATGAATATATAGAAATATTTAGAATCTACTTTAAAAAATAGTATAATAATAGTGTATACTTCCATGGTTCAAGAACAACTGGTTGAATATTAAATAATTTAATCTCACACAGCTCCAGTAAACACTTTTCCTAGATTAAATAAATTGATCAGAAGTAGGCTTATTTTATTAGTGAGACAAAATAAGTTGTTTTTCCTTCCAAATGCTGTCCACTATAAACAAGTGGGCAGACCATAATGAAGCTAAGTTTTAATTTTTAATATATTATCAGTATCAAGATTTATTTATGAGTGAACTTTATCTAAAGAAATGAAGACACTGAGTAATTTACATATTTTTCCTCAATGCATGGTAGAGTCAAAACTTACTTTAAAATATTTTAAAATAAATATTCATATATATAAATATTTAAATATAATTGTCCTATGTCTATAATTGTAGATAATATAATGTATTTTTATGAGTTGAAGAAACAATAAAGGACAAAGGTAGGAATTAGAAATACTAACAAGTTAAGAACGATGATTGTCATGTAACATGCATTTATTGAGCACGACGTACAAGGTTTCTGAGCAATACAAAATTAGTATGTTGCATCTCTCCTTAAGGATCTGATAACCTAGCCTGGTAAACACACATATGTGTAACTTACAATGTAAAGCAGTCTTTCCTACCTGCTAGAGTAACAGGGACAAAGATTGCTGTGGAAACACAGAATTAACATGACTAATTCCACTTGGGGAGAACACTGCAAGTAGGTACACATTAAGGCTCTTGATTCATCCTGTAGATGTTGAAGACCAGGGCAGCAGAGACACAGGTGATGGCAACAGAGACACAGGTGATGGCATAGAGGGAGAGATAAGCGCATGAATGCATAGTTAATGGTGATTGTGAATATGGACGTGCCACACAGCCTCACTGAAAGGCATGCGCTGTAAAGATTTAGGGATTTATGCTGGGGAAGAGATGCAGTTGAAAAAATTAATCAGGTTAGTGCCTGGTAGGTCTTGATTTTATTCTGAAATTATGGACATGGCATGATTATGTCTTTATTTTAGGCAGTGAACCAAAGACTAGCAATATTGATGACTGCTGCTATAGATACAGTAAGAATTAACAACAGCCTAATCCAGCGTGCTACAGATGAGAACAACTTGTTTGCTATAATGTTCTTATATTCTGTACCATGTAACCATTTTGTAATTATTTTCTATGTTCTTATATTACATAAAAAAGATATAAAATCATTGTATTGCTTTTTAGAAACCTAAAATATAATTGATCCTCGTTATTTGTAGATTTGTGAATTTGCCTACTCACTGAAATGTATCTGTAACCCCTAAATCAACACTTGTGATGCTTTCCTTGTCATTTGCGGACACGTGCAGAGCAGCACAAAATTGGAGTGGCCCAATACACACGTTCCCAGCTGAGGTTGAACAAGGTGGCTCTCGGCCTTCTCGTTTCAGTCCTCGTACTGTAAACAAGTGACTTCATGATTTACTTCGTGCCATGTTTTTCACATTTTTGTGCTTCTTCTTGGTTATTTTGCTGTTTAAAATGGCCTCCAAGCGTCGTGCTGAAGTGCTGTGTGGTGTTCCTGACTATAAAAAGGCTATGATGTACATTACAGAGAAAAACCATGCATTAGGTAAACCTCTTTCCGTTCTGAGTTATGGTGTTGCTGACCATGAGTTCAATGTTAATAAATCAACATTATATATTATATCAGGTGTCTTTAAACAGACACACATAAGACAAGGCTATGCATTGACTAGTTGTCTACAAGGTGACCAGAGGCTTGCAGGAACCTAACCCTGTTTTTCCCCCATGAGCAATGGTTCAGTGTTTGCTAATTCAGTGTTTGTGATGAATTTATCGAACATAGATACCCAGAAAAATGAGAATTGACTGTATTTACTGATGAAGTGTTGGAGCGATCTGGAGTTTGCTTAGAAATAATTCACAGAAGCACAGGGAATTGGGTTGGGGCATAGATGAAACACATTGATGAGGTGAAAATTGGTGAAGCTGCAATTAGCTGCTCGTTAAACTATTTTCTCTATTTTTGTAAACGTTTGGCATTTCCATAATAAAAAGTTGTTTTCAAAATCCAAAAAAAAAAAAAAAGAAAAGAAACCTATGCAATATAATTAAACCTGAAGCAAGTAGAATTTAACATTATATGTAATTACCATTTTTCCCAGTGTATTTAGGGATCAACAGTCTAACTCCCCACTTAGTATTAATTATAAGATAATTAGAAACATTTGGAGTTTTGATAGTCAAATATATGTTGTCAATCATGGTTGTCTAAAAATAATAGAAAAATAAATAATATCAAATTTAAAAACTATAGATCATAAGCATCGTATCTGGTTTGAGGAATAATTACTGTGTTCTGTCATTTTAAAAAAAGAGCTCCCAAAACTATTGTGACTTGTTTTTCAAAGCAGCATCAAAACATTTCTGCCAAAATAAATCATAGTACCCATTTAACTAACTTAAGTGACTAAAGCAAGTTAACAGGCTGATACTAAAGCAAAACTAATTTACTAATTTCCCTAAAAAAGTCAAGTTATAATTGCAGTATGCTACTAAGCTCAATATAACTTTTGTCTTTTCTCATAAAAATATTTTTGTGTCAAAAATATATTCAATGATAAATCTTACACTCTCTCCTTCCCCAAAGAGATCAGCTGCTTTCCACCCTCATTCCTTGCTCTTGGCCTTGACCTGAGCTAAGAACTCTACTTGAGAATTTGGTAATGGGAAGAGAAGAGTACTTGAGGAGATGCAGTGTTAAAACACAGAGATAGGGAAGACGATCAACAGATTAAATAGTCATACATAATGAAATGTTTAAATTATGCTTTGGGGCATTAGTTAATGTTTTTTAATTACGTACAAATTATGCTTTGGGGCATTAGTTAAGAATGTTTTTTTATTATGTATTATATAGATAGATATTATATGTTTCTACATATACATTGTAATAAAAACTTTTCTTTAAAGTTTAAATAACATATGCATTACAAAGAGCCTCTCCGGATTGAATAGAATCAATACAGTTTGGATAAAAAAAGAATTCAAAAGTGAAACAATGAAAACAATATTTTCTCTCTCATTTTCTTCATTTATGTAAAGCATGTTCCAAACTAGAGTTAATAATATTTGCATAGAATTATATGATTATAGCATTGTATGAGAGAATCTAAAACATTCTATTGAAGAAAAGAATGTGAAAAAATATTATTGGCTTTTTGAATATTGACAATTTTTCTTCTCTGTCCATACCTATTACATGAATGATATCAATCTCCCCACACTGACTCTACTTTTAATCTTCATATAAAGGAAGATTATTTTAAAAGTGAAATAAGAATCTAGTATATTGAAATCCAATGGAGAAGCTTTTATCTAAGAAATTATTCCAAATATGTAGCTATATATAAGAACAAAAGGCAGAGCCAATAGCTTATTAAGATACTCATGTCCATATTGAAGATTTGCTTATGTATTTACTAAACTTTCTATTGACAAACTCATCACATTATTAAAAATTACTGCAAACAGTTGTCATATGGATATAGATAAGCCTAGTCTAGATAAGCTACTGGTAACACCAAGGTAGTTAATTGTCTTGGTGCTTGAATTAATATGACATGTAGCCAATCTGATGGGCTGCAAAAGATGTAGTCGTTACAATGCACAGCTCCCCTCCCCCAGGGGTTACCACTGGGAAGTCAGTTCACCAGTTCTGTGTACATTCGGCCTGTGTCTCTTTACTTTCTGTATAAAACATGATTTAATTAAAAAGCTTCATTTGAATTGAAAAAGTAATCTTCAGAGTATCTGGTGACATTTAAAGTAGAAGTTATGGCTCAAAATACTGCTGGACGGCAGTTTCAATAGTGCATGCAGTAATCCTATGGTTTGTGATGATTTTTAACATGCTGTAATAGGAAAGCTCTAGTTTGGTTAGCACTTATAAATCTGTTGGTTACTTTAATCGATCTTGGGCCTACAATTAACAAAGAGTGCAATGTGTTTGGTGATATAACCTTAACAGTAGAATATATAATTCCATGCAGACAGTCAGATATATCTTGAAGTAAAAAATTAAAGTTTGGAAGCAACATATTTATTTATGGAAAGGAAATTTGATAAATACATGGCCCATCTTTCTGTATTCAGGTTTTATCAGACAGTTTGAGCTTAGGAAAACCTCCATCTGTTCTGTTATTTTTGTTGCTGTTTCCATTCTTTGTACAAGGAATAAATATAGTCCTGAAGTATACTGGGAAAAAGCTTAAGTAATGAGAAACAATCTGTAGTTACTGCTTTGTTGTTAATTAGCATGTGACCTTGGGCAATCACTTCATCTATTTATACTTCAGTTTCCGTCGTACCTTTCTTCCTTTTTTTTTTGGTGGTACGTGGGCCTCTCACTGTTGTGGCCTCTCCCGCTGCGGAGCACAGGCTCCGGACGCGCAGGCTCAGCGGCCACGACTCACGGGCCCAGCCGCTCCGCGGCACGTGGGATCCTCCCGGACCGGGGCACGAACCCGCGTCCCCCGCATCGGCAGGCGGATTCTCAACCACTGCGCCACCAGGGAAGCCCTCCGTAGCTTTCTTAACAGGAGGTGATATTACATAATTTATAAAGTTTTCTCCAGTTTTTAATTGCTAGGAATATATTTTTACACTGATTCTATGATTCTATTTGATACCCTAAACTGTGGGCTGGAAAACAGATTATCATAGACCTGTGAAGGGCAAATAGAAGAGGCACTTCAGATTGATTCTTATTTTACCTACTAATGGAAAATTTACTGATTCTGAGTTAATGGGTCCAATCATTAAAATACAGCATAACGCTCTCTCTCAAATGCTAATAGTTAGAAGCATTTTTCCACGAGTCCTTTATGATCTCAAATATCTATTGTCTAATGACCCTGACAAAGCTGTGTAGCAAATACACTAACCAGTAGAGGTGGTAATTAGTGATTCCGGACTCCGGAGGAGAGGGCCCAAAGGGTCTTTGATTCCTCCTGAATGCTCTGAGTCGGTACTGCATTTGCCGATTGTGGGACATAAATACTGTGAATTCTGGATGGTCTTAGGTAGCACATGGATAGATCATTAAAAATTATTGAAAATAGAGAAAGACATAAGAAAGAGACCTAAGGAGAAAGATACTCCTTTATCAATTCCATTAATTCTTTTCTGATGAACTCAAATATAAAAGACCCATCTGGAGCTAATATGTTTTTAACATTTCTCTATCACTTGTTAATCTCTATTTTTAACAAAGATTCTCTGGGGCTCCAAACATTTGGGAGCCAGCATTATTTTCTTGTCATTAAATTTATTGTTACAATTACAGTCTATTTATATGAGGATATTTTTTCAGTTTATGAGAATGATAACATTTCATTTCAAACTAAATTGATTTAATTAAAATACTAAAAGTACAGTAGTAAATAGAACAAGGTGTGTACAGAAATAGTAAATAATATAGTTCATAAGTGGATAAGACCAAAACAATTTGGATGGCATTATATAAAAGATGTAAATTTAAGAACCACAAATTTTATGGAAAAACCACAAACTTTGAAATGAAAGAGACTAAGGGTAAATCACCCCTTCTCCTCCTAATGCAGATAACTTTGAACACTTTGTTGAAACTTTCTAAGCCTCAGTTTCCTCACTTATTTAAAGACAGTGGTATCAGTTTTTGAGTTGTTGTGAGGATAAAAGTAGATGTAAGGTAAAGTATCTGCATATTGAAGGTGCTGAAATACATCAGTTTTCTCTCCCGTGTTAGACAGGAATGGATGTGCTTTCCTTGGTTCACTAAGATGAACCAATACAGAGTTAATTTAAATAGCAGGAGAACTCGATAAAGCGCAAAGCAATTAAAACGTTAATGTAGCCTTCCTTTGACTTCTTGACTATTTAGTAGTAAGTAAGAAAATAAGTATAGGGGTGAAGAAGGGGAAACATAAGAAAGGAGTACTTATTTAATAAGAATACATTAACAGATTCCTACCTCATAAGCCATTTGAACAGCAGAGACAATCAAGAATATTTGTGCATAGAACTTAAAGTTCACACTGACATCTTATTGTCAGTGACAAATGTAAGTGTAAAAATGCCAAAGTAAAGATGAACATAAACACACTGCTGTAGTATAAAGTTAATACTGTAAGGAGAACAATGAAAATAACAGGTTATACGACTAGGGGAGAGAGGAAAGCTTAGGCATATATAGCAAAACATTAGATAAGAGAGTTTTGACTTTTGGTCAACAAATTTAAAATACTTACCTGGATTACTAAACATGGAAATCTGTCTTCCAAATGTTCAGTCTTTGAATAGTAGGTGGTAGATAATCTAAATGGTTGATCACCATTGACCACCACGTTTTCCCCTGATACTAATATTTTAGTGATTTCATTTGTCCTCACCATTTCTATCAAAGACAGACAAGAGGAAGGCAAGAGCATGAGCTTTCATGAGGTTTGCAGATAACCTTTGGATTGCCTTCATTCATCCTACTGGCTGCATATCATTAGAGCTAACACGTTAAGTATACTGTTTTCTCTGTGAGAATGGATTTTTCATAATTTTATCTTCATAATTATTCTTCTTTGAATATATTTTTATTGTACATTTTAAAAAATCTAAGTTTAAAACTCTCCATTAGTTTTCTGTTTTCTTCTCTGTTGTTAATACAGATGTTCAACAATAAAAACAATAAATTGGTCCCATAATGGGCATCTAGGGTGTGCTGCTCACCTTTGTATATTCAGAAGCTCAGTTCTATCAGTTTTTATAATGTTGATGAGTCTCTGGGGGACTGAGAAACACTAGTCAAATCCATGAGTGTGATTGACAAATCAGAAGCCAACTTACTAACTTTATTTTTTAAATTCAAGTATA
This sequence comes from Kogia breviceps, assembly GCF_026419965.1. Lineage (NCBI taxonomy): Eukaryota > Metazoa > Chordata > Mammalia > Artiodactyla > Physeteridae > Kogia > Kogia breviceps. The sequence goes on along the minus strand of NC_081310.1, from coordinate 12,712,902 downwards.
GTTGATTTACAATGTTGTGTTAATTTCTCCTGTACAACAAAGTGATTCAGTTATGTGTGTGTATATATATATATGTGTGTGTGTGTTTGTTTATATATATATATTATATATATATATATATATATACATTCTTTTTTATATTCTTTTCCATTATGGTTTATCAAGAATATTGAATATAGTTCCCTGTGCTATGCAGTAGGACCTTGTTGTTTCTCCATCCTATATATAATAGTTTGCATCTGCTGATCCCAAACTCCCAATCCATCCCTCCCCCACCCCCTCCCCCTTGGCAACCACAAGTCTGTTCTCTACGTCTGTGAGTCTGTTTCGGTTTTGTAGATAACCAACTTATTAACTTTAAATAAAAGCTACCTTTACATCAGTCTACCCCTGGGAATTGTTAAGGACACTCCTTTTAATTATCAGTGTACCAGTACCTCAGAGTACATTAGAATTCACCAGTTGCTTTAGTAAGTAGAAAATGTAGCAAAGGATATTTAATGTATCAAAGAATACTTTACCCAGGGTATGAAAATGTCTGATTAGCTCATTGCTTCCTCAGAGAAGGGACTAAAACTCTAGCAGCCAAAATGGTATGTAATCCATCAAATATATTCTCCTTTTTCCTCTTCGTGTTACAAAAACTTGCCAAATTCTCCTAATGATATTCTTTTACAATTAACAAAATTGAATATATCACTCATGCCCAAATTGTCACAAAAATATCTGAAGTTACGGCACACCCTACAGTATTGGTTTGAAATAATATAATGGGCCCAAGAGCAATATATTTTTTAACTACTTCAAAAATAAACCACTTATACATATAGCTCACCTCAAGCATTGTGAACCAATATTTACCTTTTCTTTAAGTTTTTAAAAGACTTTATTATTTTCAGAGCCGTTTTAGGTTTACAATAGAAAGTTGAGAGGAACGTACAGAGATTTCTTATATATCCCCTACTCCCAAGGCTCCTCCTGCATTATCAACATCACTCACCAGAACTGTACATTTTTACCAAGGATGAACCCCCACTGACACATCACAATCACCCAAAGTTTACCTAAGGCTTCTTCGTGTTTCCTATCCAGTGGGTTTGAACCAATGTAGAATGACGTATACACCATTCTATTATCATGTAGACTATTTTTACTGCCCTAAAAATACTCTGCATCCTGCCTATTCATCTCCCCCACCACCTCTGGCAATCGCTGATCTTTGTTTGCTAATCATGTATCCTGCTACCTTGCTGAATTCACTGATCACGGAACCAACAATTCTTGAAACCTGGAGGAATAACCTACGTGGAAACTACGCAAACCTAAACATGACCTATATTTAATACGCAGTGTGCAGATGACTCTTTCAAATTGACTGTTATTATTGATTATGCTTTTGGAGTATTACAGATTCAGAGTATTTATGTCTATTCAGTAAAATGATAGATGAGTAACACCATGTGAAACCTAAATCTTATTAAAAATAAATAAAAAGCCTACAATATATGTCTGTGGTATTAAAACCAAAACCCATGTGAAACTGTGTTACCTAAGTGCAATGATTTTTATTGTAAACAATGTTCCATATTCAGAGTTCTTGAATTCGCCAATGTCTGGTCAGTTATAAACTGGAGCTCCTGTTGACAGACAGTTTCTGTACAGGTTATTGGGTTGTAACTTCCAAAATCCTAGATACCTAAGAAATGCAATTGAAAGTCCAGATACCAATTGTCCACAGGTAAATGAATGTCGCTGTTGCTCCATCTACAAAGCCTGTTTGTGACAGAACCAGTTATGTGTGTGGACTGGGGAAGGAAATCATCGGGGGGGGGGGCGGAGGAAAGATTAAAAAAGTCTACAGCATAATTAGGATACCATATGGTTTCTTGCTGCCCTATTTTTTCTTGCACTTTAAAATATTCTCCTGAGTTCAATTATCCTAACCTAGGCTCACAGCAGGTTGAATTTGAAGAACATTTATAAAAAGGGAATGAGCTTCATCCAATCTCACAGCACAGAAAAGTGAAAAAAAGTTAGCCAAGAAATATTGATATCATTGGGGAAATATAAAAACAGAAATATGATTTTGTTTTATTAAATTAATTCATTATTTGTAAATTTTGTTATGCAGATTCAAGGCATTATTTTTATAAGAGTAACATTAATATACAGCTTTTCAGCACTAATTTATCCTTAAACTCTAATAGCTTCACTACATGTAAAATGTTGGAATTATGGTAACTACAATTTGATCAAATGTGTAGGTTTTCTCTATACAAGGGAGGTCATATAAAGTTAACGCTACAGTGAAACCTCCAGCACACTGCTAACAACAAAAATAACTTGACATGAAACAAATATATTTGGAACCATTCCAAAACTGATTTGTAATTTAAACAAATATAAATACTATTCACTTTGAGAGATGATTCTTTATTTTTCCAATATCCATCTTGGCTAATTACTGTAAATTTAATAGCTTCAAATATCATCTTTCAGTAGAATGCCAGTCCTGTATTTCCAATTACCTATTAATATTTCCACTCAAATGCTTGGTCGAGTCCTCAGACTTCAGACGTTCAATACTAATGTGATCTTTCATTTCAACAAGTTCTCGTATCACACAACACCGTAATTTTCATTAATATTATCCACATTTCCCGGTGCTGGGGATTTCTTCTCCTTATTCCACATATCTAATTGTCATCAAGTCTTATTATACCCGTTAGGGTCCCTCAAAAATCATATTTCTTCAACTTTAATTACACTCGTGTAAGCTATTACAATGTCTTACCTACAAGACCAACTTCATAGTACTTCCATTTTCTTCAGTGTTCCTTATGTTTGGGGGGATTTTTTGCTTTAGTAAGTTAAAAACTGGGTTATAATTCAATTCTCCAATCCATCATTTATAGACCTCTATAATGTACCTACATGCTGGCATAAAATATTTATCTCATTGTCTCATATGAGTCTTATACCTGAGTAAGTATTTTCTCTTTACTACCCCCCTGTCTTCCACCCTCAAGAGCACCCCTGCCCCATCTCCTTCACCCACTTTTTTTTGTGTGTGTGTTACACGGGCCTCTCACCGTTGTGGCCTCTCGCATTGCGGAGCACAGGCTCCGGACGCGCAGGCTCAGCGGCCACGGCTCACGGGCCCAGCCGCTCCGCGGCACGTGGGATCTTCCCGGACCGGGGCACGAACCCGTGTCCCCCGCATCGGCAGGCGGACTCTCAACCGCTGCGCCACCAGGGAAGCCCGTTCACCCACTTTTCATTCTGCCCCCACACTCATTCATCATCATGAAAACCGTCGCGCATGCTACTCCTCTCCCTTTTTTCGTACTCTTCAGCTACAAAAGTTACATCCATTCTCCAAAGCCAGATCAGATTCCATTTCTTTTCAAAGAGTTTCCTATTTCATTCATTCACTCATGCATTCATGTGTTTATGCAGTCAGCACATATTAATTGAGCGCCAAACTCTGGTGACCCAGACCGTTCTGCTGCTGTCATGAGTGTGTTCACCATTGAAGATTAAAATCTTCCCTTTCCCACTTCCTTTGCCCACACTGATTTCTCTCTGCTGCACACTATTCACTGTACATATTCATTGTACATATTCTGTAGTTTAGGGTTAAAGCTCTTCTATAAGCTTGGAATCTAGGTGCTGGAAGAGACCCATGTGACTTACATCGTCTGTATGCACCAAATTGCCCAGAATCTAGTATACTGCTAATACACGGTAGTGTCGCAAATACTTCCTGATTAATTACTGGATTAGAGTGCAAAAAATACATTTAATAACTTTGCCTGTATGTTTTACTGAATCATAAGGACAGCAGTCTAGTGTATCTTTGATGTGTTAGTTCAAATATTAGTACCTCTACTTTTTATGAGTTTAATATATCAGAGAAAAACAATGACCATCATTTAAAACAGCAATGTGATATAGCTATGACAGTAAAATTCCAGCTCTGGCAAGATAATCTTCTTCTCCAGTGTTCCTTAATGCCCACCTCCTCCAGTTTCAAATTCAAAAAGGCAAAAGCATTATTAGAGTCAATTTCCTTAAGTATCAAGTAATCTGTATTTTGCAAAACTGATAATTGCAGAGAGAGAAAGGAAAAAAAAAAAAAAGAATATTTCAACCCTCAAAGTCTCTCCAGGGACAGGTTAGAGAAACTGAAGATCATAACAGATGTTTTCAGCTATCTAGTTAGCTAGGGTTATGATGCAAATAATTGTTACTGCCATTATCTTTGAAACCAGATGTCTGATGTCCCTATGAGAGACAACAAAATAATAATAATAATGGTATAGATAATTTTCAAGCCTTTTGCCGAGTTACAACTTAATACTGATTTTTGCCTGTATAACTGCTGACAGGCACATGAAAATGTTGACGCCAGAAACTCTTTTTTTTTCTAATTTTCACGACAGCATCATTTACAATTAAGACCTAATTATTAGTAATTATTCGTCATTAGTCATTATTAGTAATGACTTTTACTGTCACAGTATGCTAATAAGATTACAGAAACAGGAATAGGGAAACAAAGATCTCTCCAGTAATTCTCTGTCAACTGATTTGAGCTTGAGAAACTGTTAAATTAATTGCATGGCGTGTTTATCCAGAATTTCCTCTGCGGAGGCAGCTTAGTGCCTGGCAGCATTTTGGTTACCCTGATTTTGCTGCTAGGCTCAGAAGAAGGATAAGGCGTTTTAGTGGGGTTTCTTCCAGGGCTCAATTCATTTTGAACTTGGCACACTGCCTTCTAACCAGCACAGCAACTGGCCAGAATTGAACAGAGCAGGGTTACCGGCCAAAGGACAAAGGGTTCCAATGGCATAAAGTCATTTGGAAATGCTTGACCCAAAATATTATCAAATGAAGTCAATCCGGAAGACAAATCTGAATGTCAAAGTTTGCAAGCAATATGTTGGTTTGCTTTACATGACATATTTAATTATAATCTACATATGCAGATTAATTCTTGTTTATTTTAAAAGTTGATTCTATTTTATTTTATTTTTTTTTTGCGGTATGCGGGCCTCTCACTGTTGTGGCCTCTCCCGTTGCGGAGCACAGGCTCCGGACGCACAGGCTCAGCGGCCATGGCTCACGGGCTTAGTTGCTCCGCGGCATGTGGGATCTTCCCGGACCAGGGCACGAACCCGTGTCTCCTGCATCGGCAGGCGGATTCTCAACCACTGCGCCACCAGGGAAGCCCTTGATTCTATTTTAAATACAATAATCCTTAAAGGAAAACAATAAAGTGAAACAGTCACCAATCTCTATATGTAAGACTACATTTTTGTGTTGCCTTTGTTTATTTTTACGCATGCTTGTAAAGACACAGAATTTCCAAAATTATTTTTAAATTCATTAAGCATAAAGGATATATGAAAACAAAATTGGTACAATATCAAAAGATGTATGACTTGTGTAGGTTTTTTTTTTTTTTTTTTTTTAATAGTTTTTTGGTTTTTTTTTTTTGGTGGTATGCGGGCCTCTCACCGCTGCGGCCTCTCTCATCGCTGAGCACAGGCTCCGGACGCACAGGCCCAGCGGCGCGGGATCCTCCCGGACCGGGGCACGAACCCGCGACCCCCACATCCGCAGGCGGACTCCCAACCACTGCGCCACCAGGGAAGCCCGACTTCTGTAGGTTTTATTTGTTAAATATGGGAAGTGCAACCTGGGAAAACTGAGATATATGTCAAGATAGAAATTCAGAATTTGAAGGAAATCTATAAATCATCTAATGCAAACTTCAGATAATTTGTGACCTTAAAAGACACGGTATTGGCAAGCAGTATTTCTGTCGCTACTTGAACTCCTTCACTGATAGGGATCTCATTGCCGTAGTGCACCCACTCTATCTTCGGACTTCAATTTTTGAAAAAGCGTTTTTAATGTGTATTATGTTTCACTTTTTTCCCCACATTTCTCAGACAATTTCTCTACCTGAAAAACAGTAACTCTTCTTATAGTCATTCTTGTGTACCAATTTTCAGATTTCATCTGGTGAGTATTAAAAATATCAGAATGTGAGTAAAATAAGTCCCTGAAAGAATGGATGGTTTAAAAAAATCTAATTAGTTTACCAGAAGCTTATGAGTCTCACTTAGAACCTGGGATGCTTTACCACATTTTGCAGATGAGAGTGGGCTCCATCACTAAGTATTTGTGCAGATAAGTAAACATCCTTCCCTGCAGTGCTCTGGAGTGGCTACAATGCAGCAGGAAAAGGATCACCTTGGTGCTAGAGAAACTGGGCTTTACTTCTATTTCTGCCATTAGTTCTGTCATTAGTTCTAATATGTTATTAGCTAATAATATGATTTTGGACAAATAACTTCATTTCTTTGAAGCTTGTTTTTCTTACTTGAAAAGACTTCATAACCAATAAGATTTTTTTATGGCAACAATATTATGCTATTCAGAAAAAAACAATGCCTTATGATACTACCACAAAGCATTTGAAACTGGGTATACCTGTTTTGCTAAATCACAGAATTCACTCTAAGGTGAGACTTTACAGCAAGCTTCATGAATACATTTTTTTAAAGGAGCCTCAGGTCAATATTATAATTAGGACCCAGTAATAGAAAAATGTTCTCTAAATACTTTAGAAGCATATTTGATATTAGTATCTGCGTTCATAGTAAAGATTCACTAAGATTGAAGAACAAATATAACTGAGTATTCAGCACAATGCAGTGGTCAAACTATGTGAAAGTCAGAAGATCTTCCCTCACATCTTCCTGTTATCAGTGAAATACCCTGGGTCTATTAAACTTAGGTCCTGTGAATGGAAGAGTTAAAAAATGTTGAAAGGAAAGTGTGGATATTCAGTTTATAATAAAGTGTTACCTAATGGATTATTTCAAAGAATCCAAGGGAATTTCCTTTTATTAGACCTGCAACCTTACCTTCCAATTTATAGTAGCAAACATTCAATACCTGATTTTAATGTATATATAAAATGTATATGTATACACACACACACACACACACACACACACACACACACTCCCATACCTTATATATGTGTGTGTCTATATGTATACATATATATACATAATTACTGAAATGTATATGTCTCCCTTTACATATTACATTGTTGTAATACATATACATGTAACTTCCTCCATTATATTAATATATTCAAATTAAATAATCTAAATAATGAAAGATATATAATAATGAAACAATTCACTTTACTAATACTATTTTAATGAAAGTGTATGGAATAATTATCATAGATGATGAAAGTTAGGCTCAATCCAAGAAAATACTGGAAGGATGGAAAGTGAAAACAATTAGTTACATACCTGGCTGGATGAGGAGGTGTCTGTGTATTTAGAATGAGGCATTAGTTGGATCTATATCTGATGCTTATTGCTTAGTCATGCTATCACTTCTCCAAAACATGCACACATTACCCCAAGCTACATAAAGTATTATGATTACTTGTCTTAAATGTATTTAAGACAAAAAAACCCACAAACTTGTGGCAGCTGTTGTCATGCTGGTATGCAGTTCCTCAGGAGTCTTCAAGAAATTAAGTAGTTAATTTGATAAAAATCTGTTCGGAGGGTATCTGTATAAATATATTTATACATCCTAATTTAATTCCCAGACCATACACAATGAAAGCCCAGTGCTTTTTCCCATAGGACAAGAACATAGAAGATTTTAAAAGATATAGTAATGTGATAGCTTCTTCTAATAAATGTTAGAAGAGAAAAGCTTTGCCGGTTGGATATTTTCCAAACTCATTTATACTCAATTAAGAACTTTATTTTTAATCTACAGAACCATTCAAATCAGTAATTAGAAAACATGCTTGAACAACAACAACAAAGGCCCACTTGCATATTACTGTGAGATTAACAAGGAAGGAAGGAACCATTCTTTTTTCCAGCTGGATACCATCTCTTTCTGCCTGCATTAAAACGTGTTGAACAGAAATGCTTCATAAGGATCTGCTAATACCTATCGCATCAAAAGACTTCCAGTAAGAAAAAGCACTGTGGTTGTTTAGCACTGTGAAGCAATAAGGAAAATGTGTTATACAAAGAAGGATATACAAATGTTGCTTCTTAGGAAGACTCTTTTCTTTCGTTCTTTTTCTTTTTTTTGTATTTTTACTTATTTATTTATTTTCACATTTTTATTGGAGTATAATTGCTTTACAATGGGGTGTTAGTTTCTGCTTTATAAAAAAGTGAATCAGTTATACATATACATATATCCCAGTATCTCTTCCCTCTTGCATCTCCCTCCCTCCCACCCTCCCTATCCCACCCCTCTAGATGGTCACAAAGCACTGAACTTATCTCGCTGTGCTATGCGGCTGCTTCCCACTAGCTATCTATTTTACATTTGGTAGTGTATATATGCCCATGCCACTTTCTCACTTTGTGCCAGCTTACCCTTCCCCCTCCCCGTATCCTCAAGTCCATTCTCTAGTAGGTCTGCATCTTTATTCCCGTCTTGCCCCTAGGTTCTTCATGACCATTTTAATTTTTTTAGATTCCATATATATATGTGTTAGCATATGGTATTTGTTTTTCTCTTTCTCACTTAATTCACTCTGTATGACAGACTCTAGGTCCACCCACCTCATTCCAGATAACTCAATTTGGTTTCTTTTTATGGCTCAGTAATATTCCACTGTATATATGTGCCATATCTTCTTTATCCATTCATCTGTTGATGGACACTTCGGTTGCTTCCATGTCCTGGCTATTGCATATAGTGCTGCAGTGAACATTGGGCTACGTGACTCTTTTTGAATTATGGTTTCCTCAGGGTATATGCCCAGTAGTGGAATTGCTGGGTGATATGGTAGTTCTATTTTTTTAGTTTTTTGAGGAATCTCCATACTGTTCTCCATAGTGGCTGTATCAATTTACATTCCCACCAACAGTGCAAGAGGGTTCCCTTTTCTCCACACCCTCTCGAGCATTTATTGTTTGTAGATTTTTTGATGGTGGGCATTCTGACCAGTGTGAGATGATATCTTATTGTAGTTTTGATTTGCATTTCCCTAATGATTAATGATGTTGAGCATTCTTTCATGTGTTTGTTGGCAATCTGTATATCTTCTTTGGAGAAATGTCTATTTAGGTCTTCTGCCCATTTTGGGATTGGATTGTTTGTTATTTTGATATTGAGCTGCATGAGCTGCTTGAAAGTTTTGGAGATTCATCCTTTGTCAGTTGCTTCATTTGCAAATATTTTCTCCCATTCTGAGGGTTGTCTTTTCGTCTTGTTTATGTTTTCCTTTGCTGTGCAAAAGCTTTTAAGTTTCATTAGGTCCCATTTATTTAGTTTTCTTTTTATTTCCATTTTGCCAGGAGGTGGGTCCAAAAGGATCTTGCTGTATTTATGTAATAGAGTGTTCTGCCTATGTTTTCCTCTAGGAGTTTGATAGTGTCTGGCCTTACATGTAGGTCTTTAACCCATTTTGAGTTTATTTTTGTGTATGGTGTAAGGGAGTGTTCTAATTTCATTCTTTTACATGTAGCTGTCCAGTTTTCCCAGGACCACTTATTGAAGAGGCTGTCTTTTCTCCACTGTATATTCTTGCCTCCTTTATCAAAGAAAAGGTGACCATATGTGTGTGAGTTTATCTCTGGGCTTTCTATCCTGTTCCATTGATCTATATTTCTGTTTTTGTGCCAGTACCATACTGTCTTTATTACTGTAGCTTTGTAGCATAGTCTGAAGTCAGGGAGCCTGATTCCCCCAGCTCAGTTTTTCTTTCTCAAGATTGCTTTGACTATTTGGGGTCTTTTGTGTTTCCATACAAATTGTGAAATTTTTTGTTCTAGTTCTGTGAAAAATGCCATTGGTAGCTTGATAGGGATTGCATTGAATCTGTAGATTGCTTTGGGTAGTAGAGTCATTTTCACAATGTTGATACTTCCAATCCAAGAATATGGTATATCTCTCCATCTGTTGGTATCATCTTTAATTTCTTTCATCAGTGTCTTATAGTTTTCTGCATACAGGTCTTTGTCTCTTTAGGTAGGTTTATGCCTAGGTATTTTATTCTTTTTGTTGCAATGGTAAATGGGAGTGTTTTCTTAATTTCACTTTTAGATTTTTCATCATTAGTGTATATGGATGCAAGAGATTTCTGTGCATTAATTTTGTATCCTACTACTTTACCAAATTCATTGATTAGCTCTAGTAGTTTTCTGGTAGCATCTTTAGGATTCTCTATGTATAGTATCACCTCATCTGCAACAGTGACAGCTTTACTTCTTCTTTTCCAGTTTGGATTCCTTTTATTTCTTTTTCTTCTCTGATCGCTGTGGCTAAAACTTCCAAAACTATGTTGAATAATAGTGATGAGAGTGGGCAATCTTGTCTTGTTCCTAATCTTAGTGGAAATGGTTTCAGTTTTTCACCATTGAGGACGATGTTGGCTGTGGGTTTGTCATATATGGCCTTTATTATGTTGAGGTAAGTTCCCTCTGTGCCTACTTTCTGGAGGGTTTTTATCATAAATGGGTGTTGAATTTTGTTGAAAGCTTTCTCTGCATCTATTGAGATGATCTTATTGTTGTTTTTCTCCTTCAGTTGGTTAATATGGTGTATCAGATTGATTGATTTGTGTATATTGAAGAATCCTTGCATTCCTGGGATAAACCCCTCTTGATCATGGTGTATGATCCTTTCAATGTGCTGTTGAATTCTGTTTGCTAGTATTTTGTTGAGGATATTTCCATCTATGTGCATCAGTGATATTGGCCTATAGTTTTCTTTCTTTGTGACATCTTTGGTTTTGGTATCAGGGTGATGGTGGCCTCATAGAATGAGTTTGGGAGTGTTCCTCCTTCTGCTATATTTTGGAAGAGTTTGAGAAGGATAGGTGTTAGCTCTACTCTAAATGTTAGATAGAATTCGCCTGTGAAGCCATTTGGTCCTGGGCTTTTGCTTGTTGGAGGATTTTTAATCATGGTTTCAATTTCACTGCTTGTGATTGGTCTGTTCATATTTTCTATTTTTTCCTGGTTCAGTCTCAGAAGATTGTGCATTTCTAAGAATTTGTCCATTTTTTTCCAGGTTGTCCATTTTATTGGCATATAATTGCTTATAGTAATCTCTCATGATCCTTTGATTTCTGCAGTGTCATTTGTTACTTTTCCTTTTTCATTTCTAATTCTACTGATTTGAGTCTTCTTTTTTTCTTGATGACTCTGCCTAATGGTTTAACAATTTTGTTTATCTTCTCAAAGAACCAGCTTTTAGTTTTATTGATCTTTGCTATCATTTGCTTCCTTTCTTTTTCATTTATTTCTGATATGATCTTTATGATTTCTTTCCTTCTGCTAATTTTCGGGTTTTTTTGTTCTTCTTTGTCTAATTGCTTAAGGTATAACGTTACGTTGTGTATTTGAGATGTTTCTTGTTTCTTAAGGTAGGATTGTATTGCTATAAAATTCCCTCTTAGAACTGCTTTTGCTGCATCCCATAGGTTTTGGGTCATCATGTTTTCATTGTCATTTGTTTCTAGGTATTTTTTGATTTCCTCTTTGTTTTCTTCCATGATCTCTTGGTTATTAAGTAGTGTATTGTTTAGCCTCCATGTGTTTGTATTTTTTACATATTTTTTCCTATAATTGATATCTAGTCTCATAGCGTTGTGGTCAGAAAAGATACTTGTTACGATTTCAATTTTCTTAAATTTACCAATGCTTGATTTGTGACCCAAGATATGATCTATCCTGGAAAATGTTCCATGAGCACTTGAGAAGAAAGTGTATTCTCTTGTTTTAGGATGGAATGTCCTATAAATATCAATGAAGTCCATCTTGTTTAATGTATCATTAAAGCTTGTGTTTCCTTATTTATTTTCATTTTGGATGATCTCTCCATTGGTGAAAGTGGGGTGATAAAGTCCCCTACTATGATTGTGTTACTGTCAGTTTCACCTTTTATGGTTGTTAGTATTTGTCTTATGTACTGAGGTGCTCCTATGTTGGGTGCATACATATTTACAATTTTTATATCTTCTTCTTGGATTGATCCGTTGATCATTATGTAGTGTCCTTCTTTGTCTCTTTTAATACTCTTTGTTTTAAAGTCAATTTCTCTGATATGAAAATTGCTACTCCAGCTTTCTTTTGATTTCCATTTGCATGGAATATCTTTTCCATCCCCTCACTTTCAGTCTGTATGTGTCCCTAGGTCTGAAGTGGATCTCTTGTAGACAGCATATATATGGGTCTTGTTTTTGTATCCATTCAGCCAGTCTATGTCTTTTGGTTGGAGCATTTAATCCATTTACATTTAAGGTAATTATCAATATGTATGTTCCTATTCCCATTTCCTTAATTGTTTTGGGTTTGTTATTGTAGGTTTTTTCCTTCTCTTGCATTTCCTGCCTAGAGAAGTTCCTTTAGCATTTGTTGTAAAGCTGGTTTTGTGGTGCTGAATTCTCTCAACTTTTTCTTTACTATAAAGTTTTTGATTTCTCTGTCTAATCTGAATGAGATCCTTGCTGGGTAGAGTAATCTTGGTTGTAGTTTTTTCCCTTTCATCACTTTAAATATGTCCTGCCACTCCCTTCTGGCTCACAGAATTTCTGCTGAAAGATCAGCTGTTAACCTTATGGGATTCCCTTGTGTGTTATTTGTTGTTTTTCTCTTGCTGTTTTTAATATGTTTTCTTTGTACTTAATTTTTGATAGTTTGATTAATATGTGTTTTGGCATGTTCCTCCTAGGATTTATCCTGTATGGGACTCCTTGTTCTTCCTGAACTTGATTAACTATTTCCGTTCCTGTATTAGGGAAGTTTTCAACTATAATCTCTTCAACTATTTTCTCAGTCCCTTCCTTTTCTCTTCATTCTCTGGTACCCCTATTATTCGAATGTTGGTGCATTTAATGTTGTCCCAGAGGTCTCGGAGACTGTCCTCAATTCTTTTCATTCTTTTTTCTTTATTCTGCTCTGCAGTAGTTATTTCCACTATTTTATCTTCCAGATCACTTATCCTTTCTTCTGCCTCGGTTATTTTGCTATTGATCCCTTCTAGAGAATTTTTAATTTCATTTTTTGTGTTTTTCATCACTGTTTGTTTGCTCTTTAGTTCTTCTGGCTCCTTGTTAAACGTTTCTTGTATTTTCTCCATTCTGTTTCCAAGATTTTGCATCATCTTTACTATCATTATTCTGAATTCTCTTTCAGGTAGACTGCCTATTTCCTCTTCGTTAGGTCTGGTGGGTTTTTACCTTGCTCCTTCATCTGCTGTGTGTTTCTCTGTCTTTCCATTTTGCTTAGCTTACTGTGTTTGGGGTGTCATTTTCGCAGGCTGCTTGTTCATAGTTCCCGTTGTTTTTGGTGTCTGCCCCCAGTGGCTAAGCTTGGTTCAGTGGGTTGTGTAGGCTTCCTGGTGGAGGGAACTAGTGCCTGTGTTCTGGTGGATGAGGCTGGATCTTGTCTTTCTGTTGGGCAGGTCCACGTCTGGTGGTGTGTTTGGAGATGTCTGTGGTCTTATTATGATTTTATGCAGCCTCTCTGGTAATGTATGGGGTTGTGTTCCTATCTTGCTAGTTGTTTGGCATAGGGTGTCCAGCCTTGTAGCTTGCTGGTCATTGAGTGGAGCTGGGTCTTGGCATTGAGATGGAGATCCCTGGGAGTTTTTTGCCGTTTAATATTACATGGAGCTGGGAGGTCTCTTGTAGACCAATGTCCTGAACTTGGCTCTCCCACCTCAGGGGCACAGCTCTGATGCCCCGCTGGAGCACCAAGAGCCTGTCATCCACTCAGCTCAGAATAAAAGTGAGAAAAAAAAAAGAAAGAAAGAAGAAGATTATATAAAATAAAATAAAATAATTAAAAGAAAAAAGAAAAAATAATAAATAAAAAAAAATTTTAAGTAATAAAAAGAAAGAGGAGAGCAACCAAACCAAACAACAGATCCACCAATGATACCAAGAGCTAAAATCTATACTACAAAAAACCCAAAAATAAAAAAACAAAAAAACCCAGACAGACAGAACCCTAGGTGAAATGGTAAAAGCAAAGCTATATAGACAAAATAACACAGAGAAGCATACGCATACACACTCACAAAAAGAGAAAAAGGGAAAAAAAAATATATATATATATATCATTGCTCCCAAAGTCTACCTCCTCCATTTGGGATGATTTGTTGTCTATTCAGGTATTCCACAGATGCAGGGTACATCTAGTTGATTGTGGAGATTTAATCTGCTGCCCCTGAGGCTGCTGGGAGAGATTTCCCTTTCTCTTCTTTGTTTGCACAGCTCCTGGGATTCAGCATTTAGGGTTGGACCTGCCTCTGCATGTAGGTCACTTGAGGGTGTCTGTTGTTCCCTCAGACAGGACGGGGTTAAACTAGCAGCTGATTCATGGGCTCTGGCTCACTCAGGCCAGGGGGAGGGTTGGGTACAGAGTGTGGGGCGAGCCTGCGGTGGCAGAGGCCAGTGTGATGTTGCTCCAGCGCAAGGTGCGCTCTATGTTTTCTTGGGGAAGTTGTCCCTGCATCACGGGACCCTGGCAGTGGTTGGCTACACAGGCTCCCAGGAAGGGAGGTGTGGATAGTGTACTGTGCTTGCTTCTTGGTGGCGGCAGCAGCAACCTTAGCGTCTCATGCCTATCTCTGGGGTCTGCACTGATAACTGTGGCTCGCGCCTGTATCTGGAGCTCCTTAAAGCGGTGCTCTTAATCCCCTCTTCTCGTGCACCAGGAAACAAAACGGCAGGAAAAATTCTCTTGCCTCTTTGGTAGCTCCAGACTTTTTGCTGGACTCCCTCCCGGCCAGCTGTGGCGCACTAGCCCCCTTCAGGCTGTGTTCACCCCGCCAACCCCAGTCCTTTCCCTGGGATCCGACCTCCGAATCCCGAGCCTCAGCTCCCAGCCCCCGCCCGCCCCGGCGGGTGAGCAGACAAGCCTCTCGGGCTGGTGAGTGCTGGTCGGCACCGATCCTCTGTGCGGGAATCTCTCCGCTTTGCCCTCCGCACCCCTGTTGCTGCGCTCTCCTCCGCGGCTCCGAAGCTTCCCCCTCCGCCACCCGCAGTCTCCGCCCGCGAAGGGGCTTCTAGTGTGTGGGAACCTTTCCTCCTTCACGGCTCCCTCCCACTGGTGCAGGTTCCATCCCTATTGTTTTGTCTCTGTTTTTTCTTTTTTCTTTTCCCTACCCAGGTACGTGGGGAGTTTCTTGCCTTTTGGGAGGTCTGAGGTCTTCTGCCAGCATTCAGTAGGTGTTCTGTAGGAGAAGTTCCACGTGTAGATGTATTTCTGATGTATTTGTGGGGAGGAAGGAGATCTCCACACCCTACTCGTCTGCAATCTTGAAGCTCCTCCCAGGAAGACTCTTTTCAATCACACTTTACCTATATGGAAAAGAAAGCAAATCTCATATTTAGGACATTTTTTCCCTCAAAAGAAGCCAAATCATTCTTTCAGAGTAGAGTAAAAGAATCTCAGTCTTTCAGTTTAGAATTCTCTGAAAGCTATACATCAAGATAGAACTACCGTAATTATTGGAATTTAGGTTCAGTGCTATATTCTGAATTTTTTATTCAAACTATCCACATTTTATAGTCTGTTTCTCTTTTTCTACTGGGATATCACTATAGAACAGATGCATTAGTAAGAACTGTTGGGTGTTCTTTTTTTTTCAAAGCAATAAAATAGTTGGAAGAATCAAGTGATTGTAGTTGAGAATTCTCTGGTGTCAACCCCCTTATACTTGACTTGGTTTGCTAAGTTGTTAAACAGAGTCAAAAAAAAAGTAAGTAGCTTCTCCTTCAGCTAAACATATTTATGTCCTTGTTTGGCTAAGACTCTTAAGAAAAAGAGTCACAAAGCAGTGGTGTGAAAATTTCATCTTCAATTCTTATCACAACAAATAACTAGAAGCAAAATAGACCACAAGTACTCTGAAACCATGGATGACATGACAAAGAAGTTTGATCTGTATTCAACATGAATTGTGAAGACAAGCTATAAAGAAGGTATTTGTGGCTGAGATTTTCAATGAAATAATAGATAATAATTTTCTCTTTAAAGTCAACCTGTATTGACCGAATGTACTTCACTGCATTAAACTAAAACCATACTAAATAAATATTAAGTGTGCTACCAACTATTGCACAAATATGTATGAATCTCTGATTGGCAAAAATGCCAAAGATTAGGACTTACTTTTATAAATGTGTGAAATCAATATGATTCTGAGTTCTTCTGAGTATAAAATTTTTCAAATTTTCTATATAGTTCAGATTTATTCTGCTTCTAAAACTTCGCATATAACTCAGTGCAACGTAGTGAAGAAAAAAATTTTAATATGATGATGTCCAAAGCAGGTATGACCAGAAAGTCTGATTATTCTGATTTATATAATATCCTAGGCCCATCTAAACAAATTATAAATACAAAATAAAACTTCGGAAGTCTCACAAGTGTCCTAGCTCAATCTACTAAAATCCTTTGGATTAAAAATATTTTATTTGCGCTTCCCTGGTGGCTCAGTGGTTGAGTCCGCTTGCCGATGCAGGGGACACGGGTTCGTGCCCCGGTCCAGGAAGATCCCACATGCTGCGGAGTGGCTGGGCCAGTGAGCCATGGCTGCTGAGCCTGCGCGTCTGGAGCCTGTGCTTCGCAACGGGAGAGGCCACAACAGTGAGAGGCCCGCGTACCACACACACACAAAAATATGTAAATATATATATATATATTTTTTTTTTTGATCCAAATGTGCTAATTAATCAAATACAGTTCTTAAATATAGTCGATAAGGCAGAGGCCACTGTGGTCTAATATTAACACTTTTCTTTCCTTTTTTTTCATACTCTCTTGATGTCTTTTAGTGTTGTACTGAAGTGATTAACTGGAGTGATCTACACAGATAAAGAGTGTGTGTGTTCTAATAAATGGATTTTGATTAAAACTTGCTGGCTCCTTCTAATACAGGGAGGGGTTAAATGACAAAAACCTTTTGAACTTGAGAAATCATTTAGCATTTAGTCAAATAAATTATTTTTAGGTTTTGTGCTCCATTATACATTCATAGAATGGATTCCTTTTTTTCCTAGCTGTACTGTGTTGGTAATGACTAAGGAAACAGTAGAGGTGGTTTTTTTTTCCTCTTCGATTGGGGTGATTCTGTTTTCATACAGGCAAATCAGAAGTGTCATCACCTCATCTTGATACCCCAAAGACTACTGCTTTCAGGTCTATGGAAATGATTTGTTTTCTTGTGTAAAAATCCAAATGACCAGAACATAGTAAAGAGGAGGAAATGTAATAGTTTTATGTTGTGCAGTGAATTCCCTCATGTTTTATAATAATAATTGTAAATATTTATCAAGTGCTTACAATGTTTTAGTTACCAAGTCCTTTGGAAGTATTCTATTGTTAAAACTCACAACAATCCTATGAGATAAAAAATTATGATCATTTCAAGTTTATTTCAAGGAATTTGAGGCTTAGAGAGAATAAGCAAATTGCCTCTGGTCAAGTAGCTAATAAGCACAGTTCCAGGATTCAAATGCATGTAGTCAAACTTCGGCAGCTATTCTTTTAATCAGTACACAGGCTGTCTTCACACTGAATCTGACAGAATGTTCAGCTGAATCCATATGTCCTCAGAGTTGTGTAAGTTAAAAGTAACTGAAAAACTTCTTTTTTTTTCTTTTCTTTCCTTCTTTTTTTTTTTTTTTTTTTTTTTGTGGTACGCGGGCCTCTCACTGTTGTGGCCTCTCCCGTTGCGGAGCACAGGCTCCGGACGCGCAGGCTCAGCGGCCATGGCTCACGGGCCCAGCCGCTCCACGGCATGTGGGATCTTCCCAGACCCGGGCACGAACCCGTATCCCCTGCATCGGCAGGCGTACTCTCAACCACTGCGCCACCAGGGAAGCCCTCTTTCTTTCTTTCCTTCCTTTCTTTCTCTTTCTTTCTTTCTCTTTCTTTCTTTCTCTCTCTCTCTCTCTCTCTCTCTCTCTCTCTTTCTTTCTTTCTTTCTTTCTTTCTTTCTTTCTTTCTTTCTTTCTCTCTCTCTCTCTCTCTCTTTCTTTCACAGCAGGTTCTTATTAGGTGTCTGTTGTATACATATTAGTGTTTACATGTCAATCCCAATCTCCCAGTTCATCCCCCACCACCACCATCATCCCCCCTCCACACACTTTCCCCCCTTGGTGTCCATACGTTTGTTCTCTACATCTGTGTCTCTATTTCTACCTTGCAAACCAGTTCAACTGTACCATTTTTCTAGATCCCACATATATGTGTTAATATACGATATTTGTTTTTCTCTTTCTGACTTCACTCAGTATGACAGTCTCTAGGTCCATCTGCATCTCTACAAATGACCCAGTTTCGTTCATTTTTATGGCTGAGTAATATTCCATTGTATATATGTACCACATCTTCTTTATTCATTCATCTGTTGATGGGCATTTAGGTTGCGTCCATGACCTGGCTATTGTAAATAGTGCTGCAATGAACATTGGGGTGCATGTGTCATTTTTAATTATGGTTTTCCCTGGGTATATGCCCAATAGTAGGATTGCTGGGTCTAGATTCTTTTAAATTGTAAGGAAAATAATTAAGAATTGAACAGCAGCAAGATTACATTATGGGTGAACTCTGTATAGGTTTATTGAATAATTAAGGCATATATAGCAGTACACTGTCTTGCTTGTTCTGTTTCTGCCGCATTAAAAGTCTTGTGTTATGAGAGCCCAAGTCTCAGACTTGAATGAGGTTGTCATTCTTTTCGGTTTCAGGCTTGTGTCAGAGTCCTGTCTGCAGAAGTGTTGGCCTCTGGGGACTCCTTCCACATTTGCTTAAATTGAATCTCTGCCATGAAAAACATTCTGTCCTCTTCACAGATGCCATGGTTATTCTGTTGCCTTTACTTTATATTCTCCTATCTGTATCTCTTCGCATTTTCATTATATGGATGAATTGTGAGGACCAATTTCTGTTTAGGCAGAAAAACATACACTTTTTCTTTCTATGTATTTATTTGTGTTTTACATAACATATTGCAATCATCTGTTTGGGCTCAGTTTCTCTGAGTTATCTGCCACGCTTTTTACTATCCTTCGTCAATGCATTAAATTTTATATTGGTTTCTCGAATTGAACTTAGTGGCCTCTGCTTTGCTAGGAAGAGTTCACAGATGTCTTTGACACTGTCTTTTCACGTGCCTGGAGGAGGTTTGCTACAAATGCTGGCCTGGTATGGGGGCAATTCATAGGGCCATCATGCTCACCCCTGGAGTTTTGTCCTTTGGGACTCACTCAGCTCCACCTGGCTGCCTGGCTGAGACAGGCCCTGGGCCAGTGTTGACCACACCAGCCTGAGAAGGTCATAATGTAATACCTATATCTTCTCTCTCAGAAAGACTAAAGAGAACATACTGTTGATGTACATCTCGGTCTTTGGAGCAGGGTCTCTGTATTTTCACTTGCTCAAAGTTATCTAAAATTGCTTTTCCTTAGTATTGGAGTAGAAAAACAAAGGCATGTAGATGGATTTAGAAGGAATAGAGTCCAAGCCGACTGTTTATAATTTGAAGTTTGGCTATGCCTTCTTTGACAGAAAAAAAGAAATCATTTATGGCTCATTATAGCTCACTCACATTCTACTTTGACAATTGAGAAAAAACTAATAATAAAAAAAAAATACTTCACCTTTTGCCCTCCTTTTTCATTGCTGATATTTCTCTAAAGGATAACCTGTTTTAGGTGATCTTGCTTTTTTGCCACAATTCCATATGTCATGATAAATCTACTTGAAAACCCTTGAGCATCAAAACGGCAACGTACATGTGCTAGTTAATTTAAACTATGTTAAACTCATTGGTTGCTCTACTAAGGAATGCATGCTCCAGGAATGCTCAGAAAGGCTACATTCTGATCTTATCTAAATCTCTGAGTAATCTTACACTTTTGCAAATTATCATATTGAAGGTCTGAAATGGGTTTCCACTGGTGAAATCTGGGTCTTCTGAACATGATCACTATTTTTTTTGTGATATGCGGGCCTCTCACTGTCGTGGCCTCTCCCGTTGCGAAGCACAGGCTCTGGACGCGCAGGCTCAGTGGCCATGGCTCACGGGCCCAGCCGCTCCGCGGCATGTGGGATCTTCCCGGACCGGGGCACGAACCCGTGTCCCCTACATCGGTAGGCGGATTCTCAACCACTGCGCCACCAGGGAAGCCCCATGATCACTATTAGATTTAAGATGTTGGTAGAACTGAGGATATTTAAGATTGTAATTTGGCAAAAACACTTCAGCTATAATACATACCTGATCCTTAGGTGATCAAGGTAAGAACCGAGGGAACCCTGTAACGTTTATATGGCACCTGAGCCCTGATTCCTAAGCAGTCCTGAGTCCAGGCATGTAAGGTAGAATTACTGGTTGCCAGATGCAGCTATAAGGATGAACAAATATTTTTTCTGGAATACCATGATGACAGTCTTCAGCGAAACTTATATGCAAAAAAATGGCTGGTTCATGGAAAATGGTGGAAAGCTGAGATCACCAAATTTATAGAACCAGTTGAATAAAGTGTTTTAAATTTGCTAGGTAATAAATATTTATTTAATAGATGTTGTATACATGGTAGAATTTGGACTGAGACTTGGTTTTATGTTAAGCTGGTAGTGAAGCTATGGAAAAATAGCTAAATCTCATTCCACTCTAAGATTTCAGAATCTGCCATTATTACCAAAAAGAATCAGAGTTATGTGCAGTCAAATTGGCATGGGTCAGATAGCAATTTTTGTCTATATTCCATTTTATCCTAAGTTTTTCGTCCACAAATTATCTTCAGCTCTCCTTATACTTTCTACTTCTCTCTTCACTGTTTTAATTCTGATTATTTTAAATGTATTTTTCTAAGGCAGTAACAAAAAGAATTATTTCTCTAGTTACTGAAAAGCCTGCCTTCCCTTCCTTCCCAGCAGCAATTTGTAAGACTTTTCACTTAATCTTTGCACTTCGTTATCTCCATTTCACTTTGCATCTTAACGTCTCTGATACTTCCCAAATCAGATCGCCACATGCCTCTTTGTTAATTAAGCCAATGAGCTCTTTTCACTTTGTCTCTCATTTGGCCTCCTGGCAGCATTTCACACAACTGGCCTCTCTCTAGACTTCAAGGCACTAGTCTCATTCAGTCTTTTCATTCTGACGATAATTCTGGGCTCATTTTCTTCTGTCCAGCCCTTAAATATTTATATCCCCGAGTAAACGATAAACCAAACATTGTGTTTACATGTTCATGCTCCTCTCCAGCACTAATGAGATGCATGCTGTGTGGTACTTGCCCACCTGCAGCCTTCTGTTGGCTGTGTATCTGCAGGGGAGTTTAAATTCTGTACTGCCGGGGTCCTGTGAAGCCATCACCTCCTCTCTGGTTCTTATTTCAGTTGAAAACTAAAAGTGTTTTTTTTTTTTTTTTTGCTCTGGTTATTTCTAAACTGTTTAAAAAATAAGTACAGGGAAAGGGACTGTAGAAGTCTTAGCAGTCACTGCAATCAAAGTCTATGACTGCTTTGAAGGCAAGGCTGAAGCTGACCTTCCTCATCAAAACAACAGCAAAATCTTGTAATTTAGCACTAGAGAGATTTAGGGGCTTCCCTCTCAGAAAGCTGAGGGTCACTCTGAGGAATGGGTGGAAAGAAATATGAAAGGATTGACAAGTATTTTAACTTCTAATTTGAGAGACTACCAAATGATTCCTGTGAACTGCATGTCCTGGATGAAGTAGTAATGACATTGCAAGCATGATTCTCTGAGAGATAGGAACAGGGAAGGAGTAATTCTAGTTTGCAAAACATCATCAGCTGATTCTAATTTACTGGTTTTCCGTACTGTCTGTGAAACTGAGAAATCAAAGAGGGCATTTTGTTCAGTGACAAACTGATGATATATAGGTTTTGTTTTCACATTTGGAAAATGAAAACTGAGCTAACAGAGACACAATAATAATATGTTATTTGAAATATTATAACATCTTGACTGTCAAAGGTAAAGCATTTTGAGTAAGGTTTTTTCCTAATCATGTGATTATATCTATAATTTGGATGTGTGTAGAATGTATTCCAAAATATTAAATATTATTAAAACATTTACTAAATTAATGATTATGTTTTATTAATTATTAAAACATAATTTTAAATGACAAAAATTTGTTATTAGATTTTGGCTATTTTTATTTAAACCTAATTTGGAAGTATTTTATAATTTCCCATACCTATTTCTATCACCATTGTTAATGGAGAAATGATTACCTATACAGACAACTCAAAAATGTATCTTTCCAACTCAAATATCTCTATTAGTCAATCAAGTAATAAAAATTTCCCCGAAGGTATCCTCCACAATCAGAAAATCTCCATGAATAACACAAATCCATCCTCTTCCCTAACACACTGTTAACTTGTCTGTTTTCTACACTGAGGAAATGGCAAATTCCAAAGCTGGAAACTTGAGAGTCATATGTTATTTCCCTTCTTGGGAAGCAGTTAAGGGGATTAATAACGTGAAGTCTCTGGAATAAGAGCATCTGATCTTGGCTCTACCACTTATTAGCTCTGTGGCCTTGACAAGTTAACTACTTAACCTCTCCAAGTCTTGGCTCACTTCTTCATAAAATAAGAATCATCATAGTACCTACCTCATAAAATTAATGTGAGCATTAAATGACATAATGAATGAAAGACACTTAGCATAGTGTCATTCCCATAGTAAGGTCTTAATACAAGTTGGCTGTTATTATTATTATTACCCAGTTCAAATCTGTATGGTTTCCCTCAGCTTTTAAGATAAACTACAATCTCATTTCTAGGAAATATGATATATGCTTTCACATTATATCTTCAACTTTATTGATTTGCCTTTTTTTTTTTTTTTGCCAGAAATTCTCTAATTTTCCCTTGAGTGAGTCCTACTGATCCGTTTGTAATTCTTTACATGCCCCAGCCTGACCTCTAGACTTCAGGACATAACCTTCCTCTGCATTAAGCACTCTTCCCTCCTCGTCCAGTAGGTGGCACCAGCTTAAACATCATTTAAGATTCAGGAGTTTTCCAAGTAACCTTCCGAGATTTCCCCTTCTTACTTAGGATGGGTTCTTTTCCCCTCCCAAGACTCTGATAGCAGCCATGCTTATCTCTTACAGGGCATGAATTATATTACAGGATAATTTCCTCTTCTGAAGTCTACTCTTTATGAACATAATGCCCATCCTGTATGGTTCTTTTTGTTTTTCTTTTCTTAGTTTTGTCTTTAAACATTGGGACTTAGAAAAATAATAGGTACTGTAAATAAATATTCCAAATGGACAGATTTGCCTCCCCCCTTTTAAAATATCTGTATATTTCTTACCTTCATAAACAAATAGCCACACTAGCCTATTTAGCCTCCTATTAAATACATAGCTGAACTTATATCTCTTTACCCTGCTCTGGATCCCATAACTAATAACATTATGAACATAAATTTGTTGTTGGTTTTGTCCTTTACAATGCAAATCTAGGAGGTGGAGTTTTAAAAATCTCTTCTAATGAGCTAATGTAGATATTCAGAATAATTCTGTTGAAGCAGGAGAGTCCTTTTCAGCTCTTCAAAATATTTTAATTCTTTGCTGTCCCTCTAACCTATGTTACACTTGTTTTATAGTAAACTACTAACTTTAATTGGGTTTCCTGTTATTTTACTACAAAGAGTACGTGATTATACAAAAAGAGACCTCTCATTTCTTCTACTTTTAAAACATGAGGATCATAAAAATGATTTAAAGCTATGCAAATTTCAGAGTAGAAATTAGTCTTTACACCATCACGGACTTAGTCGTTTTTACTTTCCTGGGTACTCATATTTTTGCTTCCATTGAGTTGCTGATTGAGCTGCTGTTGTATTTTATTATTCACAGGTAGATGTTAGATGAAGTTATAGGTAAGATTGCAAGTCCCTATACATAGCCAGTATAAACTGAGTCAGCTAAAAATCACTGAACATTCTTAGTTAGGGAGTTCAATACAGGATCAAAGCATAGAGTGGAGAAAAGTGACCTCAAATCGAACCCATCTTGCACTGCTGTTTGTCAACAGTAAATTACATCTGATTTTAAACAAGAGAAGGAAAAACTGCTGGCGACCTGTGATTGTGCTTCATATAAGGATCAATACAAAGGAGAATAGCCTTTTTAGCTTTTTCCAAGTTCTGTGACTTCCTGGAGCAAATTGGCAGTACTTTTTGATCATTCTCAATTAATAGCACTCTCTCCCTAAGCCGGGGAGCCTATAGTCCTGTGGGACACTGGATCGCTGGGGGCTTCCCAAATAATGGGAGTTGTAGAGGCTGAAGATTGCTTTGAGTTAAAAAAAAAAAAAAGAAAAAAGCAATTGATTTTCACCTTCTATAAATGGAATTAGGGACTCAGAACTATGTGCCAGGAAAAGGAGCCAGGTAGAATTTTGTGTATTTTGCAAGCCTTATTTTGAAGGGTGCAAACCAGTGATTTCTGGAGCAATTTCATGTCAAAAAGACACTAAACTTGAACTCTTTTCACCAAATTGTTGAACATGTTTCATACAGATTTTTTTTTCTTTCCATGATGGTGAAAACAAACTATAATCCTGTTCCATCCCTGAATGCAGATGTTTCATTTTTATAAATTTTTCAGCAAGTCTTTTGAATTATGAAGAAACACTGACACATGAATAACTTGAGCATGTCTCAACATTTGATTTAGAGAATGGCTTAAAATTAATCCTTTTCAGCTTATCCTAAAACCCTTGGCCAAACAAAAGAAACAAACAAAATGGGTGAAAGGTTCCAAATCACTTAAGTTATTACCATTCCTGCTGCCAAAGTGAAACACAGTTTATTGTGTTGAGAAGAGAAGGGAGGAAAAAACCAGGAAAAAGGAAATGGGAGGAAAAGTAGAGCAGAATAGAAAGGCAAAAAGAAAAACGAAAGAAATGCATCTGTTAAGTAAAAGTAAAGTGTGGTTAGGAAGGTGGGCATTGGAACAAGATAGGTCTATATGTTCTGATCCAAATTATCACATTTATGTATGTAATTTTGGTTTCACCTTTTGGGAATAATAATAAAGGACATAGTAAGCACTCAATAAATATTAGCTATTAATCATAAAATATCATTCAGAAGCCTGAATTCCAACAGGCTCCTAAGCTTCTTTTTAGGTAACAGAAGTTATATCCTATGTTGATATGTTATAAATTTGCATGGTGACCATTCACAGAATAGTGCTTGAGTGTAAGTCAATTTGCGGAATTGTTTGTGGCAAATCGGTTGGGGAGGAAGTGGCCATATTGAATCTTCAGTATGAAATTTAGTTGTATCTTGAAATTTATGATATTGTTCCCTTTAATACATTGAATGGAATTAATGGCTACAAATAAGATTGAACAAATGCAGTGAAATAAAATGTATCAAATAAAAAAATAAAATAATTTAAGAAAGTTGTGCTTATATTAATGGATAAATCATTGAAGAAAACCTAGAAAATCCTAATAGAAATACAATATTTGTTTACTTGACAAAGATTAAGTGCCTCTCTGTAACAGGTTTTGTGTGTGTGCCTATGTATAACCTGGTCTATACACAGACACCATTACTATTCTTATGGAACTCATTACTTAGTGGGGGCTACAGTCAACAATCAAGTAAATAAGCAAGTGCATAATTACAAAATGAATTTATACTATGATTGTAAAATAAACACACATGAGAGAATAGTAGGAAGTAGCTACTTACATGAAGGTAGTCAGGGAAATCATATCTGAGTTAGTAAAATTTAAGCTGAAACTGGAAAGATAAGACATAACCAGTTATCGATACAGGTAGGGAGTAAGGTGATCCAGACAGAGGGATGCCACGTCTAACTGCTGAACAGCAGGAGAGAAGATGCACCTTGACTGAGGAGAGTGTGTGAGGGTAACTGACATAAAATGAAGTTCAAAGTGAATGATGCTTGGATTGGATTTACGTTAAAAAAAAAAGACTCTTAGTATATGCCTCACTGTTGGACTGTAAGAAGTGGGAGGAAGATGGAAATAGGCTACGTCCTTTGCTATTCAAAGTATATGGTATGTGAGCCAGCAGGGTCAATGTTACTTGGGAGCTGGTTAAAAATGCAGAATCCCAGAGCCCACTCCAGGCTTAGGGAAATTTAACCTGCATTTTAACAAGATCTCAAAATGATTCATACGCACATTATTACGGTTTGAGAATCCCTGGTCTAGGTGATTACTGAAGGTGACTTGGATGTGATGGACAATGGTTTGGATGGAAAGAATTGTATTGATTCAAGATATATTCTGTATATTATTTAACGAGCTTATGTAATGAAGTAAGTATTTTTTTTTTTTTTAACTCTACTATCAACCTACTCCTGAATGATTGGGAGAAATAAACATGTTCTGTGCTGCCAGGCTTGATTTCTGTCACCCAAACTGAAAAACACATTTAGTCTCTTGCTTTATTAAACAAACAACAACAAAAACATGTGTAACATGTCGATTTTGCTCCATAGCTTATTTTTATTGCATTATAAAATTATAGATCATTAATTAAAACTATGATTAAAAATTTGATATACTTAGTATGTGGCTTTATGTAACTTTATGCACCTTGAATATACCAATAACAGATTTAAAAAGTTACTAAAGCATAGAATGTATTTAATACTATGACAAAGATTAAAACTTTGAAGGCATTGGGATTTGGACAGCTATTAAAAATAAATATGCTAATATCTCTTCAGTTAACATTAAATAAATGTTTATCTGTGCTGATTATGCGCCAGGCTATGCCCTGTGATGATGTGAATTAGAGAAACTGTCATCTAGAGGAAAAAGAGCTTGCCCTGGAATTGAACAATGGGAGAAAAATAGGGTAAAGACTCTCATGTTTTCCTAATTTGAATTTACCTTTTAGGTAAATTTACCTTTTAGGTAAATGTGCATTCATTAAATATATTCAAACAACTTAGTAATTCAGAATGTGATTAGCTCAAAAGCAACACTAATCTACTTGCAAATCCCATTCTCTGGGAAATGAGGAAAGATGGAAAGGCTATTTGAAATGGTAACATCTGACCTATTACAAGCCCGGGTGAAAAAAAAGGAAATACTAAGACTGCTGCAACAAAACAAACCCATAAAAGCACAAAAGGGGAGTGCAAGCCATTTGCCTTTACAACAGCTGCATGATGCAGATGAATCAAAGCACTGCCAGCAATAAACGAATCTGGTCAATGTCAATTTTCCCCAGGCATCTGCTATTGTCGCTAGTGATTTTACTGAAGATTACCCATCAGTTAGTGCAGATTTGTTTTTTAATTGGCCCTCAACACACCTGCCACATTTTTCTTGTTCTTGGTCTCAGAAGCTTTTGGAGAGAAGAAGGTGGCTACCTGGAGAATATATTCTTAAAGCACACCGTGAAGGACATTCATGAGAACAATTAAGTTTTTAATACCAGAGGGAAAAAAAGCACCCTAGTTTAATATAAGAGAAAAGGAATATAGGGCAATCATTAGCAAATTAGGAAGAAATAGCCAAAGCATCTTCATTATTATAATCTCAACCTTGGAAGGTGATCATTTTCACAGTATTTTTAAGCATTTCATGTAATAGTCAAGTATGACATGCTGGAAGTAAATTATGAACAGGTGGGCAGGGTGTCTGGAGGGCAACACCACTCATCAGGTTGACAAAGCAGCAAGACAGATCACAGGATAATCAGCAGGTGGGTAGGGAAGCAGCAGGCAGAATGATTTGCTACATAATATTTGGCATTAATTACAACTGTTGAAATGCTGGGGGTGGTTTTCTTTTAAGGTAAAGAAAACGAATATGTTTTTCAATTTCATTTTACCTTAGTGGTTTCTATATTTTGGAATTATTGCATATTACAATTTTATTATGATCTACAGATATTGTACACTGGCATAATGTATTTCAGATCATATTTACAAATTCACAAGTACGTTTTTTGAGTTTCTCCTAGCTATGCCTTATATGTTCCAGAAATGAATATAGAATTATAGAAATGAAAATGTGAAAAATATCATATTGTTTTTTACCTTATTGGTTCATATGAGTAGGTTAAAACATCACTAAAATGAAAATAGTGTATAAATGCCATTGGAAGTTTAAACTTTGGACCAATATACAATACTAAACAAGTATAATAATACTAAAAGTAGCAACAGATTCAAAGGTCAGTTTTTTGGAGAATCTGTACACTACTGTAAGGAAAAAATACATTATTACTAATGAGATTAACCCATTTAAAGACCTCAGCTCTTTTTAGGGTCTATTAAACTGAAAAAAATATTTTTGTGAAGGAATTTGGCTTTTTTTAGGGGCTAAATTCAGTAAGTAAATGATTAGAGTATTTTCCTGAAAAAAGGATTGTAAAAGAGAAGGAAGAGAAGGGCTAGGGAAATAAAACATAAGAGCACTGGATTCTACATGAGAGTAGGAATAGGAGTGAGTTGAGAGACAATGCTGAAAAACCTCAAAATGTTGCCCCAAAGGAGTGTTGCCTTTGGGTTTTGGCTTGTTAATATAAGGGAATATAAAGTACTTATACATGGATACTAACTGTTATGGGCTGAATGTGTCCCCCCAAAGTTCATTACCCGCCATGTGATGTTATTAGGAGTTGGGGCTTTTGGAAATAATTAGGCCATGAGGGTGGAGCCCTCAAAATAGGATTAGTGCCCTTTTAATAAGAGACATGAGATCTTCCTATCTCACTGCTCTGCACCATGTGAGGATACCAAAAGAATTTATACATCTGCAAACCAGGAAACCAGCTCTCACCAGACACTGGATCTGCTGGCACCTTGATCTTAGACTTCCCAGCCTCCAGAACTGTGGGAAATAAATGTTAGATGTTTAAGCCACTCAGTCTATGATAGCTTGTTATAACAGCCCAAACTAAGACACTATTTTAAGGGTTTTAAGAGAATAGAAGGAGAGAGATAAAGGAAATATAATAATTGGTTGTGAAATTTTACTATATTTCATTATGAATCATTGACCCATACAGAGAAGTTTTTCATGTTCTTCAAATGTCATTTAAGTCTCAACAAGAAACACTCATTTAAAATTCATCCCTTTCTGGGGGCTTCCCCAGCAGTCCAGTGGTTAAGACTCCGCGCTTCCACTGCAGGGGCCGTGGGTTCGATCTCTGGTCAGGGAGCTAAGATCCCACATGCCATGTAGCGTGGCCAAAAAAATTAAAATAAAAAATAAAATAAATAAAATTAAAATGTTTAAAATTCATCCATTTCCCATTAAGCTATAGTTTAGCATACTTAATTGAAAGAAGGAAGTTTGCAAGTTTTACAAATATTAAAAATAAAAAGAAAGGATTAGTAACTCCCTCATTAACTGCTTTATAAAATGACTTATTTTCTTTCTATATTTAAGAATTTATTTTTTTGCTTTGTGCCTAATTTGAATTAGTAAAATCGTGTGTATACCTTACATTCTTGAAGGTGGCTCCACTGTCCATATCCCAGGCTACAGGTGCCTAATGGAAGTGTCATTGTTGATGAATAAAAGGGATAAGTAACTATTCCTTTGTACAGTGGCTACTTTTCAGTCCCTCTGAAGGAGCTTTTCCCACTGTACTTGAGAAGTAGATGGAAAATATCCATGACTGAATATGAGTTTATATACCTCCTATATCTAGGGGACAATGGGTTTAGTATAAAAGTGTGAACAACTCTGTGCTGATAGAGGGAAATTGACCTCATCCTCACATTCAAAGGTAGTTTGGGAAGTATTTTTCCTATATAGTGAATTCATAAATGTAAAGCACTTAGAATGGAGCCTGGTTTGTATTCACTATATATGTGCTAATTGTACTTCTTATTATCACTGATTGATTGATTGATGTAGTAATTGTGCTTTGATGACCATCTTAAAGGTGCCTAGGAGTCAACAGGACTGCTATTTTGGTATTATGCAACTCTTTTTAGCAGAAAATGTGGCTTCTCACTAAATATTTACCGTGGTAAACTGAAAAAAATACCTCCCCAAAATATATCCATGTTTTAATCCCTAGAACCTGTGAATGTTACTTTATATGGCAAAAGAAAGAAAGGAGAGAAAGAAAGAGAGAGAGAAAGAGAAAGAGAAAAAGAAAGAAAAGAGAGAGAGGGAGAGACAGAAAGAAAAAGAGAGAAAGAAAGAAAGGAAGGAAGGAAGGAGGGAGGGAGGGAGAGAGGGAGGAAGGAAGGAAGAAAAAGAAAAACAGGCTCTTTGCACTTTTGATCGAATTATGGATTTTGAGATGAGGGGATTATCTTGAATTAGCTAAATACAGTAACATGATAACATGTATCCGTATAACAGAGAGGCAGAGGGAGATTCTATGCACACACAGGAAGTGACATGAAGACTGAGTGGGGTTGTTTGAAGAGGTTGGTCTTTTTAATTTTTTAAAATTTTTGGCTGTGTTCGGTCTTCGTTGCTGCATGCAGGCTCTCTAGTTGTGGCGAGCGGGGGCTACTCTTCGTTGTGGTGTGCGGGCTTCTCATTGTAGTGGCTTCTCTTGTTGCAGAGCATGGGCTCTAGACGTATGGGCTTCAGTAGTTGCAGTACGTGGGCTCAGTAGTTGTGGCTCACGGGCTCTAGAGCGCAGGCTCAGTAGTTGTGGCACATGGGCTTAGTTGCTCCGCGGCATGTGGGATCTTCCTGGACCAGGGCTCGAACCCGTGTCCCCTGCATTGGCAGGTGATTCTTGACCACTGCGCCTCCAGAGAAGCCTGAAGAGGCTGGTCTTGATGACTGGAGTGATGTAGCCACAAACCAAGAGAAGCTGCCAGCCACCAAGAACTGGAAGAGGCAAGAAACAGATTCTCCCCTACAGACTCCAAAGGAGCCCTGCTGACACCTTACTGTTGACCCTGTGATACTGATTTCAGGCTTCTAACCTCAGGGGGAACAGTGAGGGAAAACATTTCTGTTGTTTTAAGCCACCAGTTCTGTTATAATTTGTTATAACAGCCACAGGAAGCTAATATGTTAACCAAAATAATCAAGTGCAGTCTGTCCACTTATAACCAGTGTTTATACTGACCACAATCGACCCTCCCCCCAAGTTCCTGTTTTAAATCACTGGATATAGTTGCCATGAGGAAAGTGCTGGTCCTTTGATACCTACTGAGTTCATTTGTGCTAGAGCGATGTTACATCAGTTTAGAAATACTGTTGTATCCAAACACAGATTCTGCTTCTTACACCCATGAATCCTGAGTTACTGGTAACTGCAAATTTACAACTGCTTTTCTCTCTTGGGAGGGAGAAGGAAACTAATCTCTTTTGCTGCTTTCCTACCATATTCTAGGCGTATCATAGATCTCCAAAGCTGCTGTCCTCAATTCCCAGGTGACTCAAATATGAGCAAACAGCTATTAACATTACAAAAGAGATGCATCTAAGGTCAAAGACATAGTAGGAGATTATCTATACCTATAGCTATGCAGACTCCTGGTAGATAGTACAGGAGATGTGTGCTATCTTAAGTTTAGGAATTAAGAGGAAAGAATAGATTTTTCATAGAATAATCATCTGATCTATTGATCAATACTGAGAGTTCCCTGAATTGGAATTGAGACAAGAATTCTAGCCTCCATATGCAAGTAGCTGGTGATGTGAGTTAAAACCCTTGTATTAAACAATGGTAAACCCCCTAACTGGGTTTCTTTATTTTAAAAGGTTTTATCATTCACCAAATCAATATGTAGAATATATATATTTTCCAGCTATTTGTATGATCTCTGCATTTGGGAAGTTGGTAAATGGGTCAAAGGGAAATATAGCACAGGTCACAAGAGAGTGTGCTCTCATGAAAAGATGTGAGGGAAGCTTCCATAAATAGGTCTGAATTCTGATGAAAGGCAACAATGAAATCCTCATCTTCTAGAATAGAATTTGATTTGCTGATAGGAAAATGCTAAAAGTGTGAAAAAATGGGGAATGGAAAAAGTTGATTTTGTTGTTTATTTGTTGTTTTAATTGCCTAGAATCCATTTCAAATGGAAATAGAATGTCCTTATGGAAGTAGGGTAGAAAACACTTGCCTTACTTCTATGTCCAGTCAGATATCACAATATCAAAAACTCTATGAGCCAGTCAAATTTTTAACTTTTTTTTTCTGTTTTTCTATTGTTATCTTTTTTCCTGTTTTTCTTTTGTTATCCTAAGACTTAAAGGGCCATGGATCCAGAAATGAGACCTAGGATGGAATTCATTTCTATGGAATAATAATAATAATTACAATAATAATGACAGTACTTCATTAGGAGTTTATTATGTTTTAAATACATTATAAACATATTTTAATATACATCTGTAAAATGTGTATGAGTATATATATAGACATATACACACACACATACATATATAAAATCTTAAGTGTGTAATACACATAACAAGCAGTGGTATTGGTGAGAAAGCATAGAGTATTTAAGAGACTGGATTCTAGAACCAGAATGCCTAGCTTGAAAAGCTGCTCTACAATTTATTAACTCTGTCACTTTTCAGAATTCCCTCAACTTCCCTGTGTCCCGGTGTCCTTACCTGTAAAATGATAAGGTTAAAAGAATCCTCCTCGCTGCTTTGTTGGAAGAATTGATGAGCTGTGCACACAAAGCAATTGGAACAGTTCTTGCTCATGTTAAGTTTTTAATAAATTATAATGAACTCCTACCAATCTTCATCACAACCTTCCTCAGTTCATATTTTTAATCCCATTTTATATGGCAGGAAACTGATGGTGTTTCCATAAATTTACCAAGTAATGTATAACTAGGAAGTGCAGATGCTGGTGTGTGAGCCCAAATTTCTCTCTCTCTGTATCTCTGTCTCTCTCTCTAGCTTGAGATACAATTACATTTCCTCACTATTCGTACAGCTGGTAGTACTTATCAGGTGTTACACATATTTGCTTCATTTTTTTCTAATTAAAAAAAATAAAGAAAATTATAGCACCTGGCATACAATAAGCACCCAAGAAATATTAGCTCATTTTTTTTTTAGGATTGTTAAACTTATTTGCCCTTCATTGTTAAAGACCTTATTTTCCTAGTCACTGTTTTCTCGGCATTTATTACCACAATTAAATCACAAAGAACTTCTACATAACAGTTTTGTAACAGAGAAATTTATACATAGTTTATGGGGGAAAACATGTTTAGTTATTAAATGGACTTAATAATAAATTTTTGGAACCCAGTCTCTATATGGTTTGGAATGTGAGTATCGTTGTATATACCTTCCCAAATTGCAATAATTATCAATTGTTTTTGGTTTTGAACTCTTGGCCTTAGTCCCAGACCTTAATTACTATTCTTTTTCAATCTACTCTGGATTTCACTGTAGAGACACCTCTGCTGGGTTTTTGCTGCGGCTACACATATCAGGCACCTTGACATGAGAAGTGTGTCTCTGTGTCTGTGCTATTCTCACATCGTCCACTTCCCTCATTGCCTTGTCTCACCATCAGGACAAGAGCAGCATTTTAAATTCTTTCTCTCCTAACTCTCCTTCTTTTACTTGATGTCAGGTTACCTAATTTCTCTACCCTGAAGAATTAACTTTTAAATTCCTCTCAATAATGAAGAATCAACCTCTCCCATACATTTCTGTTGTAGCTAATGCTACCTAAAATCATTTCTAGAACATCATAAATCGCTTAAGCAACACAAGGATTTAATAAGTTACTTCAGAAAAGCTGCTCTAGAAGTCTGCTTTTTAAAAAAGCCAGCATACCTTAGACAAATATGATTTTGCTCTTAACAAAAATTTTGTCTTTACAAATCTTAACAATCTTATAAATATGCTCGGCTCAAGATCAGGAACTTGCATATTTGCAGCTATAGATACAAAATAAGTACATTTGATGCCTGAATGAGGTGGGTTTGAACCACAGGTCCACTTACACATGAATTTTTTTCAATAAATAGGTATAACAGTATTACAGGATCCACGGTTCCAATCCATGGATGCACAGCTGTGAATAGGGATTCCTGGCTATAAAGTTAAATGCAGATTTTTGACTTCAACGCAGGTCAGTTTCCCTACCCCCCGAGTTATTCAAGGGTCACCTGTATTCTACCAGGCGCTGGAAATCTGATGTTCTGATCGCTCAGGATAAAATTTACCAAAGTCAACGTGTTGATGCCAATCATTACAAGACTCACGTCAAATCTAGAAAACCATGAGTTACATTACTGGAAATTAGAAGAACTTTAACAATTAATAACAACCATTAAGAATTATAATAATGTTAATAATAGTTAAAATTTTTAAGTACACATACTCCACATATTGTTCCATATTTTATGTAATAACTTATCTGTCCATAAAGTATAACCTGCCCTTGAGATTAGTATTAATATGCCCCATTTTACACATACAACCTCACGTGTATAGAAGTTAACTGTTTTGCCTAAGGTCACATGAGTTGCATTCAGCTCAGCTGAGGTTTAAATTCAGATCTGTTGCATCCCAAGATCTGAGCTTGTGAGCGTCTATCTAGATCCTGTGTCTCCTTGAGCTAATGCCCCATTT
This sequence comes from Kogia breviceps, assembly GCF_026419965.1. Classification (NCBI taxonomy): domain Eukaryota; kingdom Metazoa; phylum Chordata; class Mammalia; order Artiodactyla; family Physeteridae; genus Kogia; species Kogia breviceps. Next base: position 12,678,262 of record NC_081310.1, on the reverse strand, counting down.
TTTCCTTTCCTTCGTAAGCAATCACTTCTAAAGAATAGGAGTTGCTGTCTCTACTTCATCATCTGACAATCTTTCAGTGAAGTGACCCCAATTCAGCCACAGCTGTCATGGGTATGTAAAACCTGTTCTGGACAAGACTTTGTCACTTGGAAGCATTTGCATAAAGAAAACACCCTATAAATTCCTGTCTCTCACTTCCTCACCCCTCCCTCATACCCATGCAGTCTGATCTACGTCCATGGACTTATGTCTCCTGCAGAACATTTCAGGGGGCCTTTAAGAAATGGCTGACTGAGGTTGTGGTTTGGTCTGGGTCTTTAAAAATTTAATGAATTTCTGAATATGAAACCTACAAACTTGGCCTCATTTTGCACCATCCATTACCCAAGAGTTTCTAGCAGAAATTTGACTCCAAGTATCTCATACTGTAAATAGTGGAAAATGTCTAATTCAAAGTTCTTCCAGAAGGGTAATGGGTTTGCAATTTCTTCTCAGATATTGAAAAGTCTGCACTTTCATATTCTGAGCAGAGCGCTAAACAAATATGCAAAAAGCCCTTGTAATAATCTCTCCCTGTGGGTTGCACACAGTGTTTGAATCGGGAGCTTGTGATTACATGAAACCACTGAGAATAGGATATTTGATTCCTCAGACACATGAGCAGAATGAAAGGGAAAAATCTTCACTGAAAAGATGATTAAAGACTTAAAGGGAAATGTATTAAAAAGTGAAAATTAAAGGAAGTAAAATGCCAAGAAACATGTGTATTTGGATATGTTTCTATTTCCCCAAATACACAAGTAAAATATAGCCCATTTGCCCATTTCTTTCCTGTGTATTGTCATGTTACTGTCTTTCAGTGGGATACCACTTATTCCGCTGCTTCCATTCTAGGGGAAACTTCTAAAGCAGCCATTTGGCCCGGGGGGCTCCAGGAAAGAAACTTGGGGGTGGCTCAAACGTGTAACTGTAATTTCTGCCTTCAAGGCTCTGGGGGCAGAACCACAGTGATAACCTCTTTTATTGACAGTCCATCTAGTGCTGTCCTTCCTCAGGTCTCAGGGGCACGTGGGAGTGGGTTCCTCAGGGTGGGTCCGTGGATGAGGCCAGGAAACACTGGGGTGAGGAACGTGTTGACACCAGGACCCAAACATCGCTACTAAATGTTGGGTCTCCTTTACTGATGTAGGAGATTGGAGCTCTGGGAGATTACCTTTTACCAGCTTGGGAATGGGGTTTCTCCTGAGTTCCAAAGCAGCTCCAAAGTTTAAGTGACTGGGAGGGCCCGCATACCTCATGTGGAGCAATTGCCTGTCCCGCTCAGTGAGGTGTCCACTCGCAGCTGTGATGACCTGTCACATAGGGTCTTGTTAGATCTGCGAGGAGGATGTCATGACACAGCACCACAGCGGAGTTTCTGGTGGGAGTGAGGGGCAGGCGTCCAGGTCCTATGGTGAAGCTGTACCTAACCAGGAAAACGTGTGCTGTCGACCCTCAAAGGTGAAGGTAAATTGCGATCGACTCTCCTATGAGATTTTTACTGACTAGAACATATTAGTCAAGTCTGCAGCATCAGCCATCAGATCACCACAGATATCTGGTGGAGGTGCTTTTGTAAAGGAAACAGCCTTAACTCTATAGTCGATAGTTAGTCTCCGCTTACTAGTAGTGATTTTCAGCACAGGGCACACCAGGGAGATGAAAGGAGAGATGGTAAGAACCAGTACTCTTTGAACTCCATCAGCTAGGACAGGTCATGACCCCTCAGAGCCTTGCCTTACCTTGGTTGGTTCTGCAGCACATTTATCACCCACACTCGTAGTGGAAGGTTAACTGTTTCTTTCCAGGTTGTACCCATCAATATCCTAAAAGCCAGTGGGAAAGGGGACAGTCTCAGAAAGGGGGTGTGAGGGGTGACAATCAGGATAGAAGCACCTTTCAACAAAACTGGGCCAATTTTAATAGTTACATCAATTAACTTTAATTAATCCTCTGAAGTTGGTCATCTGGGGCAGCTGGTTGGGGGGGGGGATGTCCCATTAAAGCATGGGTGCTTCCAAGAATTAGGGAGATTTGAGCACCAGTGTCCAACAGAGCCAGACAGTGTGTTTTTTGTTTGTTTGGCTTTTTGTTTTCGCGGGGTTTTCTGGAGCCCAAACTATAGTTAATGTTGTAAAGGAGTGATTGCTGGAAGGGGGCGGCTTTAAAGACAGATGCCCGTGAGGGGGTGTGTCCGTACCACTGGCTGAGATTGGAGCAGGTGGGGAAGGTGACGCTGTTGCCAGAGGAGTCACCTGTCATCAATTGTAGGCTAACTCTGCAGTATTGTAATTGTTCCACTGATTTACCAGAGATTTTCCAATCTGAGACCCCTTGACCCTCAGATTCCAAGGTAACCTCTCTTATTCATCTCAGATTCATGCTTAAGCAAGGTCCTGGCTCTGGGTGGTTTATTTAATCTAGGAGGGTTTGGCCTCCTCGTTGATAGTAATTTAGATTAAGTCCAGGTGGGGACTGTTTGTAGCATTAGCAGACAACACTTGACTCAGTTTGTCTTCCATGAGTTCCTGCTAAATTCAGGGCAGCAGTGTCTTCTTGAATTTTTTAAGTATTTGCCACAATTTCCAGTAAAGAGGACTTATATTTGTTAGGAGATCCACTGAGAAACAAGTGGATGGAGCCAGGATTCAATTCAGTCTTCTCCAGACTCGCCAAGTCACCAGGCCGTTGCCTGGTGATAGACCCACTCCCACATCGCAGGCTGAGGATCTTTGGCCTCAGCTGACGTTTTCCATTGATAGTTGGCCGCCCACGCAGCCCAAATGCAGGGTGGGTAGCCTCCATGCTTTAGAAATCCACACCGACAAGGTATATATGGATGGGGATCCAAAGCTTATTCTGGGGGTCACTCCCGCCTTCCACACCAATGGTGGGGGTCCTTTGGTTGGGACACCATTTCCTCATCCTGACTTTGGCAGCCATTGTTTAATTTCAGCCTCCCGTAGGCGGCGCTCACACCCTGCCTGACACACTAAATATAAAGACCGGCAGCCCCTTCTCCTTTAGCTCCTGGATAGGTCCTTAAGGAGAGTCGGAGCCTCAGGGAGAGAGAGGGGACAACTTCCCTCTAACCAAGGACAACCAATGTTGTCCTTCTTGACACTCCCCCTTTGTCTTTTCTGTCTTCTGTATTAGTCTGTAGGTGGTTACTGGCAAAGCAGAGTAAATTATCTGCGTCACTAATGTGGCGTATTGTGCTGCCTTCCCCACCAGAGGGCAATCCTCTCCCCTAGGGTCCTCCCTCTGTCTGGTCTTTTTTCCAAGAATTTATGTACCTACTTCCTCTCCACGTGGCATTCTGATGAAAGCAGCTGTGAGCATCTCGTTGTTTGAAACACCTGTTCAGTAGGACATCCACCATATTTGGAACCCTGAAGGGGGCAGGAATATAAACCTCCTTGCCCTTAGTCACTGGAAGTGATGCTTTAGCTAACTCAGACCAAGGGTTGAGCTCGCTAGTACTAGGGAAAGGAGCTAGAATGACACCAAACACAACTAATCCCAGTGTGACAGCTGTAGAGATATTGCCAGCTGTTTACAAAGGCATCTCCCCCACTGCACTTAAGAGACCAGCCTTGCACTGACATCTCTGGCATATCAGCTTATTTACCTGCCATAATGGTCCCCAAGTTCCTCTTGCAGCAGAGTACCCCAAACCACCAGTCTGGCCCCAGGGACCTCCCTGTGCTATAGCCAGTTCTGGGGTGATGGGTAGTGCACCCTCGGTACAGAGGTCCACAGGTACAGGACACACAGCTCCTGCCTGGTGGGGACCCAGGCTTGTGTGCTGACTTACTTCCCTGGGCAGCTCTGCACCTCTGATCCCAAGTCAGTTCCAATGGCCCGGTTCAGTCAAGTATTAATACTGGTTGGCCAATTCGATAAGGCACGGGGAAGATGACACTATATAGGGAGTATAATACAGCAGAGCAATGCCTCCGCTAACGACCCCAGGTGTTCAAGTTTCGAGCCCCAACCCCTTAAGACCATCCAAGATCATTTAGCAACCGGTCGTCCTGTTGATGGCGTAGACCTCATTATCTATATCCTGATCAACTCCAGAAATCCTCCCCTTTTCCTCATTACCACTTTTAAGAGGTTTGAGGGATTTGGAGACTGGTCAAGGTAAAAGGTAACAACCACAAGGTGGACTTCGAAAATATTTGAAGAAGTAATGACCATAGATTTCAAAAACTGTAGACAGACATCAAGGAGTCTACAAATTTGAGGAGTTCTACAAGTATTCAAGCAAAATAAATACAGACAAACACCACATGTACACACATCACAGTTAAGCTCCTGAAAACAAATGACAAAAACATTTCTAGGGGCAGCCAAAGGAGGAAGAATGACATATTACCCACATGGAAGCAAAAAAAGGCCATTAGTTGATTTCCTGTATTAATTTCTTAGGACTGCTCCAACAAATTACTGCAAACTTGATTGTTTAAAATAAGAGAAATAAATTCTCTTACACCTCATGAAGCAGGAGGCCCAAACTCAGGGTGCAGACAGGATGCTCTATAGGAAAATTGTTCATTGCCTTTTCCAGCTTCTGGTGGCTCCAGGTGTTCCTTGGCTTATGTCAGCGTAACTCTGATATCTGCCTCCATCTTCATGTGGCTACCTTCTCCATGTCTCTCTATTGGTTTTTTCCTCCTCTTATGAAGAGACCAGTCAATGGATTTAGGGCCCCCTTTTTTTTTTTTTTTTTTTTTTTTTTTGCGGTACGCGGGCCTCTCACTGCTGTGGCCTCTCCCGTTGCGGAGCACAGGCTCCGGACGCGCAGGCCCAGCGGCCATGGCTCACGGGCTCAGTCGCTCCGCGGCATGTGGGATCCTCCCGGACCAGGGCACGAACCCGTGTCTCCCGCATCGGCAGGTGGACTCCCAACCACTGCGCCACCAGGGAAGCCCAAGGGCCCCCTTTGAATCCAGAATTATTTCATCTTGAGATCCTTAACTAATTATATCTGCAAGACCCTATTTCCAAATGAAGTCATATTATGAGATTCTAGGTGAACATGAATTTTGGGGGGACAATGTTCAATCCAATACATTTACCCTAAGAAATTATGGGAACTATAATACAATGGGTCTTCAAAGATTAAAAGTAAAAAAAATGCCACCATTGATTTTTATAACTAACTAAAAGTATCTTATAATAACAAAGGCAAATTTAAACAAAAATGATAAAACTTTGGCCAGAGTCATCAAGAAAAAAAGGGAGAGGGCTCAAATAAATAAAATTAGAAATGAAAAAGGAGAAGTTAAGCTGACACCACAGAAATACACAGGATCTTAAGAGACTACTTACAAGCAACTCTATGCCAATAAGATGGACAACCTAGAAGAAATGGACAAATTCTTAGAATGGTACAATCTCCCAAAACTGAACTAGGAAGAAGTAGAAAATATGAACAGACCAATCACAAGTAATGAAATTGAAACTATTATTTAAAAGCTCCCAACAAACAAAAGTCCAGGACCAGATGGCTTCATAGACTAATTTAAATTCAAATTTAAAATACAATTATAGGGGCTTCCCTGGTAGCGCAGTGGTTGAGAGTCCGCCTGCCGATGCAGGGGACATGGGTTTGTGCCCGGGTCTGGGAGGATCCCACATGCCGTGGAGTGGCTGGGCCCGTGGGCCGTGGCCGCTGGGCCTGCGCGTCCGGAGCCTCTGCTCCGCAACGGGAGAGGCCACAGCCGTGAGAGGCCTGCGTACCACAAAAAAAAAAAAAAATACAATTATAGAAATAAACCCTGAAATAATTCATTAAAATCTACATACACCAAGGAAAATAAGAAAATGAATCCTGTAAGCAGAAGAAAACTATTCCCCGATTGAAGTAAGTAGACGAAAGAAGGAAGACCAAGAAGGAGCACAGATATGTGGGCAAATCTAAAGGAATATCACTGAATAGAATATCTGAGGATTTAGCAAAAAGAAAAAGGAGTGATAAATTGCTTTAAAGTGTTTGTTTTTGGTTTTATTTATTTATTTATTTTGCTGTGCTGGGTCTTACTTGCAGCATGCGGGATCTTTGTTGCCACGTGCGGGATCTTTAGTTGCAGTATGTGGGATCTAGTTCCCTGACCAGGGATGGAACCTGGACCCCCTGCATTGGGAGTACAGAGTCTTAGCCACTGGACCACCAGAGAAGTCCCACTTTAAAGTGTTTTTAAATTCCTATACATTCCCTGGAAAGTGGTAAACATAACAATCTTTATTCAGATTAAGCATGTTAAGAATGCTTTTGATAATAAGAAGAGTAACTTCATAATATAGTTAGTTCCATACTAACATATACAGACAGCAACGTGTGAATTAAAATAGTGAACTGGAGATAAAAGGGAGTGGCTAATCAGAGATTAATTAAATAAAATGGGAGGAGGCATTGGATGAGCAAACCATGTGCCAAACTGAGGATATTGAGGCATCCTAAGAAGCATGGTTAGTTTAGAGCCTGACTCCTAGGGTCCGGTGGGCAGTGATCCTGTACAGTGATCCTCAATGACTGATATGCCTATATAATCTCATCGCCTGAATGTGGGCAGGGTTTTTGAATATGACGAGAGATCAGTCTTTTGATCATACCATGTTATATGACAAAAGGAATTTACAGATGCAAATAGAAGAAAATTAGATTAGCCTCCCCTAATCAGATAATCCCTCTTAAGAAGGCCTGGGGCCCTCCATGAGGTCAGAGCTTCCCACGCAGCTGCCCTTGAACAAGTAAACTCTCCTGTTGTGAGTAGCTCTATAGAGGAAGTGACATGGCAAGGACCTGAGGTCAGCCCAAGAAGGTGAAAGTAGTCCTCAGTGTATAGCTTCCAAGAAAACAGGACTTTAGTCTGTTGGGTTATGCCAATGTCCATGTGAGCCTGGAGGGGGATCCAGGGCTCCAGGACTGAATGAACACAGCCCGGATGATGTCACTGATGGTTGCCTTGTGAGACCCTGAGCACAGGACCCAGAGGGCCTGTGCTCAGACTCCTAACCTTTGGAAACTGAGATGATAAATGTGGTCGTCTTAAGCCTCTGAGTTTGTGACAATTTGTTACACATCTATAGGTAACTAATACAAGGGGCAAAAGAGAAACAGAAAAATACTTCTACTCTTGAGGTCAAAAGTAAAAAGAAAAATGAAAGAAAGATAGAAGGAAAGTAAAGCTGTCATGCTTTAGTAGTGTTAATTTTTAGCAGTCGGTTAGCTTTGTCAAGCAGCAGACTAACTTCTTTTGCTTTCCTTTATGTCCAGTTATCATCATTTCTTGGTTTGTTCAGGCAGATTTTCACCAGCTGCTGCTCTAGGTGTGTTGGATACCAAAACAAACAAAACCCAAGAGGGAAAGAAATAATATTCTTTTACTTATCATATCGGGGACAACAAGAAATACAACAGTTCTTGGTCAGTGTAATTTAAGTGCCTGACATTGAGCCTTTGACTGCTGAGGCATCCATTTCAAAAGACACACATCTTGAATGAACCTCCTGGCAGCTGAATGACAAAGCTACTAGCAAAACAACCAGGAACAGGCTGCCTCCATCTAGGAAGGTCCCTCCTTCAGAAAGCTCTGGGTAACCTAGACAACTGACCATCTGAGTAAGTGCTTCGCCCCTCCTATGCCCTAATTCCTGTTTGCATGCTTTAAATTAGCCAATAAAGAGTAAACACACAAAACTCTAGGCACCCGACCCTCAACCCTAATGAAGGCATAGCCCCAGGTCCTCTCTCTTGCTCTCCCCACCCCTGCACCCCGAGCCTCTCTGTATGGCCCTCAAGCTTGCTTTGTACCCTCCAGGACTTGGGAGTAATAATAAATCTTGTTCCTCAAACTTCCCTGATGGATTTTGCTGAAGTACATCCTGCAAACATAATAAGAACCACAAAGGCTGGTCAAGACACAACATTGGCTCTGTTGGGGGAATTCTCAGGGGGCTCGAAAGGAGTGATATGCACCCAGGTGAGTGCTTGTGGCATCCCTAGCCCATAGCATCACTATGAATAGGCTGGGACCAACTCTGCTTTATGTTTATAATAGGGCAAAAGCTTAATAAGAACAACATGCTATATGGTGTCCTTTGAAACCTGTGTTTATACTGAAATCGCCTTCCTGATACTATTTTTAGATCCCTTTGGCTCTGTCTGGCTATGTTAGTCTCCTTTCATCCTTGATAAACTAAACATTGCCACAGTGTTAGCAGATGAATTCCATTTTTTTAATCTTCTGGAATGCAAAGAAAAACTTACCTAAATTCTGTCCTCTAGTGAGACGTAAAAGTCGAGTTTATAGCACTGAGATCATCAACCTCATGAGGAACAAAAAGGTAAACCTTCCTGAAAATTAATTAGAGCATATTTCCTAGAGGTTATGTTTCCTAACAAAGGGTGACTCGCAGTTCTTTACGACTGCCTCTGAAAGGTTTCTTATACCCCTTTTTTGTTTCGACAAATCTTGGGATAGTTTGTACTGAAGCATATGAAAAAGCTAGGCTAATTATATACATTTATTAAATAAATTTATTTATTCTGGAAATGCCTGAAGAAAATATAATCATTCAAACTGTAATTAGTATGTGAGCAATAATGTGTATCATTTGCATTTTCACTTTTCCAATTTACTGCTCATACATAATTACTAATTTTAATATTTAATTATCACCTTTAAAGCATAAGGTAGTCGCTATAAAAAGGAAATTACTTTGGTTTTTTTGAAACCTAATTTGGACAATGGTGAAGCTCTGTATGAGAATCCATTTTCTTTTCTTTTCTCTGGGCTCTCAGGCAGAATTTTATTTCCCAGGCCCTTGCACTCAGGTCGTATGACTGATTTTTGGCCAGTGGAATATGGGTAAAAATAATATGCATGAATTCCAGACATGACTATAAATCCTCTCAGGAGAACTACCACTTTATTTATTCCCCTTTTGCGGTGACCAAAGAAGTCATATCTTGAAGCTGGTAGCATCAAAATATGGAAGAAGTTTGAGTATTTAAATGAAGGCATTTAACAGAGCCCTCACTGAGTGCATTAGACAAAAACACAAGAAGCAATAAAATGTTATTGCATTAAAGCCACTGCTGTTTGGGGTTTATTTTACTTCAGCACAGCTTACTCTACTCTAATACAATAATCAGTGTAGTTTTATTTGCCTTGTAAAGTAGCATTTGTAAATTTGACATGGGGTTATATTATGTTTGGTCAGCAGAATTTTAAAAAATTGACTTTCTATGCCTTTACATGCAGCATATCACTATTCCTTGTTATTACGTCCCTTCTTCATTAATTTATTTATATGACATGCCCTGGAATCCATTTGGGTTTGCAGACCACTGCTATACATGAGTCATATTTAATGGTTTCTAATGCTGAGCAAACAAATGCTAGCTTTTGTGTACGTTTCTGTATATTTGAGTTATTAGATGCTTCTCAAAGACACAAATAACAGTAACAGTTGGATAAATTTTAAAAGCTGACATTTTCAAAAAGTACTGCACATGGTTTAAGAAAAAATATAAAAACATAGCCTGAAATATGGAACTATTCCATCTAGGTAGAAGCTAGGTTTTAAAGTCAGTATTAAATATGCAATGTGCCTTCCCCAAATTTATGTAACTATTAACAAATATGATAAATAGATAAACCCAGACCATCTTGCAATATTTATCAGTGTGGGATTAAGGCTTCTCAGAATCAAAACTATGTCGTAGGCGTATAAAGTTTATGGAATTTAATTAAAGTGGGCTATGGTTCCAGGCAGGAATATGCTACTAGATTCAAGCTCATCCTCAGGGTCTGTAAATATTTCACTTGCTCAAGCAGTGCTAAAATCTCATCACAACACCTTTCTGAAGTAGTCATCATTTTGTTTTCATAGAGAAATTTTATAAATGGAGAATAGATCAGAGACAGGATACAATACTCAACCAGCCCTAATGGATAAATTCTAGATATCATTTCTTAATCCCAGGTCAGTGTCTGATTCTTTCTTTCTTACTGGTTTTCCAGAATTATTTTGAAGAATATACTTTCTATCACTTTACGACTGGTCCTTTTATTATAAGGACTTTAATAGTAACTGCTGCAGTGAAACAGACAAAGAATATCTAAAATCAACACTGGATAAGTGAAAAATCTTACAGAATCATTGTCTCAGATCAATAGTATTGACACTTTTTGTATATGGTCCTAGAGAAACTCTTCCACATACTGCTGAGGTGATCTTATTAAATAAAATGTAAGCATATAATGCTACGTTTCGTGAGATTCTAATTCTTTAACATGTTTCCTTAGATATGCTTCAAATGTACACAATTTACACTACACATTTTTTCTTTGTCAGCCTTTCTATTCTTCCTCTATCGAGTTGTCTCTTCTGTATAGAGCACAAATAATTGTTGTACCCATCATTCGAGCTAAATGGTCTGGATATTCCTGAGAAAGCCAGAGGGAGCTATCAAGGAATCGGCATTTCTGAAAATTTCTGTACTGCTTCCAGCTCTCTTACACCAATGGTTTGCATGATTTATTCCTCATTTCTATTTTTTAATCTCAATTTTTTACAGAGCATCAATGTAAGCAAGAGGCGAGAGCATAATGTCTTCACGTCTTTCTTGATGATACACACAACCCTATGCATGGGAGCAGCCTTCTAGATTTCCAGAAAAATGTTGGCGCTCTTCAAATCCCCTATGGATATTTCATTCATCAGCTTTTCTTTTAAGGTCTTGGTTAGTCTGTTGTTCATCCCAAGTCTTATCCATTAACTCAGGCAGCTACAGTGCTAAAATATTGACTAGAAATGTTTTCTAAAACTTTCTGTGGGTAGAGACTTTTAGCACAGTGTGTAGGTCAAGTAAAGATAAGACACTTGAGTGGGGTCTTCCAGGGAACCACCAAACAGGTGAAATAGTGACAATTTATTGGCCATGATGGTTTGAAAGAACTCCAGCTTCATTCTGCTCCCTTTAATCTGATCCCAGGAATGTGGACAATTATTTTCCCAAGACTACTGCTTTAATAGAGACATAAGAAATGTGTTTAAGGCAAGTCAAACTGCCACAAACTCACTGTTCTTAGAGATATTCAATCATCCATAACCTCCTTCCATAACCTTCCATAACCATAACCTTCCATAACCTCCCTCTAGCTCTCCATCACTGGGTAACTTACAGTATATTTCAGTGGTCTCTTTACTTGTGTGTCTCACCCATTAGGGCCATCGTGTAGTTCGGTTATACCCTCTTCTCCGTTAGCCCAAAGGCTGGCAGTTTCACAGCTAGTGGCTATCACTTCAGCCAGGTCACAAAGTGAAGAAGACATGCAGTGACTCTCAGTGGGCATGCCGGCTGAATGGTAATTAAATTTGTTATAAGCCATTTAAATTTTAAAATAGGTTGCTGCTGCAATATATCTTAGCCTAAGATGACTGATGTAGCAATAAATATTCTGAATTAGTTGACTCAGAAAACAATTTAAGAATGTATCTTTATTTAAATACAAGTGTACAATATCCAAATATGTTAACATTATTACATAATGATTTGCTATGTCATGTAAACAATTATGTAAATAAAGCTCTACATTTAATATTAACAAGGTTTTTGAGGGCTGCTGTAGACTCAGGAGAGAGAAAGACAGAGACAGAGAAACAGAGAGAGAGAGAGAGAAGAGGGAATAAGAGAGAGAGATGAGAGAGCACACTGAACAACACTAAGGCAATTTCTAGGAACAAAGTACTAATTTAAAAAAGAATTATAACCTGTGACTGCTAAGAAGAGCCTAAAAAACAGGAAAACTAAATGTAATATGGTTTACTGGAGGGGATCCTGGAACAGAAAAATAGCATTAGGTAAAAACTATGGAAATCTGAATGAATAAATTTGAATAAAGTGTGGAACTTAGTTAATAATAATGTATCAATAGTTCATTAATTTTGAAAAATATATGATACTAATATAAGATGTTAATAATAGGGGAAAATGGATATAAGGAGACTATCTTCACTATTTTTCTGTAATTTTAAATTTATTCTAATATTAAAAACATTTAAAAAAATGAGACACTAAGTAAAGATTAAGGATTATAGGAGAATATTTAAGTATTTTATGTAATAGATGTTTTGATAAATTATGTATTAATATAATACAGCTAAATGTGTGTTTGGAAAGTACTTGTTAACATGTAAATTTTAATATTTTAAAAATCTATTCTTGCAAAAGTTCTTTTCAGGCATTATCTAAAATATGAACTCAGGGAAAAATATTTTCAAAGGCAAAATAACTTGTGAAAATATCCTGTAGGAAAAAATAAGGGAGAATATTTAATGTTACATTTATATTTTATATAATTAATATATAAATTTTCTACTGGGAAAATATTTTAATAGTTTTTCTTTAACAATTCCAATTAGTGTAATATTCAGTATTTTTACAACATGAGGGCACTAATCGCTTTCATGTTTTGAAATTTTACATCTGCTATGATAATTTTTCATCACACAATATCCCCAAAAGACTAATTAAATGCAAAGTCTAAAAACATTTTCTGTAATATATTCAAAAAATATATAAATATTTCAGGTAAAGAGAATGCCTTTATAATAACTTGAAGAATTTTTTTTTCTGGAGTAAATATATTTATTGATACCCATTTTATATAGTTCAATGAAATAATCTATAAATATAAAAGCATTTTTCTCTTGGATATCACCATGGTCCATGTAAACACTCAACAGTCAGAATTGTCTGCAGGAAGCACTCCAAGTCACACGGTTAGGTTTACAGACCTGAATATACATATTTCATTAAACAGTGGCACTTATGTACTCAAGTCGTCCAGTGGGTTTGGAATATATGACTACTGGGCATGTGGAGTAAAAATAACGTGTAAGTTTAAGTAAAAGGAAAAGGGTAGCAACATTCAACAAATAGAAATAATTATGAATTAATATCCTAGGTGAAGAAAGTACCACAGTTGACACTTAGGGTCAGAATACTGAAGACGAAGTATGTTTAACAACACATGTCGTGGTGCCATGTGCTCTCCTCAAGTCCCGGTGGACAGTCCACCAGTGCCTGAGGGTCATTCAGGGTCGACAAAACAGCAATCCTTCAGGATCTCAATAGCTTAGAATAAAAGGTATGTGGTGGCTGGTATCAAAGAAAAGTTAGCTAAATAATTCAATGACATAATAAGTTTCCCTCCTAAGAGGAGGAGTTTTCGGGGAAAACAATTTTTTTAAAAATTCCCTTTGTTACAGTGATCAGAGTCACTTATCTAATGTATGAGAAAGAACCCAGATAGCTGGTACCCAAAACACAGGTGCAAAAATTTTCTTCTGTTTTAAAGTTTGCTCCTCAACACTTCGGAGGGAACTAATGCAGCGGACTTGCTCTCAACTTGATGCAGCATAAAATTTTCTCATTTCTTCAGACACAAATACAGGAATGTCCTTTGCTGCAGTCAGACCATGTGTCTTCTGAGTTAGCAAGCAAATGCATTTAGAAGGCCTGAGGTATGCACGATCCAAACTTGAAATCTGAGAGGCAGCGTTAGATCTTAAGCAGGGCAGGATTTTTAGAGACTACTCAAATGAAAATCTAAGCAAAGCATATAAACACTCAGTTCTTTCTATTATTTTCAACTGGTAATTGAAACATTCTCAAATAATCCTTACCAGCAACATTCTCTGGTAAGGATTATTGTTTAATTATAATTTGTATGCTTTATAATGATAATTGGTTATTTGAGTTATCTCTTGAGTCTGTAATGTAAAATATATTGCTATAGATTATATCTTCACTAGTTATTCTTTTTTTCCCATTAACTGTATCCTCTTAGATGAATCAATATATTTTCCTCTAAAATGCACTTTAAGTGAGCCGAAATTTTCCTTATAAAACAGTTTATACATAGTCAAAACACTATTTTTCAGAAGTTCTATATTTTAAATATTTAAGTCTCCTATTTGTTTTTCTCTATATACCACAGCATGTCGAAAATAGTTACCAATATACCAATTGATAAATACAGTAACATAATAAAATATAAAAGTTCTTTGTAGCTTCTTATGGTTTAAGTGGCTACTTGAGAGACTAACGTTTTAGCACAGTGAAAAATAAACCATTTCATGTAATGAATGGAGGGCACCTGATGTGGTAAGATGAGAGGCATGTAGCAATTCTGTTAGGAAAAGTGTTTTTACCACTTTAAAGTAAATAGGACCCCTATTATACTTTCTGAACTAAAATGTACTTTCATTTTTGATGATGATATTTTGACCTAACACAGTATAAAGTAGAATTTGTGAGCTTTCTATGGAATAAAGTGAATATTGTTCTGAATATCAACTATTATAGGTATAATCCTCACCCCAGTGCTATATTACCGTTATTGAGTAAGTTACATTTTCACGGCATCTCTTTACATCATAAAATTAAGGTATTGACATATATAAATCATAAGTTATCTATAACTCTACAGAATTTAATATGCCTTTTATTTTCCATTATCTGCTCTATTTGTTTAAAAATCAATTTTATTTTCCAACAGAAATCATCCTTATATTACTAAGTAAATATTTTATGAAATATCAAAAAAGTTATTCACTCACTTTTTCAAGCATCACTTATTGAGAATATGTTGGCTTCTATGCTTTGTTCTGGATCTGGGGATACAAAAAAAAAAAAAAGAGAGATAAAATCCCTTACTAGAGGAGTATAATGTGACTGGACATTCATCTCCGTTATTTGACATATATACACACTCTTGTAGTTGTTTTGTATTATTTGACATTCATAGTCACTTGTATTATTGTTAGTGATATATATGTATATACGTGTATGTGTGTGTATGTATATATACACACACACATATATATATATCTCCATACTTACATGTGTTTATGTGGACACATATAGTTTTATTTATGTGAGTATATATGTATATCTTATTAATTCGTGTGTATATATTTTATGTGTATACATCTTTTTTATAAGTGTATTTGAAGATACACTAAAAACAGACTGTTCTTTAAGGTTACTCTTCTTCACCACTTCTATTCCAGTAGAAATATATAAATATTATAAACATTTGCTAAGAGATGCAATTTATAAATCCACACTGTCTTTCTATGTAATATAATATATAAGAGCTTGCTCTAATCACCGTGGCCAAAGAGGTGTGGCCTGATGGCTTCCCCTTTGGCCCAGGCTGGTGACGCCAAGCACCAAGGACAGAGCTGAGGGGGAGGTGTGGGCACGGCGCTGTTGGGGACATTGGTGACAGGGGAGTGGGAGTGCTGTGTGATCCCCAACAGTTGTTGAATGGAGTTCAACAGAGAGGTGCTTAGCAGAGGTGCTTAGCTCAAGTGGAGCCAAAGCAGCTGCCCCCTGAAATCAGTCTATGATATCACCATCTACCCTCAGGTGAGTTAAAAAATATATTTCCTGGGCTTCCCTGGTGGCGCAGTGGTTGAGAGTCCGCCTGCCGATGCAGGGGTCACGGGTTCGTGCCCTGGTCTGGGAAGATCCCACATGCCGCGGAGCAACTAGGCCCGTGAGCCATGGCCGCTAGGCCTGCGCGTCCGGATCCTGTGCTCCGCAACGGGAGAGGCCACAGCAGTGAGAGGCCCGCATACCACAAAAAAAAAAAAAAAAAAAAAAAAAAAAAAAAAAAAAAAATATATATATATATATATATATATATATATATATATATATTTCCTAAGAAATATAAAGTTGAGTCCCTCAGTTGGTGGTTTATTTTAACTTAGTGTTTTATAAGTCAAACTGTTGTTTGGCACAAGTCAGTCCTCCTGTGTTTTCAAATCTGTTACAATACATTTTAATGCCTAGTAGTAGGATTTACTCATTATGTATAGAAATTTATCAGATCATCTAAAAAATTCCATTTTAGAAGACTATCCATGTTCCTACTTATTTATTTTACTTTATTTTATTTTTTTGGTACAGATACTGCTTAATCTTTTAGGCAGTCTTTCAATATTTATTGAGTATTTACTATGTTCTGGGCATATAGTACTAGGCACTGGAACCTAAAGTTAAACCAGTAGAGATGGCCCTTTGATCTTGGAGTTTACAACCTAATAAGAAATATTACAGTAATGAATGAATGGGTAAATAAATAACGTGATGCAAACCCTCAAGAGCTGTATTGCTAGTTTGTTTATAAGGAAACATGTTTAAGAGGTTAATAAGCAGCTTGGTCAGGATCATGAAGTCAGAATGTAGGAGAGACAGGATTAAACCAAAGTATGATTTATACCAGAGGAGCAACCATGACAAAAAGAGTATTACACTTGAAATAGCTGAGATGCCTCACAAATATAGGGACTGTCCTATACCTCTGAGCAGTAACGCTTAGTAAGACACTGTTTTATCGCTTCCTTCTCACCGCCTCAATGCTAATTGCCTTTAACCATGAATATCCAGGGGAAGAGTGGAATTAACACAAACAGTAGACAGTGGGGAAAAAAAATAGATACTGTGTAAGTGAGAAATAGAATGAAGAAGATGGGAGTACAAGGAAAGTGCCACAAGTGCATGTTTATTTTTATTTTTCCAATCAAGCAGTTCTGATCCATTCCTTATTAACCCTGACTGCCGTGGCACTAAAGTTCATTTTGAGCACAAAGTTCTTAATTGGGACCAAGATACCAGAGATGACAGATGTTAGTGTACTGGTCAAGAGAGAGAATGGTCACGCTGATTTAGGTGACAAAGCTGCTATGGCAGTGTCACCTTGTGAAGAGAGGGACACTGGTGACAATTAGGGGGGGAATCACCTATCTGACAGTGAGGGCAGTGAAAATGAACACCAGCAGGAAGAAATAACATGAAATGAATTAAAAGGAGAGCGAGAGAGAGCTAGTAAAGTGTGGTTTCAGAATCATTTCTAGGATGAATAAGCCAAAATTTTACCTAAAATGGGCAGCAAGAGAGAGCTAGTAAAGTGTGGTTTCAGAATCATTTCTAGGATGAATAAGCCAAAATTTTACCTAAAAACGGGCATTGATCCTGTTTAATTGACCTAATGGACTCCACTAACAATGACAGTTTGAAGGGTAATAAAGCATCCCATTGTTGCAATTAAACACATGATAGTGATAGTAATTTGTAGAATCTGGAGTCTGCTGGTTTTATCTCTCAGTCATATAAGTAGCATATTCACACTCCCTGTGATACTTTTGAACTGTTCAGATATCCGTACGAGGTTACGACAGTATTTTTCTCTATGGCTTTCTTCAATCACAGAATGTCAGTGCTGACACTGCATTTTCACTCGTGCCATTGCTTTTCATTTGTAAGTGTCAATTTAAAAATGCATTTCGGGCTTCCCTGGTGGCGCAGTGGTTGAGAATCCGCCTGCCGATGCAGGAGACACGGGTTCGTGCCCTGGTCCGGGAAGATCCCACATGCCGCGGAGCAACTGAGCCCGTGAGCCATGGCCGCTAGGCCTGCGTGTCTGGAGCCTGTGCTCCGCAACGGGAGAGGCCACAACAGTGAGAGGCCCGCATACCGCAAAAAAAAAAAAAAAAAAAAAAAAAAAAAAAAAAAAAAAAAAAAAAAAAAAAAAAAATGCATTTCATGTTTTCTCTAAATGGCGATCCCATTTTTATATCTCTTTTATGTATTTTCTTTGCTTCAATTTATTCCTGCATACTCTCTCATGTAGGCCTAACAGATTTGGGTGACAAATACAGTTAGATACAAAGCTAGAAGGAAAAATAAAACTGTATATTTGTAGAGGCATTTCCAATTACCATCACTCCTTGATACAAAACCATGAGGAACATAAGACAGAAATTATTATTCCTCTTTTATAAATAAAGATGCAAGTCCTGAAAAAACTGGTATAGCCTATGCAGAGTCACACTATTACATTTTGCTACATTGAAACACAAAAATTTAATGGGATCCGTAAATGTTTCAGCCTAAATTTTACCAAAGCCCACTCAGGGAACTTCACTGGCCTTCACCCTAATTATGACCTGCTTTTCTTCTCAGGTGTGCACATGGCAAGGCCAAGCTTCCCTTGACACTCCCTATCAGTAAGTACATTTTTAAAATGTTTCTTTTATATTGGAGTAGAGTTGATTTATAATGTTGTGTTAGTTTCAGGTGTACAGAAAAGTGATTCAGTTATACAGATACATATATTTATTCTTTTTCAGATTCTTTTCCCATAGAGGTTATTACAGAATATTGAGGACAGTTCCCTGTGCTCTACAGTCGGTCCTTGTTGGTTATTTTAAATATAGTAGTGTGTATATGTTAATATGGGCAACCAGGGGAAGTGAATACTTGGTGTCATGGACATTCTCTTACGCGGTGGAAGACAAAATTGTCGACTCAAAAACAAATGTGGGGCTTCCCTGGTGGCGCAGTGGTTGAGAATCCGCCTGCCGATGCAGGGGACGCGGGTTCGTGCCCCGGTCCGGGAAGATCCCACATGCCGTGGAGTGGCTGGGCCTGTGAGCCTGTGCTCCGGCAACAGGAGAGGCCACAACAGTGAGAGGCCTGCATACTGCAAAACAAACAAACAAAAAACCGAAAAAAACAAATGTGAATGTACACACACCCTTATATTACAAATATACAAATGTATATTTTAATACACCTACACATATATATATAATACTTGTTGCTGGATTTTTAAAAGATGTGCCTGCAGATTGAACTTTAAGACTTTACTTCAATCGTGGAAGACAGTTTTATCTTGTTCTCATTCTCACCCTTTCTCTGTCCTTCTCTGTTATCTAAGCCTAAGTGAAGTTTAAAGAAGAAATTTAAGAATTTAATTTAAGAATTTAAAGAGAAATTTCCCTGATAATTTCTGATTTATCAAAGTTCATCCAAAATATAATTCCTACACATTAACAGTGTAAAGATTCCTGCCTTTAGCCTGAATTAGATAAGTCATTTCTAATATAGCAAAGGAAATATGTTTCCTTGGAGAATTTGAAAAGGCCATGGTAAAATTTGGAGAGAAATATATATGAAATTTTCATCATACTATTTATATTTCCTTTTCTCTAAGATTTCTTTTTTAGAAGTAATGTATCTATTTCAGTTACATCATAAAATTCCTAACACCCATTGCTGAACTAAATCAAAGCCAATGACCATATGGTTAAATTATTCTCCATGAAATACTGCATCTTAAAATTCTTTTTTACTTCAGCTGCCACAGTCCCCAGCCAATCCTGATGCATAAAGAATGTCTGACACATTAGCATATTTTATAATTGAGCTGAGAAATGATGTTACTATTAATTTATTTTTGAAATATTATCTTGCTTTTAAAGAAAGTATAATGCATAAATGTCAGAAATATTTATGACAACACATTGTTATATCAGGTGTGCCCTTGAAATTCCCAGCTACATTAACATGAAGATAACTGAGCCTTTGAAGAAAGTTCTTATTGTATCAAGGGAAACTGTGGTTTGAATCATGCTATAGAACAGTCCAATATGAGTAAATAAATAATGGCAAAAACTCAAAATAATTAACTACTATTATAATAGTAAGAATGATTCAGAGGAATTGTTAAATAGTGAAGTTTATACTAATATTGATTTTCTGTGAAACTGTATTACACTTCTATTTTATAGAATGATGCTTAGCATTTAGTTTTGCATTGTAACTTTTGTGCTCTAGTAATTTCACATAAATCTTGTTTTCCTCCAAAATTTCAAATTATTCATGGTAAGAAATTAAGCTACTGTCTACACATCCTCATAGCATCTGTGTTAATTCAATGCTTAAACATAATTCTCTTTTATATCACTTAAATAAATTTTGAGTTGACTTAGATAATATCAGTTGATTATCTGAGTAGACCCACAAAAAATTGACACCTTAGACATGTTAGATACTGATAAGTAATTGGTCAATTAATATAAGGGTTTATATTTATTATAGGCAAGGCTGTGGACTTAATATATAATGGTCATGCTTGATTTATTGGAATAAATACATGAAATATATGGGCGAATAGTATTTGAAATAACAAGACATATCATTAATGAGATTTGCTTGAATCCTAATATTTCAGTACCAAAGTCTGGAGAATGTATTATATATTTTTACACATAATACATACACACTTATTTACAAATCCTTGGTAAAGTCAGAGGAATACTAAGTAAAACAATATTTAAGAAAAAGAGTTTATTAAAATAGGATTTTCACATTTGCATTGTAAATACAGGAGGGAGGATTGCGATGAGTGAAGTGTAGGGGAAAGACGGTATCTCTTGTGGTCTCTTACTTTACTAATTTTTAAGAGCTGTAGAAGGACTAGTATTTCTCCGGAGCATATGTTAGGAAATAATGACCTAGAGAATTTCTAGTGCTTCTCTGTCATTTGGAAAAAAAACATACTTCTTTTATTTCTTCTGCTCCTTTAATTATTATATTTAATGCTTGCCACAAAAATAGTTAGAAAGGAGCTTATTACTATACAACTTAGAATGACTACCAGATAAATAGATAAATAGGTAGATAGATAGATAGATAGGCCCTGGGAAATTATATGTCAGCCAGAGACCTTGACTGGTTTTAGCTATAGTACTTTTTATACGTTTTACTTTTTCCACTCACCAGAGATTATTCTAATGACCCATCAAATGATTAAAGAAAAAAAAGAAAATAACAATTCATGGTCATGTAGAATTAAAAGTGAAATATATTCACTTTATTTCATTTTGCTTTTTCAATCATAAAAACACCATTTATGGGCCAGAACATTTTTCCCTCCTCTTTAGAGGCTTACAACACTTCTAGAAACTATTATAGGTCTCATCAGCCCTTAGGAGGATTTCTGAGGTTCTACAAGTTGTCTTAGTTTGGGTTATTGGGGAAGCCAACCCTGAGATAAGAATTCCAGTGAAAACATTTTAGTTGGGAGTTCAAAAAACAATGGCAGGGAACTGAGGATTTGAAACAAAGAAGGGAAGCAGTCATTCAAAGATGTTTTATTTAGTCAGCATCCACGGTGGGTAACTGGAACTCAAACCCACGAGGAAACTTTAGGAAATGGCATAAATTATATTGTGTCAGAATTATCCCACTGGATGGAGAAGGTAGATGAACTCTTATATCAACCACTTCCAGTCCATAGTTACGGAATGATCCCAGGGCTGCAAATTTCCAGGCATTTAAGTCCTGCCATGAGCTGATAGTGGCCTCCTGGGGTTGACAAAAGGCGTGAGGCACAGAGAACAAGATAATGGCAGTTGGAAATCAGCGGAAGCACATGGAAATTACGCAGGGAGTTGGGCGTGGCACTGTCAGCCTCTGATGTGGTCTCCCTCTCATCACTCAGATCCATTTGTGCTCCATGTTCAATTCTCTCCACCCTGTTACCACTCCTTCAAGATTCATGGGCAAAAGCCACACTCCTCTCTGATACAATGAGTGGTGAAGTCACCACTGATGCTCAGTATATGCGTCTTCTACCACCCGTGGTTAGAGCCCCTTTTCCTTCAAACAGTGATGATCCTGGTCTATGTTGCTTGTCAGTGGGTTAGCCTCAGTGCTGTGCTGGTAGTAGCTTGACCACTGGCTCCCCCGAGTACACTTCCAACCTGAATATTCGTTGACATATCTCTTCATGGTGTGCAAACAAATAAGAGCAAAGCGAAACTGCCAAGACGTTTGTCAAAACAGCACTAACTTTCCTTGACATAAGCCAATTCTTATCTCAGGTAATAGTCTTTGAAGCTGGAAATAGATTTTCTCCATTATTTGTGTTACTCACCACGTAACAGCTACAGGCCTGACACATTCTGAAGTCTCATCTCCACTATTAACATCTTCTCTATTACTTTTTAAAAGCTAGACCGTGGACCAGCCCATTTTTTTCTGTAAAGGAACAGAGAGTAACACTTTAAGCTTTGTGGGCACATACAATTCCTGTCACATATTTTTTCTTTTTTTGTTTGTTTTTAATAACCCTTTAAAATATAAACAACAATCTTAGCTTATAGTCTGTTATTTCATTTCAATTCATTTTGTTTGGCCACACCGTTTGGCTCGTGGGATCTTAGTTCCCCTACCAGGGATTGAACTCGCACCCTCAGCAGTGAAAGCACGGAGTCCTAGCCACTGGACCTCCAGGGAATTCCCAGCTTATAGTCTTTAGAAGAAAAAGGCCAGGGGCTAGTTTATGCCTCTAGGCTATAGATTGTTGGCCTCTGTTCTGCACAATCAACAAAACAATAAACCAACCCTTGATTTGTAGCATTTCTAAATTTCCATGGTATAAAATTCCCGTCATGACCAATTTCAAGCTATCCACGTAAAGTTAGGGATTGAGTTGGAGAGAGATGTGCAGTAGCACACCAGTATATACGATTTCCAAATATATAATAAATAGTAGATCTCAGAAGCATAAATATCAATAATAACAAAACATAGTAAATTAATTAGGAAGTTAAGAGTTTTGAATTACCTTCGGTCTTTATATAATTTATTTAATTACAAGTTTATATAGTTTAACTTTTTAACTATGGCTGTATTTAACAAACGGCTCACAAATTTCTAATATTGTATCCACCGCCTTTTATAAACTGGTCTGAGTAGCTCCAGCACATTCCTGGGAAACCCAGACCTTCATCCCAAGGAGTCTGAGTCCTCGGTTATGTAGCTGCAAATTCCCATTTATGGTTATCTGCTGATATGAAAGCACCAATCACTTTCCCCATGAATTCAAATTCCAAATTCCATTTCCAAATTTTCTCTTCCCTCTCCTATCATATAATAACAACCTATGTCCTTATCATAAACCTTATCAATTACCCAGACAGTAGAGTAACTCCTTCCTTTGCCTATTGGCTTATTGGTGCAAGAACCCCAACATTGCTAGGCAGCAGCCATACTTTTAGATTTAGTAGAATCCTTTCTGTGCCCACTATAAAACCGTCTCTCCCATTGCAAACAGGACTTCTAGACCAGTTATGATTAAAGTTAAGGTGATGGGAAGAACAAATTCCCCAGGTGAACCACTGGGATTAGTGGTGAGACAAGTTACTTCACCTCCACTTCTTGGTTTTCAGACATGTATTCTACTGTTGAGGATATGTATGACGGTTCAAGTGTATACTGTATATTGTAGGACAGCACATCCGTCCCACAGGAGATTAACTTTTATCCTTAGGGAGGTATCTTAGTCTGCTCAGGCTGCTATAACAAAATACTATATATACCCAGTCTATAGCTGGGTAACCTAAACATCAGACATTTATTTCTCATAGTTCTAGAGGCTGGGAAGTCCAAGTTCTAGAGGCAGGATCCCAAGATGATAAATCAGACACTCAAGTAAGCCCTCAGATAATTTTCTTACTGATGTATTATAAGCAAGAGAGGCACACTTGCGGTCAGAATATGTCTCAATTCCAATAAATACATATGCCTTCAAACTCCCTGGTGGAAGGACTATGACATAATCAACCTGTTATCACCTAGCAGGCTCGTACAATATCACAGGCTCAGTCTCTAAATGTTTCCTATAGTTTGGGCATCAAGTAGCTCCTGTAGCTAGATATGCTTTTGTGAGAGGAAACTCAATGTTTGGATCCATGAATAATCACTTCCTTTCCCAACGCGATGGCTAATCTATTCATAAGTCATTGTGCCATCACTGGAGTATTAGCGTTAGATGAGGCCATGTATGCAAAAGCCTTGGAAATATCTGGGAATTCTGTTTCCCTCAGTGAATGATTCTCTCTGATAAATGGCTATATGTTCCTTTAGGTGAAAGATTGGGCAAATTTCTGCTCTGTTCTCTTCCTATCATATTACAGGGGTTCTTCTTCAAGTTGACCTTGGCTCCACTTGGCTTCAGCTTAGGTTTGAAGAGCTCAGGGTCTGAAACTGGTTCGGGTCTGGAAACAGGCTAAGATGTACTGATTTCCTATTTGGTTGACATTGATTGTAGTTATGTAGGTCAATCAGTATCCTTGTTGACTGCCCATGTCTCTTGACCTTAGGAACACTGTGTTATATTAGCCACAGCCACAGATTCCTGGGAGCCATTATTTTCCATCTACTTTCCATCTTTCCACCTACTTACAGCAATATGTCCACCTTCCTTCTAAAAGTAAAATGCTAACCACCTGGCCTCTTCTATTGCAGAATCCTATTAGCCCCATTAATTCTAGGGAGATATGTTCTATAACAACACCCCTACCATCAATTCTGGCTTCTCAGTGATGCCCATGCCCCCATAACATAGCCGTTATTATTTGTTTTATTGAAGAGAATGTCTCTAATGCTTCCTGGACAACATAGTTAGAGATCTGTTCTCTGGGCTTATGTGATGTATTCATATTGACATCCTCATTTCATTGAGGTTTTTGATCCATTTTCAATACTCTGCCACCTCAATTTTATCATTATCTCATGAATTGTAAGCCATTGATTTTTCCATGCTCCAAGTAGCATATCCAGCTGTGTATTGGTACTGGCTCCAGGTATATTTATCAATGTATAAAATACTGAGTCACATGAGAGTATGCTTCATCAAGAAATTCTCTAACCTTTCCCTTTGTTAGAGCCTTGGATGAGTAATCCCTGAAGAGTCTTGTGAGTACTTTCAAATATCCAATCCCATATATTTGATGCAAAAGAATACAGTTAAGGTGAGAAGACAACTTCCAGAAAGAAAAAATAATAGTAATGCATATATTCAACAAAAGACTCATTCAGAATATATAAATCAACAGGGAAAAAAAAGCAGACCCCTAAAATAGAAAAATGGGCAAAGGACTTAGGAATTCCTCTTCGTTGATTTCACAGTGGCTAATCACAATTTGTAAAGAGGTGATCCAATTCATTAGACATTAGAAGAAATTCAAAATAAAATAAAAATACATGGAAGTTCAAAATAAAATAAAAATACACCAAAATTGCTTAAATGAAAATTTCAGAGAAGACCAAGTATATACCAAAGATGTGGGGCACCCAGGACTGTCACCACTGGTGGAAATAACACTGGTTAAAACCAAAATCTCCTTATCTATCATTACATCCCCCTCATCTAGCTCCCTGAAAATCCATTCCTAGGCATGTTCTGTTGGCTCAGGAGACTTACCTGGGATGTGAATTAAACGTTCTCTTCTATTGCTCTCATAATCAGTCATGGAACTGGTTTTCAGGACAATCTGTCTTCCAGTTGCGGGCGATGAGTCTTTTTATATGTTATCATCAAGGCCTTGTGAGATTCACACGATGCCCTGAGAAGACTGTTGGGTGACTTAGACCTGTAATTTCCTTTTTTCAGTGCATTAGTGATACTTAGCAACAACCAGCCAAAAACTACATGTTCTGATAATTACCACTGCCAGCATATTCCTTAAATGCTAGATATTTCCTGTATCTGTTACATCTACTAATAAGTTGTTTAAATTTTTACCATATCATCATATTGCACAACACTGGAGATTCTTATCAACTGTAACGTTATAGAGATTCTATGATTTATATTCTATAAATATCACATATTCTATGATATTTATAAACAGTATTATCCTTTTTGTCATTAGGCCGGTAAATTATTCAGTCTTACACAATGATATGTGTAAGCAATTTATTTGGCAGGTGCAAGAAACATAAGTTGTGCAATGGGGAATTGATAAAGGAATAAAAAACAACCAGTTAGAGCCATTAAAGTGTTCATTATTAAGCCAGCTGACTATAAGTGACTGAGTTTATTCCTGTAGGAGACACTGGCAGACAGTTTGAAGCACGTGGTTCTAAATTATTATGTATATAGCTTTGGCTATCAGGGGTCGTTAATACCTAGCGCTTTAAGCTTGCCGTGTGGACAAAATCAACGTGGCTTTTCATAGTGTTGGAGAATAAAGCAGGCACAGACATCAGATTCTGACAATTGAATGCTCTTACATCTAATTCTAAATAAATTCTTGTGAATTTGTCCACTGCTACTTATAAATGGACTTGCATGGAAAAGTATTTTTGTTTATAAAAAGTGCCATATAAGATATATTTTCTCTTTAAAACATCTATCCTTAAAATTTGTTTCCTGTTGAATATAAGTCATAGATAAATAGATGAATAGATATATTGATCTGTCTCATGGCTTTCATAAGGAATATATACATATGTAATCTCAGAAAACAATATTAATTTCAACAGTCATTTTTATAAAGGGATATAGATATTTACCTATAAAATTATAGAATTATTATACTTATAACTATGAAATAAAGACTGTTGAATATGATTTCTGAGATTTCTTTTATAAGGCTTTAGAATACACAGACACAAATACACATTTAGGGATATTTTGCTCTAATCTTTATTTTTACTGTGGTGAAGTAAAATTAGAATAAACATTTATTCTCATTTAAAAAAATCAGATGCATAAGGAGACTGTCACAACTAAACATAAAGTTAATTTTCTCAAGATTTCTCAGAACTAACTGAAAAGAAAGAATTAAAACTTTTCTAACCCTTGCCATGTGTCAGAAGTCTTCTAATACACTATGACATTTAAAAACACAGTTTTTAAATCCTGGGCACTTTTTTCTTTTTTTCCAAATTTCAGTTCTTTAAGATATACTATCTGGAGGCGTTTTGAAGATAAACATGCAGCTAATTGAATGATTATGACTCCTTTTAACACAGTGGAAACATCCTTTAGGGATTTTATCCTAAAATGCCTTCTTTATTGATATCCTCAAGCATTTCTGTTCTTGTAAGGTTTAGATTCTTGTAAAAAAATGAAGAAATGCTGTACTTTGAACTTTAGATTATTCCAATATTATCACAGAGAAGTATCATTTTTAGAAGCTTTAGTACTTTTTAAAGACAAAAGTGACCTTGGAACAAATCTTATAAATTTTCACATCCCTACTGTTCATGTTCATCTACCAGGGTTAGCTTCCAAGCAACTCATACAAAAAGAAGTAAATGTGATATGCTACTTTGATATCTTCTACTATAGAGGATTTATATTGCAACTGAATAAAGAAAAATAATTTGTTTGATTCCATTTCTGTATATTGCTTATCATTACATACTTCATTACTTCCCAACAATGTATGCATGTTTCCTGACAATACAATTACTGGCTTTCTACTTGAAACTTCTGGAGAGTGGAGAATACAAAGTTAAAGGAAAATGAAACAAACATACAAGTAACTACTTTTAAAACTGAGAGATTTCTGTAGAAAAGAAACATTTTGAATCTATAAAGGGAGCACTTGCTATACATTCTAGAGTTAAAGTAATATTGGAGAATTTAATTTTTTCCTTATATAAGGAGTCAAATTTTTATTTATTGTTGAGTTTCCTTGGATAATTATATATTTATATATAATTGCGTATGTATAGTATATAAAACAATTCACTATTGTCATCTTGTAAAGATACTGATTCACTAATCAGATGGCTCTGCTCAGACCCATGTCTTTTTTGACGTCGAGCATGAAGGATCTGACTAGAAAGCACTCATATGAGGTTTGAAAGCGGAAGGAAGGGGAAATCCTACTGGCTGTGGTCAGTTCCAGCGGTGTCCACGATAGCGGCCCCGGTATCGATTTTCAAAAGGCCACAGCAATGTTGCCAACAGTGGCAGTGGCTCAAACAGCAATCATTTTAATTTTATGGATGTAAGCTAGGGGAAGTAGCAGCTTCTTATATTCTGGATAATATCACGTCCCTACTTTTGCCCTTTTGTAACCATTTTGTAATGAAATTCCCTTCGTCTTCCTTGACACTGACTGATACAGGGAGGTTGGGAAAAAAATTTTTTTTTTTAAGTATGGTTGATTTACAATGTTGTATCAAACTCTTGCTGTACAGCAAAGCGACTTAGTTGTACATATATATACATTCTTTTTAAATATTCTTTTCCATTATGGTTTATCCCAGGATGTTGAATATAGTTCCCTGTGCTGTACATTAGGACCTTGTTGTTTATCCATTCTAAATGTAATAGTTTGCATCTACCAACCCCAAACTTCCAGTCCATCCTTCTCGCTCCCTTCTCCCCCTTAGCAACCATGACTGTTAATGTTTGATTTTTGTTTTTTAAATAAAATCTCCTTCCTTCTTTCCTTCCTTGCTTCCTTCCTCCCTTCCTTCTACATCTGCTGAGGAATATACATACGCACACACATGCTAGGAAACATACGAGCTTTCAAAGAAAAAAAATGAACACGATGCTGTGCATTTTTCCAAGTGCATAGTCCATGTTGAGAAACAGTCCCTAATACAAGTGATTTTTACACAGTTGGGTAGCAAATATCATAGTAGATATATGTGTACAAAGTGTCAAATGAAAAATAAGGGAACAGATTTATGGGTGAGTGCTCAGAAATAAATCTGGAAGAACAAGTTCAAGTAACAATTAATTAGGCAGTATGCTACTGTTATGTTGTTTTGAAGATTTCTGTTCTGCCTAGCAACACAGAAGGACAGGGCATGAAAGAAAAATTCTTGTGAGGGTTCACCTTCATGAAATTAACACCAGAGTCACTCATCTCTATCTTTATGACGAGTTGTGATTGATCGTTGGCATTCTCTAGATATTCTTACTGCCTATTGCCTTCAGTTTTTCCAACAGTTATTTAAATAAAATTTCTGTATGAATACATTTTTTACAATAGCATTATATACAACACATATATTATATATAAATCTATATATAAATATATGTTTATGTAGTTATGTAGTACATATACATATAATGTGATATATATGTCTGTATGTGTGTATATATATATCACATTTTCTTCCCTTTAAAGGTATGTCCTTTTCTGCGCATATTATTGAGATGAAACTTTAAAAATATATTTTTAACATACCTCCTTCAGAATTATTTTACTCAGAACAAAACTTTAAAATAATTATTTTTTTCTTCTAATATTTTCATTTTAGACAAATTTTTAAAAACTATCTTTCATCTTAGTTTCCCTTTTAATAAAAGTAATCTACTTTATTTTTTAGGTCAGTTTTAGTTAACAGAAAATGTAGTATTTAGGTCAGAAAGAATATTATCCTAAGTTTTGGCCCTCATAATGGCTCAAATCCATTGGGCTATTGCTGTTTTCAAGTCCACTATACAACGCAGAGCGGTGTCTCTCAGGCTTGGCGGTGTTGACCTTTTAGACAGGATCCTTCTTTGTTTTAGGAAGCCATCCTGCATTATAGAATGTTTAACAGCATTTCTGGACTCCACCAACTAGATGCAAGTAAGGTACCACCTCCATGACAGTAAAATACGTCTTCAGACATTGTCAAATATCCCCTGGGAAACAAAACTACCCCTGGTTGAGAATGACTGATTTAGAAAATTGCAGCAACTTTCAACAGTTTTTGATGAATTCTAAAGCTATAGATTATATACCAGGAAATTCTGGTTTAAATAAATATAAATACATACATTATTTCTCAAACATATTACCCTCAAGTAAAATATTATTAGTACAAATTATATTTACTGTATAAACAAAGTAGTTTTGTCTTTGGATAATATATTGTTGCTTCTAGAAAAATGTTCATTCTATTGTTTATGTGTCAATTTGTTTCAAATTCATTAAGATATTCTTTCAAAGAAGAAATAAAATGCCTGGGATCTCCAGTTTGACATCCAAAATTATTTTTTAAGTGTTTGTCTCTAATTGGAACTTACAATAAACCTCAAGCTGTTTTAATAACTGATTGATAAACTCATGTACAGTTAAAATACACATCAAATTCTAATGGTTCTCTGGCTTTATGTAATTTGGTCAATCAAAATGATATAGCAAGCAATTTAACAAAACTCCAGTAAGATAATCTTGCT
Organism: Kogia breviceps; assembly: GCF_026419965.1. Lineage (NCBI taxonomy): Eukaryota > Metazoa > Chordata > Mammalia > Artiodactyla > Physeteridae > Kogia > Kogia breviceps. The sequence goes on along the minus strand of NC_081310.1, from coordinate 12,648,353 downwards.
TGCTCTGCTTTCTCAAATCTTTTTTACTGGATTTAACATTTCTACAGCAATAAACCTCCTCCTCCTACAAGCATGCATACGTCAATGAATAAGTAGACCAAAAATATTCAAAATCATAAGTCATGTACATAATAGATTAAAGGATTCAAATAAATGGATATAGATTAGAAGTGATAAGAATTCTACACCTTTAAACCTAGACGACCACTTCTACAACTGCTACTAGAGAAAATCCTAGGAGTAATATGTATACAGAGGAAAAAGTTAAGCAATCATACTGCAAAATGAGCCTCAATTATACTCTCAAACTTAAATGTTGAATCTTAATAAGCAGGGCTGAATGAATGAAAAACCACTGCCTAGGCTAGAGCTTCGCCTTGTTTCTGGAACCAAAATAAAATCCACCAGTACCCGTCCCTGCTTCTTGGTTGTTTTTGTTGTGCTATTTCGTCAGACAGAAAGATCAGGAAAAAACCAAAATTCCAGCCAAAGATAAGTAAGAATATATAAAAATTCAAGATTGATTTTAAACTGCCTTCCCAACACACTAAAAATTCAGTCCTTAAGAAATGTGTCATTATCATTATAACATGTTCCTGATCTTGTCTAGGACCAGTTTTTTTCTTTTTTAAAATTTAAAGTCCATTTAGTCTCATATTAGTGTAGTCATTGCAGTTTTCTTATGGTTGCTACCTGCACGATATGTCCTTTTCCACCCTGGTAACATAAAGTTTGCTTGATTAAATTTTTGCTAAGGAGTTAGAGAAAAATTTTAAAAGAGAGAGACCTGAATTTGAGAAAAGAATAATGCCCTCAGAGATCTAGAGCAGATTAAGTTGCAAAAAGATGCCAGAGATTACAGGTAAGAGGATTACTTTGGAGAGCAAATAGGTGTTAAAAAAAATAAGGCTTTCTGTCCTGAAGGATAGGAGGTGGTCCCTCAGTGGGCCATAAGTGTAATCTTCTAGCTTACTTAAGAAGAGCCAAAAATGTCCAGGGTGTGATGTGACCAAAGAAGAAGCCATCCTGATCTGTTCAATCACATTTCCTGTTTGAAGGGCAGTTCGTACACTGGGGAGAGGCACAAATAACGAGAGTGTGTGCTTGGCTGAGCATGGCCGAGACAAAGGCAGCTCTTTCACCAGTGCAGAACTGAGACTGGGCAGTCAGGTTCTGTGGGGATTCAGAGTGCATCAGAGGCAGTGCCTTTTCTTGTGTCTTAGATTCACAGTTGAAACTCATGACCTAGATTCCCTGGAGAAGCTGTGATTTCAGTCCAGCTCTTCAAAAGACTCCACCGAGTAGATGAGAGACTTTAGATCCCTCTCAGGACTTCCACTTGGCTTGTGTTATTAATACAGTTGCTTCTGATCAGCGCCTTGGGTAAGGATTAGGCAGCTCTGTCGTTTCTCTTCATCTGTCCTTTCTGTATGAGTACTGGTCTTGAAAACAGCACTATTGGCACCTGGTGTGATTTTCTCTTCCTTAAGATGCAAGTGGCTCAGTTGTTTGGCTGGGGATCTCTGCTCATCCATCTCCAGTGCTCAGAAGTAGATGGCCTTGGTTGCGGGGTTGTGGATGGGACCTTGCCCTCGGTGAACCTGACACCCAATACTGCAAGATTACGGGCTCCAGGAGTCGATGGAAAGCCCTAATGAAGTAACTTTCAACATTAAAATTTTAATAATGCTTGTTATTTCTACTTGTAAGTTAATAGACTTTTTTTTTTTTTGACTGACTGTAAAAAGCTTCTCTCTGAGGTTTTCAAAGGAAAAAACTGCTAAAAAGTAGTCCCTGTAGGGGACATGTTTTCTAGTTAGGGTCCTGCCTCTTCTCATCTACCTCCCAGGGCCACCTTAGCATCCCTAAGCGAGTAATTAGCACTCTCCCTGCTGACTTGGAATAATGGAAATCTCAACTAAAAAATAAAAATTTGAGAACAGATCATATTAGTTTCTAACCTCTCTTTTGAAAAGCTTTATTCTTTAATTTGCACTAGCCTATGAAAAAATTTATCAGTCTCATTTTCAGTGTGCACACATCAATACACAACAGGACCAAAAGAATTAACCTCATAATTATTTTCATTTGAATAGGTGGCATTTGTTGCACAATTTAGCACACTCTGGAACTTTCATGCTTTAACTTAAATACTTGTGTAAATAATAATTAAATATAATACATGTCATACTTGATTCTGTAATTATATAAAATCTGTATCAGGTTTTCATTTCAAAGTATCTTGCATACACTTGAAAACATCACATTTATTTCATATATTACATATAAACCCAGAAAGATATAAAATTGCCTTATATTATGAGACCAAAATTGTTTTAAAAACTATTTATTTACATGAAATGTATTAACATGTTAGTATACTTTCATTAACTGAATAGGACAGTACTGAGCATATCATTTACTCCTTCAATTAAAATTTTTTTTCCAAGCACTGATCTTGTACAGAAATTTATGCTGGGAGAATAACAAAATTGATCATTTGATTGTCAGTCAGTACTCTGTTCATCATCTTTCATTGAAATGTCATAGAACATATTTGTATATCTGTTTATTTTTCTAACATTTAATTAATCATTACTGTTTACTTACATATTTATTGCAATATGACATACAGTTAATGTTTTTATAAAGTATATACCCAAATATATGTTAGGATTTTGATTGTTGTGACATGTAATTATATAGTTTTTAAAATTTAGTCTTTTCTTCAGCCAGTGTAAATGCTAATTTTGTTTCAGTAAAAACCTTAAAGCATGTAGTCTTCATAACAACTAATGAGACACATATTATTATTATCTTCATCCTACAGATGTGGAAATTGATAAACTGATGAACACAAATGCAAAAATATTTATCAAAATATTAGAAAACCAAATTCAATAATACATTAGAAGGATCAAACACCACATTCATATGAGATTCATTCCAGGGATGTAATGATGGTTTAGCATTCACAAATCAATCAATCAATCAAGTGATACACCACATTAACAAAATGGAAGACAAAAGCCATACAATCAGCTCAATAGAAGCAGAAAAAGCATTTGACAAAACACAACATTCATGTATGATAAAAACTCTCAATAAAATGGGTATAGAAGTAACATACCTCAACATCATAGAGGCCATATATGATAAACTCACAGGTAACATAACACTCAACAGTGAGAAGCTGAAGCTTTTTTTCTAAGATAAGGAACAAGACTAGGATGTCTACTCATGGCAGTTTTCTAAGTACTAGCCATAGCAACTAGGCAAGAAAAAGCAATAAAAGGCACCCAAATTGTAAAAGAAGTAAGACAGTCACTATTTGCAGATGAGATTATACTATATATAGAAAGCCCTAAAGACGCCACCAAAAAACTATTAGAACTAATAAATAAATTCAGTAAAATTACAGGATGCAAAATTAATATACAGACATCTGTTATGTTTCTATACACTAAGAATGAACTATCAGAAAGAGAAATTAAGAAAATAACCCCATTTACAATGACATTAAAAAGAAGAAAATACCTAGGAATAAATCTAACCAAGAGAGTAAAAGACCTGTACTCTAAAAACTATAAGACATTGATAAAAGAAATTGAAGATGACACAAATAAATGGATAGGTATACTATGCTCATAAATTGGAAAAAAATTAATACTTTTAAAATGTAATACTACCAAAAGAAATCTACAGATTTAGTGGAATTCCTATCACAATACTCATGGCATTTTTCACAGAACTATAACAATAATCTCAAAATGTGTATGGTGCCACAAAAGACCCCAAATAACCAAAGTAATCTAGAGAAACAACAAAGCTGGAGGTTTCATGCTCCCTGATTTGAAGCTATACTAAGAGCTATAGTAATTAATACAGTATGGTTCTGGCACAAACATAGACACGTAGATCAATGGATCAGAATAGAGAGACCAGAAATAAATTCATGCTGATAAGCTCAATTAATTTATGACAAAGGAGGCAAGAATATACAATGGGAAAAAGACAGTCTCTTCAATAAATGGTGTTGAGAAAACTGGATAGCTACATGCAAAAACAATCAAACTGGACGACTATCTTACACCATATACAAAAATTAAATCAAAATAGATTAAAAATTTGAATGCAAGACATGAATTGATAAAACTCAGTAGAAAACACAGAGGGTAATTTCCTTGACATTAGTATCAACAATATTGTTAGGATCTGATTCTACCAGCAAGTGCAACAAAGGCAAAAATAAACAAATGGGACAACATCAAACTAAATGCTGTGCAAGAAGAACAAAATCATCAACAAAATGAAAAGGCAACTCACTGAATGGGATAAGATATTTGCAAATCATATAATAAAAGGTTAATATCCAGAATATATAAAGAATGCATATATTAATAAAACAAGCAATGCAATTAAAAAATGAGTACACCTGTCAGAATGGCTATTATGGAAAAGACAAAGAAAAAAAAAAAAAGATTTGGCAAGGATGTGGAGAAAAGGAACCCTCATTCATGGTTAGTGAAAATGTAAATTGGTATAGTCAGAATGGAAAAAAGTATGGAGCCTACTAAAATGTTAAAAATAGAACTACCATATGATCCAGCAATTTCATTTCTGGCTGTTTATCCAAAGAAAATGAAAACACTAATTCAGAAAGATTTATGCACCCCTATGATCATAGCAGCATTATTTACAATAGCTAAAATATGAAAGCAACCTAAGTGGCCATCAGTAGATGAATGAATAAAGAAGATGTGATACATATATAACACGTGTGTGTATATATATATATATATATATATATATATATATATACACACGTGTAATGTTACTCAGCCATAAAAAAGAGAAAAAGAGTGAATTCTTGCCATTTGAAACAACGTGGATCGATCTTGAGGGTATTATACTAAGTGAAATAAGTCAGAGAAGACAAATGCTATATGATTTCACCTTTAGAATCTAGAAAACAAAACCAAACCATATTTGTAGATACAGAGAATAGACTGGTGATTGCCAGAGAGTCAGGTTTTGGGGTGGGCAAAATGGATGGGGGTTTTAGAAGGTACAAACTTCCAGTTACAAAGTGAATAGGTCATGGGGATATAATGCACATCATGGGAAATATAGTCAACAATATGGTACTAACTTTGTATGGTGACAGATGGTAACTAAACTTACTGTGGTGATCATTTTATAATGTATATAGAGATTGAATCACTATGTTGCACACCTGAAACTAATATAATACTGTATGTCAATTATACTTCAATAAAAAAAGAAAAAGAAAACACATCATATTAAAATGTTAAGATGTAAATAAATGGTTCAATTTGAAAAAAAAAAAAGAGCTAGGAAAGTAATGAATGTAGGTGACACTCTTTTAGATACAATAAAAAGCAAAGTAAAAGTCCTGAATGTGGAAAAAAACCACTATTCCTTAAGTATACCTAATAAGTAATGTAAGAATTACTTTATGCCAATTTCAGACATACAGATCTTGTAAGCTACTTTGAGATGATTTGGTTTTAGCTTCACAAGCAATGGAGGTTAAAGGGAGGAGACATTTTCTGCTGTCTGGCAGTAGAAAAGGAAATGTGACATAATTACATTTAATTAAAAAAACAAAATGACTGTGAACAAGGGGCATGTTTGGTAAAATATATCTCAGGTATCCAGGTGTGAGAAGATGGTGGATTTGATCATGGAAATTGCAGTCGAAAAAAGAGACAAAATAAATGGATGCAAGACATATTGCTGAGATGAAATTTAAGGATTGATTATGATGAGTTGGGTGCAGGGGGTAAGGGGGGAGCAGCGAAGGTGGGAAACTTGGCAGTGAAAGAACAAAGCAGGGGGAACAACTTGGGATAGTTCGGGAAGTAGTCTATTAAAAAGTTTAACTTTATGTTCAACTTGCAGTATCTAGGTTATATTTAACTGAAGACATTGAGTATGTAGTTTGGTGTATGAGTGTCTCTCCCTGCATGCATATGTACTACACGTAAGGTATTCGACAGTATAGACTATTTTCTGTGAGCTATTGTTATGGTGAAAATTTTAAATAGACATTAAGAACTCATTCTCTGGTTCATTTAGACCTGAGTTCTAATCACAGTAAGTTACTTTGGCAAGTTACTCAAATTCTCATCTATATGATTCTGTTATGTCACAAGTACTTTATAGGATTAAAGGGAGAACTGAAATAGATGCTCTATGTGAAGTGGTTACAGGATTTGGCATGCATTTTACAGTGAATGACAGTGTTACTAATGAGGTCCCAGGAGAGAAACCTGAAGAAAACCAGAATTTGGGAGATGAGAAGAGAAAAATAAAATTCAGAATAAATTAATGTGTATTCCGATATGCATAAGGAAATCCAGAATCTTCACAGATGAGAGATGAAAGTGTTTAATGAGGAAGGGAAGAGTCATTAGTGTCAAAGGTGACTGAGATGACGAGAAAGATAAGGTTTGAAAAATGTTCATTGGGCTTAAGCACGGATGTTGATAATTTGGGGGAGAACAGTAAAAGAAATTTTAAAAGAGGTACAAAACGCTTTCCGAATAATAACACAGTACTTAAAAGCCATGCTCTCTGTTATTTCAGAAACCACGGTTTTTGTCAAGTAGACTATCTTTAATTACAGTGGAGAGTGAGCACTTGAAACACGATTGCAGCCATGTCCAAGAGCAAGTGCAACAACTATTTTATTCACAAAAGCATTAAAATGCTAATGTTTCATCCTTATTATAAATCTTCTTAATGAAAACCTGAAAATAACAAGACTTCATTCCAATGATAATGACTGAACCTAGAATGAGACACAGTGATAGCACATTTCCAATTCATGTTTCTACAAATTAATATTACACTTCTGCAGCCCTCTGCGGGAATTGAGTGCCTTAATTTAATAGACTTCATTGGAACGTGTTGTACGTTTTCAGAACTTCAGGTAACGATTTCACTATCTTTAAACACTATTGTCAAAATACAGAACATTTGTAGAAAGTCAATTTATTAGATTAATTTTCCAGTGCTTCTGTAAGGTGAGAGATAGGCATTCTTGGAGACGGAGATTATAATTTATGTACTGAATTTTCACAGCTTTATTCGTCTTGGTATGTTTCTCTTTGCTTCCTCAAATTGTTATTTGCTCCTCACCCAAAGCTGTCATCTCTAGCAGAATATCATATATCATATCATATCTAGTGATTCTTCCTCACTAGAAATTTAAATTCTAGATGAAAATCTGTCCCTGTTTTACAGTCTTCTGGCCGACTATGTTTCAGATATTTCTGTGGATCAGAGTCTGGGACTTTTCTTGTGAGGATCGTTCAGTATAAAGTTTTTCAAAAAATATGTGGCTGACTTTCTTCTGAGCACATCCAGATACCTACCATTCAAGTGAGGTGCCCATTGTGGATGGGATGGGAGGGAAATCTTCACAAAGAGAAAGAAAATAAACCATAACTGGCTATAATTTTAAAAATCTTGTTCATATGTAAGTTTACAACAATTACAGTCATGGGAAAAGAAGAGACTTCGTATTTCTAAGAAATTTCAAAAGAATTTTGTATTTAGAAAATAAAAAGAAATATGTCAAAAGTACTCAGAGAACCATAAATTTGAGTATGTATACTACACATCAGAACAGATTCTTTGCCTATTTTTTAGAATTAGGTTGTCTTTTGATTACTGAGTTGTAAAAATTCTTTATATATTTTTAATACAAGACCCTTATCGATATATGATTTGCAAGTACTTTCTTCCATTCTGCAGGTTATCTTTTTACTTTCTTGATTGTATTGTTGTATAAAACTTTTTAGTTTCGATGAGGTTCGAGTTATCCACTTTTTATTTTGTCTCTTATGATTTAATTGTCACATCTAAGAAATTATTGCCTAATCTAAGATCAGGAAGGTTTTCTACTATATTCTTACTTAGGAGTTATATGATTTTAGCTCATGTATTTAGCTCCATAATTCATTTTTTGGTTAATTTTTGTGTATGGTGCATAGCAAAGGTCCAACTTTATTCTTTTGCATGATGATACACACATATCCCAGAACCATTTGTTAAAAAGATTCTCCTTTCCCCATTGACTTGTTTCGGCAGCCTTGTCAAATAGAAAGTGACCATAAATGTAAGGGTTTATTCTGGACTCTTAATTCATCTTTATCTCTATCTTTATGCCAGAACTACATTGTCTTGATTACTGTAGCTTTATAGTAAATTTTGAAATTTTTGTAGTAAATTTTTATTGTAAATTTTGAAATTAGGAAAATTCTCTATTTGGTTTTCGTTTTCAAGATGATTTTGGCTATTCTGGGTCTCTTCCGTTTCCCTGTCAATTTTAAGATTTGATTGTCAATTTCTGCAAAAATCCAGCTGTGATTCTGATAGCAGTCAAAGCTCACTTTTGAAGTATCTTCACAGTATCCTAACTTATTTTTGAAGTACTATTACAGTAACCAAAATATTTATTAATAACCATGTTATTAAATTTGCATACATTAACCAGGCATATGTTATTCTTAAAGTCAAGATGGAAAAGCACTACTTCCACTTGAAACATATCAGAAAATCTAATGGCCAGGTAATAAAATTTAATATTTTCAGATCTCCAGGTGGACAAGTCCTGATTTGCTTAAATGTAGATGAATAGAAATGTTAATCAATCTTTATTTTAAAGTAATAAGAGGAGTGCTTCCATCCAATTTTAATATGAAAACATCAGAAAGTTCCTCATCAGTGTTAGGGAAGCCTGGTGTTATACTTGTGAAATCAGTTATTTTATTTCTGTTGTGAGAGATCTAAGAGGAGAAATGATTGTACTGAACTGAGATGAGTTTACTGGTCAAACATAGGAACCCAAAGTCTATGGATATTTAAGTCATATTTGGATCCATGTGCTCTTCTCTCTGTTCTTTAGGATATTCCATTTACAAATTCAGCACACACATCTGCGTTTTCAGCTGTGGTTAAATCAGTGATTCTCCTCTTACATTCCCTGGTCAGGACCAGCAGTGTTAGAACCTAACGTGAAACAAAACGCAAATTCTTGGGCCCCAGCCCAGGCCTACAAAATTAGAAACTCTGGTGGGTGGTATCCTTCAATCTGTGTATGAACAAGACCTGCTGGTGGAAGAGTTTGACTCCAGTGGGGGCTAAAATTTGATAACCTCTCGATTTGAAAAATGGATAATCTAAATTCACTATATCTGATGTAACACACTTTGCTTCCTTTTCTCATTTCCACCCCTGGGTTCTGTGTTTATAAAGTCATTTTCTTCTTCTGGTTAGCACCTAGTCTAACATCCCACATGCCTTTATCTATGGTTAGCATCTTATTTTTGAAGAGCCTTTTGGGGGGAGGATAATTATACCTTGTGGTTATGGCACAGTTAAATAGTTAAAACAATTTTTTGACCTTTAAAAAATTTTATCTGTCATTGTGCAGTTTTTGCTTGTGGTGAGATTTATTTAGTATTTATTATATGCCAAGGATTAAAAACAAGGACTTAATGTACATAGACACACATGCATACAAACACATACACACAGAACATTTAATATGTATATGTACGTGTATATTAGACATATATACATATATATACATATGTACATGTATTAAGCAATTTATATACACACATAGATACATTATTTTCATCCTAATAATCACCTCAGGAGAGAAAATTATTAATATCCCTATTATATAAATGAAGACACTGAACAACAGAGAACTTGCCCAAAACTGGATCCATTAAGGGTCAGAGGGGATTCAAAACAAGGCAGTCTGACTCCAATTCAAGAGGCGTGCAGGCTACATTACACTGAAAAAGCAGAGTATGTTTACTTTCCCCATAGGGCATGATGTAAAATCTCGGCCCAGAACACGTCTGTAGCAAATGAACTTGGATTCACAAATCAACCTGCAACTAGGTGGGAGTGATTCTCTGCACACTGGCTCCCTCTAAGCAAGCGAGGGTGACTTTTGAAAAGAAAACAATCCTAAATATTCCGTGAATACACCTTTAGCAAAATATAGCAATGGATATATTTCTTACAGAATAGGAGCAAAGTCAGATTAATCGTAACTATATATCCCTCAACCAAGATATACTGTAGGATCTTCAGAAGAGAATTCAAACCCAAGGTGATCACATGGGTTTTCATTGTATGTTATAGGAGCAATGATGGTTAGCCATCTTTGGGGGGGAAGAACATCGCCTTAGCTGCCAGACACTCCTCCCTGATCAGAGCAGAGAGAAACCTGGGGCAAGGAAAACCTCCACCTGACTGAAGCCTGAGATGGCCGAGCAGCCAGACGCAAGGAGAACCACAATACAGGCACCTCTTCAATGTAGGAGAGGCTCTGCCGAGGAGGAGGAGTGGGGACAGATGTATGGACTGTTCTTCGGAAGTACTAAAGCAAGGTTACTGCAATTAAACAAAACTGCGTAATAACAGGAAACTTGCTTTAGAAAAAGTCAAAGGAATCCTATTTTAACCATCTCATTTTGACTGAAGGAGAATTATGGGTTGGTAGGATTGTAGAATCAAGTCACAGGATCCATTCATCATGACATGTGACAAAGGGATGAATAAACTAGAGATTGTCTCAGCTGTGCCCCTCTGATTCTTTAATGCTTTGGAACGCTTGCCTAAACCCTGTAATAGAAGCATTTCAACGTGTGTTCTTTCTTGGTCTTGGGAGATGGTTCAAGGATTTCTCTGCATCTTCTGCATGCCCTCTACTTTTCCAATTTTAGATGGAAAGCACTGTGAATATGGGAAGCACCACATTCTTCAACATGTAAAACACTAAGGCAAACTCTTTAATTCAAAATTTATTTCCTAAGAATCTATTGCACCAGCAATATATACATATTATATATACATATACATGTATATATTTCAGTGAAAAAATTTTGGATGTGAATGGCATTATGCAATTTTCTGTATCAAGCTTTAAGAATTACTATATATGAGCTGCTCTTCTAGGTGATTTTTAGTCCCTGAGAGAAAAAAAAAAAAGCTTTGTTACATGGAGAAGAATTGGAATTATAGAATGGGAATTATAGGGCTTACTTTCAATATTCTGAATTCTACTTGGCTGGCCAATTGTTTTTCCCCTCTTTATAACTGTCCTTAAGGTAGCTCTGCTTAATGCTGACACATTCAAAATTATTATTAAAAATAAATGTATTTGGAAAACATTACTCACAGATGGATGTGCAAAGATGCACATATTAATGAGCAAAACATAGGATCTAGACCTACATTAATACTGTTTTTAATTTCTTGTAAAAAATTTCTAATCATGATTTTTCTTTTAGGTGAACAAAATTTTCATGTAAATCTGAGACTAATCTTTTTGCTCTTCTTAGGAATAGCTAATAGCTGACTTGTCTATATTTTAAAAGTAGCTTTTAGGAATTATGTTTGCTACATACACTTCTTAAACATTTGGCTCCGTATTTTTGGAAATTATTCCTAGTGTTTACTGAGCAGAGTTTGCTTAAAAATGGCTGTGGACCCATGTAAACACTTTCTCTAAGCTGAAACAAGATAAGGAATTTACAGAAATTAATTATAATACATACCGATGTAATGAACAAATCAAGAAGAACTCACTATTTGAGTGCAAGAATGAGTATTTCATAAATTGAATGTTTTAGACAGGAATGAAGGAAGATTGCTGGTTAAAATAAAGAAAGAAAATTTGATTTTACCAAACATCATAACAGATGCTATGCTTTTTGCATATTCTATATTGGTTATTTTACATTCGGAACCTTTCTGTGATGTAGGGGTTATTATTATTATTATTATTATTTTTGCGGTACGCGGGCCTCTCACTGTTGTGGCTTCTCCCGTTGCGGAGCACAGGCTCCGGACGCTCAGGCTCAGCGGCCATGGCTCACGGGCCCAGCGGCTCCGTGGCATGTGGGATCTTCCCGGACTGGGGCACGAACCTGTGTCCCCATCATCGGCAGGAGGACTCTCAACCACTGTGCCACCAGGGAAGCCCAGGGGGTTATTTTTAATTTTTCTCCAAGAGGAAGGTAACACACCTCATAAATGTGTACCTCTATCTATGATTAACATTTTTTTTCTTTACTTTTTGAAAGATATTCAAAGTAATAAAAATAATAAATATTGTACTGAAATTTAAAAGTTCAACTTAATGTGTAACTTGAGGCTTTGGACACAATACTTGGAACTTTATTCAATCCTGTCAAGTGATATATAATTTTAGAGGAAAATTATAGTTGATATGCCTTCAAATATACAAAACAAGAATAGATTTGTTTCTCTCTGCTTTCATTGACTTGCTTTGTCATAATGCACAGTAACTTATGTTTTAAATAAGTTCCTGACTTTAAAGATAAAGTTGTAGAAGAATTACATACATTAAATGGGTCCTTGCTTGTAAAGTATTATAAAAAGATGAAAAAAAGTCTTCTGTATTTACTTTGGGGAATTGTGTTGATGTCATAAAAAATGAGACAATTAAGCATGTAAAACACGCATGAAAGGCATGTTTGTCTAAGTGTCATGTCAATATTTTTATTTCTATTCTAATTAAGAAACTATCACATACTGTGCTATTGTATATCTTTATAAATGAGACCTACCAGAGTCCAGGATGTTCAATTTTAAAAGAGATGAGATGAAAAGTGCTCAAAAAGGAAAAGGAAAATTATTGCAGTCGTTATTAAACCTTGGTTTTGCATGTGGAATACTGTGGCTCTGCAGTAAAATATCTTTTTTATTTTCTTTTGCATTTGGCAAAGACCAACTTAGATGGTGATAAGATTTCCTCTTAACAAAAGCAAATAAATCAGTATCTTTTATATTTACACTCTCAGAAATTTATATAATTTGTGTTTTTAAATATCACTGAAAAATGTCAATGTACACTGTAGAACAAAAAAAACCTTTCAAGAATAAAGAGAGGCATTACACAATGATAAAGGGATAAATACTCCAAGAAGACATCATCGTCTAATGGTGTATGCATCTAAAAGCAGAGTGTCTAAATAGTGAGGCAAAAAGTGACAGAACTAAAAAAAGCAATAAACAAATCTATTATTAGGATTGGAGACTTCAACATCCCTTTTATTAACTTATAAATTAGGTAGGCAGAAAATCAGTAAAGATATGATTTACCTGAATACACTATCAATCAACGTGCTAGACTTGGACACTTAGAGAATATATTTTTTGACAGCAGCAAAATACACATTCCTCTCAAGCGGAACATTTATCAATGTAGACAAGATTAGGGGCCATTAAGCACACTTTAACAAATTTAAAGCATGATAATCATATTTTCATTTTATCAGATGACAATTGAATTAAACTGGAACTCAGTGACAGAAATATAGATGAAAAGTCCCACATATATTTAGAAATTAAACAACACATTTCATAATAACATATGAGTCCAAGATGAAGTCTCAAGAAAAAGTAAGAAATATTTTGAACAAAATGAAAATAAAACTACAACTTGCCAAAATTTGTGGGATTCAGTGAAAGCAATAGTTAGATGGAAATTTATAGCACTAAATAAATATGTTAGAAAGGAAGAAAGATCTAAAATGAATAACCTAAGTTTCTTTCTGAGGAAACCAGAGGAAAAAAGTGTAATTTAATCCTAATGCAAGGAAAAGAAAAGAAATTATAATAAACATAAATTCAAATAACATATATCAATATAATCATGTGTAAAATGTATAAAAATAAATTTAAAAACAGGGAAACAATAGGAAAAAATCATCAAAATCAAAAGCTAGAGGAATACAATTGATAAACAGAAACAGAGAGAGTAAACACAAATTAAAAATATCAGAAATGACAGTCTGTAGGTCCATCCACATCTCTGCAAAAGACTGTCATACAGCGTGAAGTAAGTCAGAAAGAGGAAAACAAATATTTTATAATATCACTTACATGTGGAATCTAGAAAAATGGTACAGATGAACTTACTTTCAAAGCAGAAATAGAGAAACAGACAGAGAACAAACATATGGATACCCAGGGGGGGAAGGAAGGATGGGATGAATTGGGAGACTGGGCTTGACAATATATACACTATTGATACTATGTATAAAATAGAGAACTAATGAGAACCTACTGTATAGCACAGGGAACTCTACTCAGTGCTCTGTGTTGACATAAGTGGGAAGGATATCCAAAAAAAGAGGGGATATATGTATACATATAGCTGATTCATTTTGCTGTACAGCAGAAACTAACACAACATAGTAAAGCAACTATACTCCAATAAAAATTAATAATAAAAAAACATAGTGACAAACATTTTTTTAAATCATAAATGAAAAGGAGTCATCACTACTGATTCCATGGGCATTAAAAATATAGTAAAGGAATACTATGAAAAACTCTGTGTGCACACATAGATAACATACAAAATGAACCAATTCTTTGAAAGACATAAACTCCCAAACCCTACGCAAGGAGAAATAGATAACTTGAAATGTCCCACACTTACTAAAGGTATTTAATAAAAAATTAAGAACCTTTCATAGAAGAAAACACAAGGCCCCAATGATTTCACTGGTGAGTTCTATCAAACATTTAAGGAAGAAAACATACCAGTTCCATACAATCTTTTCCAGAAAGCAGACGGGGGGACACTTACCAACTCATTTTATGAGGCCAGCATTACAGAAGTAACATGAAATACATACAACAGATAGAAACTTTCAAGAAAGGGAAAACAAACACTAATACCTCTCATGAATATAAATGCAAAACTCCTCAACAAAATCTTAGTAAGCTGAATATAATAATTTATAAAAATAATTATGTACCATGAACAAGAAGGATTAATTCTAGTTATGCAAAGATGTTTCAACAGTGAGAAGCTAACAATGTATTCTTCCACATCAGAAGGACAAAGAAGAAAATCACATAATAATATTAAATGATGCAAAAAAGTATTTGGCAAAATCCAACACCCATTCCTGATAAAAAGTATCAGCAATTTAAGAATAAGGAGGCACTTTCTCAACTTGACAGAGAACATCTACCAAAACAAGAATCACAAACACACACACAAATACAGCTAACCTTATACTTAATAGTGAGAAACTGGACACTTTCCACCTAAGATGAGGAGAAGGTAAGGAAGTTCTTTTTCATCACACTTATTCAGCATTGTACTGGAATTCTTAATTAGTGCACCAAAATAAGAAAGGGAAATAAATGGTATACAGATTGGAAAGGAATAAATATAACTTTTCTATTCCATAGATTATATGATTTCTATGTAGAAAAGCCCAAAGATTCAAATTTTAAAATTCCTGGAAAAGTAAGTAAATATAGCAAGAACTTAGGATACAAAATTAATATACAAAAGTCAATTCCATTCCATACACCAGCAACAAACAATTGGAATTCGAATTGAAAAAAAATTACCATTTATAACTGCACCCCAAAAAATGAACTACTTAGGTGTATGTCTAACATATAGACCTACATGTAAGATCTATAGGCAGAAAACTACAAAACACTGATGAAAAAAGTCCTAGAAAATAGGAATAACTGGAGAGATATTCCATGTTCAGGGATCGGAAGATGCAATATCGTTAAGATGTCTATTCTTCCCACCAACATCTACAGATGCAATACAATTCAAAAAAATTCTAGTGGACGATTTTGTAGATATTAACAAACTGATTCAAGAATTTATATGGAAAGGCAAACATCTAATATAGGCAACAAAAGACTGAAGAAGAACAAAATTGGAGGACACTACATGATGACAATAATCAAGATCAAGAAAAATATAGATAAACAAAACGGAATAGAAAGCCCAGAAATACTTCTACAACTAGACAGTCAACAGGTTTTTGACAACAAGCAAAGGCAATCATGGAGAAATGATAGTCTTCTCAACAACTGGTGCTGGAACAACCGGGCATCCAAATGCAAAAAAAAAAGGAAAGATAAAGAAAGGAAAATAGAGGCCTAGATAGAACCTACCCAGAGAGTTAACATCACAAAAATTAACTCACAACTGATCATACATCTAAAAGTAAAATGCATAGTTATAAAACTTCTGGAGAGAAATACAGGAATAAATGAACATTTGGTGAGTAGTTCTTACATACAATAAGAAAACATGATATATAAATGAAAAGAATGATAAGTTGGACTTTAATAAAATTTAAAACTTCTGCTGTAGACAGAACCTGTTAAGAAAAGGAAAATACAAGCCACAGACTAGGAGAAAATATTTGCAAAATACATATCTTCTGTAGAACTCACTTAAAAACTATGCAAATAACTATTAAAACTGAATAATAGAAAATATACCACTCATTTAAAAATTGGGCAAAATATCTGGAAAAACACCTTAGCAAAGAAGTTATGCAGATGGTAAATAATCATATGAAAAGGTAATGGACATCATTTGACATTAAGAATTGCAAATTAAAACAGTAATATAATGCCACTACCCCCATAAAGGTTAAAATCCAAAAGGAGTTAAGACCAATAGCTGGCTATACTGTGGAGCAAGAGGAACTTTCATTCTTTGCAGTGGAATTGCAAAATGGTGCAACCACTCTGGAAGACAGTTTAACATTTCCTCACAAAGCTAAATATAAGCTTGTCACACAGTTTAGCAATAGTGCTCCCAAATGATCTGAAACTCACCTCCACATAAAATCCTGCATGAAAATATTTATGGATGCTTTATTCATAAGAGCCAAAGCCTGAAAGCAAGCAAGATGTCCCTTGTAAGGGAAGTGGAAAAGCAAGACACAGTACATCATACGATGGAATATAATTTTCAGCAATAAGAGAAAATGAGCTATGAAGCCACAAGAAGACATGCATGAATCTTGAATGCATATCTCCGAGTTAAAGAAGCCAGTGTGAAAAGTCTACATGCCATAAGATTCCACTTACACATTTTGGAAAAGACAAAACTATAGAGACATACAGTGTTTGTCACGGATATGGGAGGGGGAAAAGATTTAAATATGTGAAGCACAGGGAATATTTTAGGGCTGTGAAACTATTCTAATGATACTGTAATGATGGATACACAAAACTATGTATAGGACAAACCCCATAGGACCTTACAGAACAAATGAGACCCTTAGTATATTAAAATTAAATAAATAGGAGGTCAGGTGATCCCTGGTTGAAATATAAAGTGTGACAAAAGAACCTAACAGTATTACAAATGTATGAAACAATCTTGCTGAAGGGAATGAGGGAAGTTGCCACCTAAGTAACTTTGGAAATGAATGGAATAAAACTAAAAGTAAAAATAAACAAACAAAAAACTCTGTACCTAAGCATTATACTCAGACTCATAAAGTTATTGCCCATGGGATTACATGTTAACGATTCGGATACTACTATACATGTATACTGGAAATGAACAATTAAGAAAATCAATAGTGAATAATAGGAGCCTGGTTTCTCACTGATGGAGGTGCCTACAGATAAGCAAGCATAATGGCTAGAATGATCCAAATGGAAATAATGGTTTGCAGTTGGACATATTAACATCAACGCATGTTTACTTTATTATAAACACAGTTACAAATAGACCTATGTATAGACACGTGTATATATGTATATATACATATATATCCCTACTTAGCTGAGAAGATCTAGAGCCAGTACAACCCAGTGGCAATGATCACAACTAGCACTGAACTCTTGGTTTCTAATATTACTCTTCATGAAAAGAAAGCAAGGCTCCTTGGATAAATAGCTGATTCTAGGACTTGGAGGACAGGAATTGTGCAAAATGAGCCTGGAGCATCCACAAATTAAGAAAGTGCTAAAACATACACACACACACAGACTGGAGTAGGTCAAGGGGATAGAGGAGAGTATGTCAAAGGGACAGTTGACAGAGGCGCCAACTGAAAGAGCTCCCAATGGCCAAAACTGGAATAATTTGAACAACAAAATAAAATGATATTAGATTATAACCCAAGTTATGAAACAAATCTCATGAGTCCATAGTGATTTAAATAAATAAATAAATGGAAGAGAAGAGACAAATTTCTTGTGAAAAAGAATTCCAAATAATTTATGTTAAAACTTCTCCCTCAAGGATGAGAAACATAACTCTACCTCCTTAAGTGTGGACTTTACATAGTGACTTCCTTTGAGACAGATGATAGATCAGATGATAGATAGAGAGACAGACAGATAGACAAATAGATAGATTTATAGATGTAGATTTCTCTCTGTATACATGAATATATATGGGGGGTAAATTTATAGAAATATTATAAACACTACTGCAGCCAAGTAATCAAGATTAACATCAACAGTGATGTCATGCTTATATTTTGTACCATTAACATGATATTGTACAATGCCACTTTACCTCTGTGATCTTCCTCCCCAAAACATATAACTCCATTCTTAGGAGAAGGATCAGGAGATTTGACTCTTAAATGTAATGTGGTATCTTGGATAGTATTCTGTAACAGAATAACGTATTAGTTAAAAAGGACGGGAACCTGAATAAAATGTGAACTTTAGTTAAAAATAATGTATCAATATTTGTTCTTTAATTGTGTCAAATATATTAATGTAACACGTTAATAACAGGGGAAACTCTGTGTGGGGTATACGGAATGTCTCTGTACTATCTTGACAATTTTACCATAAATCTAAAACTGTTCTAAAATTCATTAATTGAATTTTTAAAATGGCATCTCTTGTAATATATTCACAGTTCTTTAACTTTGAACATGAACCCCCTTGACATTTTAGCTTTTAGATATTTAAGTTATTATATTTTTGTTGAAGCCTTTCATGCTGCCAAAGCAATTTTTTACACTGAAAATTTATTCTTATGCTAATTTAATCTTTTAGTGGGGGTTATTTTAAATAGGATTGATTCGATAATGTTGGTGAAACTTCACTACTAAGCAGTTTAAATGTATTTTGTACAGAATGAAAATGTAAATCGATGAATATTTTAGAACTATAGCCTGTTGACTAATGCTCAATTTTTTAATCATCTAGAAATTAATAAAATGCGACAGATTACAAGACTGTTGAATCAGCATTTCTAATTTATTCAATTCAGTATCTATTATAAAGTTCCTTTGTTACACTATAGCACATTTTAAAGTGCAATAAATAAAATGAAAGAGCATTTTATGTGAGCTAGACTAAAATAGGAATTCGCCTGAAACCTCATGAAAATATTTGTCTGAGTTTAAAACACATGCATGTAAAACTTTCCACTTTTTAAAGTTACGCTTATTGAGGTTTCTGTTTATATTTTTGTTTCTTTTTAATATATGCTGTTTGAGCATTCAGGAAAGCAATTTACATGGAAAATAAACAACTTGTTTACTGCAAGTTGTTACTGCTCAAATAAAATGGCAAGCGCTCTTTGACGCACAATTCTAGTTTTGTGGTTTACTTAACTGGAAATTGTACAATATAATAAGCACTCTGTTATTTTCTATGGTTGCTTTTATGTGCTACCACACATACACACAATTTGCATAATGCAAGCATTTGAAGTTTGATGTTCATGACAAATAAGGCTTTATTTTTTTTCTATTTCCAAGCTGTTTTTGAACACATTTGAACTGTGTATAATAAAGGACACTTAAAAACTATCCAAGTACATAGTTTTTCCCAATATTATTCAGTTAAAAATTCCATAGTTTTTAATATGATTTCCTATTTGATACATGGGTTAAATAAATGTAACTTGACACTTGTAATTATGAACATTTCCTAGTTGTGGTCTTATTAATTGCATTATCAGCATACTATATGATTTTTTTCCCATGAAACTTTAATTGCTCACAAAATCATCAATTTCTGTAAATGTTTCATGAAAAAAACACAAGGTGTCTTTTATTGTCTAAGATGAAAAAAAAAGAACTTCAGAATTATTGTGTTGTAATCTTCATTTGTTTCTACCAATACCTTGTGAGTAAACATCAATAGTCTAGTTTAATTCCATTGTGATTTGAGGATAGACATAGTATGATTTCTAATCTTTTAAATGTGTTGTGTTTTATGGCCTAGAATGTGATCTAGGTGAATTATCTATGTGAACTTGAGAAAAATGTGTGTTCTGCTCTTGCTGGATGAAGGAGTTTATGGATGTCAATAACATCCAGTTGATTGATTGTGTTGCTGAGTTCAGCCGTGTCCTTACTGATTTCCAGCCTCTTGGATAGGTTCATTTCTGGAAGAGAGGTGCTGAAGTCTCCAACTACCAGAGTAGTTGGATTTATCTCTTTTTCCTTGCAGTTCTATTTGTTTTTGCCTCATGTTGTTGAAACTTAGGTGAATACACGTTAAGAATTGTTATGTGTTCTTAGAGAACTGACACCTTCATCATCATATAACTCCCTTCTTTATCTCCGATAACTTTTCTTACCTTGAAGTCTACTCAGTCTGAAATTAATATAGCTACTCTGGCTTTTCTTTGATTTGTGTTACTATGGTATATTTTCTCCATTGATGTACTTTTAATTTATATATGTCTCTATATTTATAGTGGATTTCTTCTAGATAATATATAGTTGAGTTGTGGATTTTGATCCACTGTGACAATCCCTGTCTTTTAATTGGTGCACTATATCACTGACATTCAAAATGATTATTGATGCAGTTAGATAAATAAGTATCATATTCATCACTGTTTTCTATTCATTTCCCTTGTTTTTCGTTCCTATTTTTTTCTTCCATTCTCTTTCTGCCATTTATGGTTTAAATTGAACATTTTATATGACTCCATTTTCTCTCCTTTCTTAGCATATTATGCTTTTTTCTCCCACTTTTTTCAGTGGTCACCCTTGAGTTTGCAATGTACATTTAAAAATAATTAAAGTCCAATTTCAAATAGCACTTCACCACTTCACTGGCAATGTGAGTACCTTATAATAACAAAATAGTCCTAATTCTTCCCACCTATCCCTTCTATTATCGTTCTCATTCATTTCTCATATATAAGACATACATAAGATATATCCACAAGCATACATACTCAAATACATTGTTGCTATTTTATTATGAAAAAAACCTGTTGCCTGATAAATCAATTAAGAATATGATAAAAGTTTTTATGTCATCTTCACTTACTTCTCCTTCAGTACTCTTCCTTTCTTGTAGGTCTGAACTTCTATTAGCAT
This sequence comes from Kogia breviceps, assembly GCF_026419965.1. Classification (NCBI taxonomy): domain Eukaryota; kingdom Metazoa; phylum Chordata; class Mammalia; order Artiodactyla; family Physeteridae; genus Kogia; species Kogia breviceps. Next base: position 12,627,168 of record NC_081310.1, on the reverse strand, counting down.
TTCTTTCAAGGTAGGTCTATGGGCAACAAATTCCCTAAATTTTTTTCTGAGAAAGTCTTTTTTTCTCCTTCACTCTTGAAGCATATATACATACATTTGAGGAAAAAAAATCTATCTATTTAAAAATCTATTATAATTAATAAGAAAAAATGGTAGAAAATCTAACAGAAAAGTGGAAAATTATTTAACAGGTATGCCATAAGATACGATCTATAAACAAATGAAAAAGTCAATGCTATTAATCATCAGGGACATGAAATTTTAAAATGTAATATAGTACCAAACCACACCTACTGTAAAGTCTAAAATTAAACAACCAAACAATTTGTAGAGGCTCTGGAGCAATTGCAACACCCTTAAGATATTGATGAGTGTGAATAAATATGGTCATACGTACTCAAACTGAATATATGTATTTTTTACTATTTAGCAGTTGTACTTCTAAGTATATACTCAAAAGAAACATTCAAAAGTGTTCATCAAGAAACATGTAGTAGAATTACATAACACCAGTATTCACAATAGCCCTAAGATGGAAACTTTGTATAAGTTAATACTGTGAGTTAGAATAGGAAATGAATTATATACACACAGACTAAAAATCTATACAGTAATACAAATAAACTGAAATTCAAGCAACCAGCAATAGTATAGATAAATCTCACAAATATATTGATGAGTGAAAGAAGTCAAGCATAAAATAATACATATTGCATGATACCACATATATAAATTTCAAAAATGGGCAAAGTCATTCTAAGGCATAAATTAAAACAGTATTTTTATTAGTCACGTTTCTCCAGAAATACAGAGTGTGTGTGTGTGTGTGTGTGTGTGTGTGTGTGAGAGAGAGAGAGAGACAGAGACAGAGACACAGAGAGAGACATAAGGAATCAGCTCACACGATTATGAAAGTTGGAAAGTTCGAAGATATTCAGCAAGCTGCAGACCCAAGGACAGCTGATGGTTTAGTTTCAGTCCAAAGGCTTATAGGCTCAAGACACAGGAAAAGCCAATGTTTCAGTCTGAGTTTGAAGGAAAGAAAAAAACAAATTCAGACAGGAAGAATTCTCATTACTCAGTAGAGGGTCAGCCTTTAGTTCTATTCAGGATTTCAACTGATTGGATGAGGTACCCATGTTATGGAGGGCAGTCGGCTTAACTCTCAATCTATTGATTTACATGTTAATCTCGTCCAAAAGTCCCTCACAGAAACAAACAGAATAACGTTTGAGCAAATATCTGGGCACCTTGTGGCCTAGTCAAATTGACACGTAAGATTAACCATCACAGTACTTAGATTGGATTAGTGGCTGGAGGTACACAGGTGGGGCTTCTGGGCTGCAGGTAATGCTCTGTTTCCTGAGCTGAGTGCTGGTCACACATGGGTGTTCAGTTCGTGAAAGTTTATCAAACTGCATACTTATGATTTGTGCAACTTCCTACACACACATATGTTGGTAAATTCCTACTTAAAATAAACTGCATGTAATGGAGATTTAAATGATTTACATTTATAAAGCTTGTCCCCTAAGGTAGTTTACGTTTTCACAAATAGTTTATGCAATAAAACATGTCTGTAAATACATCCACAAGGAAGTCTATTAGAATTTTATAATTTCAACTTTAGATGATTTTTGATCTGATTAATTACAGATACATATGTCAAAAATATTTAGCAAATATAAAGATGATAGTGTATACCATGTGATAGTATTATAAAATATTAATCATGCATTTAATAAAATTGACCTGGAGTACATATCCAGAGTATGTATAGTTAATTTATAAGTTTAAGAAAAAGGGTGTTTCTGACTACTTTTAGAAAATATTTTGTATCTTTTCCTTCCCCTTAGAATGGCAGTCTTGTGTCAAATGACTACGTGTTAATTTTCTTAACGCGTTAGTACCTAAGAAATAATTAATAATGAATCCCCTGTTATATGCTAGTGATGGGACACTATATTCAGTGCTGAAAATATACTTTTCTTAAACTGGGGCAGTTAAAAGTAAGGCACACTGGTTAATTATTATTTTGCATACTCTACATATATACATACATACACAGTACATCTGTGGTTTTAGGACATGTTCACCACGGTTCACCTAAAACCATTTAGAGTGTCCAAAGACATTTCCTGTGATTATTGCTTATGCTTTGTAAAATGCCAAACATTATTTCTTCCTTCTCACAGACATGACTCACAAGAATCATTTACCATTTCCATTTTTTTTTTTTTGCTTTTGAAGCAACCATGATTATTTTGAATAATTTTAAATATTAGTGTTTTAATTAAGACTTTCAAATTGTGATGTCATCAGTATTGTTAGTTTCTGAACCAAATTATCAGAAACATTGGGAGATGAATACTTCTTGCATTAAATTCACATTAAGTAAAATAAAACTAAACAAATTCTCATATTTACCTATGTGGCATCACATTAAATTACACATATTATTTTCTTTTTAAGTCACTTTCTGTCATTTTATTTTAGAGAATTTTTACACTCATTTCAAAGTTCTGTCACCAAAATGAGTTATCAGAAACTCTTATAATTACCACAAGTGAGTAAGCTGGGTAATATTGAGTTCTGTTTTCATGTGAGGAAATTTAAAATTGGAAGTTAAGTAACAAAACTAGTATTAGAAACTATACATCTTTACTCTTAATCAGGATCTCTTTACACAATAACACATGATATTCATGTATGAAATTTTCCATTGAAATGAAACATCTTAGAACTTTCAATTCATGTACATTATGAAAAATAAGTGATTAGCAATCTTGTTTGTCACTATTTCTTGACTCAGTTATGACAATAAACTAAATTTAGTGTCAACTTGTAGTTCTTTATCCAAGCCCTGAAAGATACCTGAGAAGTGACTTGATATTGCAGAGAAATGTTGAATGCGAAATTCAAAAACAACAAGGTTAGTGAGAAGATTTTGTCACCATAAGTAATTAAAACAGAAAGAATTACTCACCTAAAATTACAGTCTTTCAAATTACCAAGCAATACCAAACTAATGCTTTCTTCAAGACGTTGAAGAAAAATTGATGTGTACATAATTTTTATTTTTTATAAAATTTACTATGTACTTATTTATTCTTAAGCACAATAAAGATATTATTCCTTCATTCAATCAAGGTCTATTGACATCTTCTATTTGTAATTTCATAGTTGGGGTCACTAAAGTGTTTACAATCCAAGATATGTATGTATGCATGCACGTGACTAAGTATTTATACCGAATTTTTTTTTCCAAGACAAGTTTTAACATGGATGAAAGACTACTCTGGAAATCAGAAAACAAACCCTACTGGGAAAATTCTGAAATCCATATGATACAGCAGTAAAAGTCAGAAGCGGGTTAACAAAATGAATGTGTACAGCCAGCCAGACTAGCCAGAATCTCATCAGCAAAAAGAATACAACATCAAAATAAATACTGCATCAACTATTCCTAAGTAAGTTAGCAAAAAATGGTATATGAGAAAATAAATAATTGAGAAAGAAAATATGGCTTGGAATACTATGCAACCACTAAAATTCTGTGCAACCTTTTGGTATAACACATTGTTCACAACAAATTAAGTAAAGAGAGAGAGAACAAAGGAGACAGGAATCAAGGAGATAGGAAACATTTTTAATTGCACAATCTAAATATATAAAAGGTATAGAAAGGCACTACAGTTGGCCCTCCATATCTGTGAGTTCCCCATCTGCCATCCACAAAATTTTTTTTTTTAATTCCAGAAAGTTCCGAAAAGCAAAACTTGAATTTGCCGCAAAGACAATTATTTACATAGCATTCACACTGTGTTTACTACTATTTACCTAGCATTTATAATATATTAGGTATTATAAGTAACCTAGAGATCCTTTAAAAAGTATATGGGAGGATATGCATAAGTGATACAACACACTACATCATTTTATACAAGGGACTTAAGCATCTGCAGATTTTGGTATCCTTGGGGGTCCTGGAACCAATGGCCCCGTGATACTAAGGAATGACTGTACATGCACATAAAAGGTCAAAATCAAAGAATTCTTCATATTTCAAATGATATAAATAGACTGTTGCCTCCTAAGAAGATCCACATTCTCCATGATCTATTCTTTTTGAAATCCATTACCAGAATGAAGTTAAAAATTAAATATCAACCATATGAAACAGTTGATTTTTGCCCACCTGTTTATAATACATCAGACATGCTTTTATATGCTAACTGGGTGACAGAAGAAAGGGTATTATGCAAATATGCAAGACGATAGAGCTGTGACTGACGTTTCTGCATATAAAATCTGTCTAGACTAAATAAAGTAAAAACTACAGTTGAGTCTGTAATTACACTTTGACAGTCTTCATAATGCTGAAATTTGAGTCAGTGTTATAGATATGCAAATGGTCCTTAACAATTTATTTTCTATTACCAGAAGCATTCTACATATTACAATATTTTGAATTATTTGCTATATAAGTGATCTGTAGAGACTGAACCTGATTCTTCACTCACATTAAACATGTCTGGTTTTAACACAAAAAAACAATATATTTTTGTTTCAACTTAAGTTACAAAAAAGAAAATATATTAAAAGTGTAGCCTGCCTCAGTATTTGCAAACTGTATTACTTTCTAAGCCCATATATAATTATCACGTTGAAAATACTTTAAGATAACCAATTTTATCAAGACACACAACCTTTCTATTGTCTCAAGTAGAAATAAAAGTATTCTATTCGTTTCTTTTATTTAATTGTTTTAAGACAGGAAACCACAAATTCCAATTGATTAAAAACAGGCTATTTGCACATCATGCGTGTTGGCTCCAAGGAATTTGGAGAACTTTCACTGATGGATCTGTCACCACTGACTGGCTCTTTTCCATGGCTAGATGGTGGTCCTGCTTTTTCTACTGAATCACTCTTCTGTTACCTGTCCCAGATCATTCCTTCAAGCCCAAGTTCTTGTTTGTGCAAGTAATCGAGTTACTCAAGCTTTTATCTTTTATAGTGAAACACATGGTATTTTCGCCATGTACCCTCAGATAAAGAATTTTCACACTATCTTATCATTTTATGTAGACCCAAAATGATTTTCACCACTTTATAATGCTCATAATTTTTTTTATTCAGAAAAACTTTCCAACATACAGTTGGAGCCTGTATACTTCAGGAATGTTTCTTGTACTTTGTTATGGCCCCAGAAGAAGCAGAAGAACTGGTAGTAATACCAACTTGCTGAATTATTGTACAGAACATTCAACAGTCCTGAAAAATGTCAAGGACATACTCTGGACGTCAGTATAGGGACAACAAGATATTTATGACTTAAACATTAAGTAAAGGATGTCTCTCTTGAGTTGTTGGTTGTGACGAAATTCCTGGAAAAAAATAAACATATTTTATCCTCTAAGCTTATAACCAAATTTAGCCATTCATTATACTACGAAGTTATTGATTAGTTTTAAAATTGCTTTGATAAGGGTATGACTCTATTTCTCATAAGAACAAAACACCTGCTAGTGTTTAAGATACAAAAGGTAACATCTCTTTTTGCGGTAGGCAGGCCTCTCACCGCTGTGGCCTCTCCCTTTGCGGAGCACAGGCTTCGGATGCGCAGGCTCAGTGGCCATGGCTCACGGGCCCAGCCGCTCCGCAGCACGTGGGATCTTCCCGGACGGGGCCACGAACCGGCATCCCTGGCATCGGCAGGCGGACTCTCAATCACTGGGCCACCAGGGAAGCCCAAAAAGGTAATATCTCTTATACTCACCTTTGTTGACTGGAACTCCCCAGGCAGTAATAAAAATGACCCTAGTTTCATGGGATATAAGTCACGTCTAAAACACTCGATCAGCATAAAAGTACAGCTTGCGCCCCACCAGGATCAAAAACCACAGCACCTGGGGCTTCCCTGGTGGCGCAGTGGTTGGGAGTCCGCCTGCCGACGCAGGGGACGCGGGTTCGAGCCCCGGTCCGGGAAGATCCCACGTGCCGCAGAGCGGCTGGGCCCGTGAGCCATGGCCGCTGAGCCTGCGCGTCCGGAGCCTGTGCTCCGCAACGGGAGAGGCCACAACAGTGAGAGGCCCGCGAACCACAAAAAAAAACAAAAAACAAAAAACCACCCCCAGTCTCCCTGTGTTTCCCAAGAGTGCACTGAGCTGGCTGTGGACCGTTTCACATACATTATAAGGTCACTGTAACCCCATTACTCTCTTTGGGATACAGAACATTCGTGAAAAAAGTACATTTTGAGGCACAGGCTAGGAATAAAGAGCAGTCAGAGGCAGTAGATGAACTATCAAAACATGGGTAAAGGCAGTGCCTGCCTTTCCTCTGTTGGTTTGTAAAGTCACTTATTGGTGGTCAAGTCAGTGAAGCAGCCATATTAATTAAGTGCATGGCCCCTTTACCACTTGATCCAAGAGCCTATTTGAACAGCATCTTTAATATAAATATGTACATAATTTGTAATAAATAATTTGTGGTTTTCCTGGTTGCCTCTTTCAGTTGGCATCCTTGAATTTCATCTTTTGTCTATCTTGAACCAAAGTCTGAATTCAAACTTTTTATACAAATATAATCATTGCCAGTTGGCTAAAATAAAACGTAATACTGAATCTGATCTGGCAGCGATGACCAAGGAACTGAAACCTCCTGCTGTTTCCTCTTCCTTGTACATGTTTTACTTGTAATGAACTATTTGCTGTGGTCTCAGATTTCAGCAGCAGGCCCCTGAGCAAAATGTTCATTTGCTTTCCAACTTGAGGTAATCAACAAACTTTAGGTTTCCTCCCTGTCGTCTAATATGAAGAACAGAAAGAACCCTTAATGGGCTTTAAGGAGGAAAAAAATAGCATTTTTTTTCTTATGTATCCTAGAATGATGAGCCTTGTTGCCAGAAGGAGGGAAAGGTACATCTGAAGGGAAGGAGGGCTGCTAAGGGCAAACATTGGTTCCTCAAATTGCACAAAATCAACATTGTATATTACAGAATGTAAGTCAATAACATCATGAAGATAAAGTAAGAATAATATATGCTTTAAAAAAGTTGCATCATACATATTAAGTAATTTGAAATTTTTTGAATATGAAATCAAGTTGCTGAAGATTTGCTATGATCTATAATCTAAAATGTGCCAGTGGCTTTAAGTCCTGATTTGTTAGACTTAATTTAAGCACAAAGAAAAACATACAACAACTTGTCTAAACAGATCCTGGCTAGAATAATTTCTAAAACAAAAGTAAATGCTCTCCAGTTATATATCTATGCCTACAATAAAAATGATGACAGCTTTCTGCATCAGGAAGAAAAAGAAAAACAGCAGTAGATATAAACTGTATAAGGCAATTCTTTTTTAAATGTAATTCTTTTTAAAATTTACTAATTTATTTATTTTTTGGCTGAGTTGGGTCTTTGTTGCTTCACGTGGGCTTTCTCTAGTTGTGGCGAGCGGAGGTTACTCTTCATTGAGGTGTGTGGGCTTCTCATTGTGGTGGCTTCTCTTGTTGCAGAGCACGGGCTCTAGGCACGCCAGCTTCAGTAGTTGTGGCACTCAGACTTAGTAATTGTGGCTCAAGGGCTTAGTTGCTCCATGGCATGTGGGATCTTCCTGGACCAGGGCTCGAACCCGTGTCCCCTGCATTAGAGGTGGATTCTTAAACCACTGCACCACCAGGGAAGTCCAAGGCAGTTCTTAAGCGTATTTCACAAATATAAATTTTATGGATCAAATTTTGGTCCATAAAAATCAGTATCACTGAAAAGACATTTAAACCTCTGTACTCTTGTGGCCATATTATCAGGCCATATAATTGAGGGCAAGAAAAATATTCCATAAAATAGCGAGAGCTATACTGAAGCCAAATCTTTTGATATACCTTAAAACTAAATCCACATAAATGGGAATACATTTATAACAGAATTTTCTGAAATCCTATGCTAATTAAAGGCACAGGTAGAAATAGCCACGGATGATTTTTGTGGTATGCTCAGTGTTCCAGTGTTTGATTTTATTTACAAAAGGAAATAATAATACATAAAATTTTCAGATGATTCATGGTCCTATTAAAGTCACTTATTTGTTGGAAAGTAAAATAAGTAACATCACACAAATCTGAGCTTACAAAAGGCAGAATAATGTAGTGATAAAAACATCGCTCGTGTCTGCTTCCTAGGAAAGATATGCGCTAGCAAAAGGGTCATATGAATTAGCCCCTGAATTAGATATGCACCAGGATATGTCTAGGTAATTTTTTTTTGGAGCCCTCAGGAAAGTTAAAGTTTATCCAAAATGAGAAAACATGGTAAAGAAGAGGACATTTTTGTCTGTGAACTTTTGTATGTAGCTGGTTTACTTATGCATGATTGACAGCACAGAACAAAATAAGTCAGCTACAGGCAAATACTTCTATCTCATCACATTTCACTTGCCTTCTTGTTTTCTATTCATATCCTGCTGGTATTCTGAGCTCTCTTTCCAGCTCTGCTTCTCAAGGTCCACCCAAATCCATCCCGACCTCCTTATTTAGGAGACGTATGGTATGTGAAATACCTATTAGCTAGAAAATTCCATGTACAAGCGAGATGAATTATGACCATTTTGGGATGAGACGAGAGACTGGATATTAGAAACTGTTGAACACAATTTTACATAAATTATATCGTGGAATCCTCACAACACTGTGATGTAGTATTTTTATAGATAGCGCAGAAACGTTACTTTCATGACGTGCATCAAATCTGTCATCAAATTCTCTCTGTTCCGTGGTTAGCGTGTATCCAGAACCAGAACACTTCTCTATCGTCACCCCCTTGGTCAGAGCCACCACATGTGCGCACCTGGAACATTCCAGTATTCTGCTGCCTCTGCCCCTGCCCCATATTGTCTATTAGAAACATAGCAGGGGCTTCCCTGGTGGCGCAGTGGTTGAGAATCGCCTGCCGATGCAGGGGACACAGGTTCGTGCCCCGGTCCGGGAGGATCCCATGTGCCGCGGAGCGGCTGGGCCCGTGAGCCGTGGCCGCTGCGCCTGCGCGTCCGGAGCCTGTGCTCCGCAACGGGAGAGGCCGCAACAGTGAGAGGCCCACGTACCGCCAAAAAAAAAAAAAAGAAACATAGAATATTTTACAGTAAATACAGGAATGTCACAAAACAGTTCAAAATCTTCAAGTGGCTTCCCCTTTGACTTAGAGAAAAATAAAAACCTTATTATCGTTTACCAGGCTGCATACGATGCTGACCTTCCTTCTATCCCCAGATGATTCCGATCCAGTTTCGTTGGCTTATTTACTCTTTCTCAAACAAACCTCTTCAGGCCTAATCTTTGCAAGTGCTCTTCCCTCTGCATGGGATGTCTTTTCCTCAGATATCCCCGTGGCAAAGCACTTCATTTCTTACGAGACTCTGATCAAGGTCACCTGGCCAGTCAGACCTTGCCTAACTCTCCTAACTTTACCATTTTTTTTCTCAGTAGCTTTTATTTGTTATCAGTTGTATATTGTATGTACTCGTTTATCTACTGTATATCCTTCTGAATGTAACAAAAGAATGTAAACTTCATGAGGGTTGACACTATTTCATTCACTGCTATGTCCTCAGTGCCTGGCATATGCTTGTACATAGCAGGTATGCAATAAATAGTTGTTGAATGAATCTATGACCCACTCCTTGCCAGGTGTTCAGTCTAAGGCAGTCATGGTAATAGCCTCTCCCAGGAAAGGATTGTTTCAAGAATGGTTTTTTGACATCAATATAGCCAATGTTACATAAAAGGAGGTCTCTGGGAGATTCTGGGGAGCTTTCTCCTATTCCTCAGATAACAAACCCTCAGAAGAGACCGTCTCCCTTTTGCCTTTACTTTTTTTTTTTTTTGTAAAAAGTGATGTCTGGAACTGCTGTGGCCATCATGTTATAGGCCTACGCATGCTGTGAACACTGTGGATGTCAGAGAGGAGAGGTAGAATGGATCTGAAAGAAATTTGATATCATTTTTGAGCTCCCAATTCAATCACTGTGGAAGACACCCTATCTCTGGGCTTCTTGATACACGGGATAACAGATTTCCCCACTGTTTACAAGCTTGAGTTAGAGGCCCCCTATTTGTGGCCAAAGCATTGTCCCCCTGTCATAAAAGTTAGGTGCAGCCCTTGGACCAGAACCATGTGACTTGTTTTGGCCAATGAGACATCACATTGTGACCAAAGCAGGAATTTACAAAGCACTGGAGAATTGGGGCTTTCGTGCTTGCTACGTCTGGAACATTGGAACAGCCAGTTGTAAACAAACCCAGACTAATCTACTCAATGATGAGAGACACAGGGTGATGAGAGACACAACAATCACGACCACTGAATCAGCCGACAGCCAACTGCCAAACATGTAAGTAAAGCCATTGAGCGCCAGCTGACTGCCAATGCAGGAGGGAGTCAGGTCAAGCCCAGCAGATGCACTGCTTAGCTGAACTAAGGCCAAATTGCTGACCCACAGAATTGTGAGCTAAACAAGCGGATGTTATTTATAAATATTGGTGTATGTATGATATGTAGATACATCAGCATCTTACCTGATACATACAGGGACAAAAGAGTTTGTTCTCTTATACAACTATTCTTTCTACCTTAGCAGCTGTAACAGTATTCATGGTGTCAGTGCTTTCATATTCCACACCTAGACATTTAGAAAAAAAGCGAAGTTAAAAATGGGTGGTAGGGCACATGAAAAAGACTGAAGCAAGCATGTTCTTGTTGGTGACGTGTAGACACCAGTTGCAATACCTCACTGAGAAGTCTCTGTCATAAGTGCCACAGATAACAGTATGATGAAAACTTAGAAATAATAGTTCTATTCCCAATTTGTATTTCTAAGGCAAATTTCTTTCATTAGAGACACTTATTATGTCACATTAATCCCAGTGGGTCCTGGCCCGCAGCTTCTCCATTTCCCTGGTGCATTGGAACTCATTTTTACAGATGAGATGGCATCCTGGAAAAGAAGGCCACCTATTTGTCTAAGCATCTTGGCACTTGGTGAACTTGCTGACATGCAACAAAATTACAAAGATAAATCCTGACTACCTGCGATAACGGATGAGTTGGTCAGTGCACGGGTCTTCCTTCTTTAGGATGGGCCGGCACGTGTGCTGCTGAAGGCCAGCGACAGGCCTGCCTCTGCCACCCCCGTCCTGACTCTCCTCGCCGGCTCGCTCTAGGCATGCTGGTATTCCAGTTTAACTAAACATGTACAACTTTGCTTTATAATTGCTTTGCTCAGATTAAATTTCTGTTCCTAAGGTTTCGACTTAGGTGTATAATAACTTTTTTTCTCCCAGTTCAGACTATGTCATCTAGAATATTTGACGTGGCTCAGAACCTATCAAGGGACATATGAATATCTACAGATATTCACTCTGGGGAAATCTGGACATTTAAAAATTTAATTAAACATCACCTATTCTGGACTTCCCAGTAATAAGTGTATCATAGCAATAGGTTCTCTAGGATCGGTGGAAAATATGTGAGTAAAACAACAAATGAATATACATGTTTGGAGTGAACAGAAATATCAATATAGCAAAAATGGGATCACTGACCTCAGTTTTAGTTCCCGGTAGTTTTGTACAGGTTTTATTTTACTTTTATGGAAATTATTTTAATTCTTTAAGTCTCAATTGTCTGATCTATAAAATGGGAATAAAACCAGGTATGAGAGTGCTCATCTGAGTGCTATGAGGGAGGGGCTGGGTAGTGAATGTGCTCCAAGGAAGAGAAGAAATTCCCACTTTGAGGCATAACTGTTGCACTTCTGGCAGAGTTAGAGCAGGTTTAGGAATCATTCGTTCAAGCTGCATATTTTTTCTGTGAAAGAATTCTAACTTGACAAATAAATTTTAGAAAAAAGTTATTTTGCTGCTTAGTGTTCTTAAATATGCCTTGTGGTGAACATAAGTACATATGCTATCAAGTGAAACTGCTAGTGCGAGGGCAGAATCAGAATTGCCATGCATATAGCAGCGATACCTAAGGCCCACGTGTCTTATAAGGCTTATTTCTTAAAAAGTAACACTCGGAAAGGATACTTTTATGATAATAACATAGTAATTGCTTTCCTGAGTTCTATGAGAGAAGGGGGAGTTTTCTTTTCTGTATCATAAGATTTCTTTTAGTAATTAGTAGGGCTTAAGTTTTCAAAACCAAAATTGAAATTTCATTCATGACCACTCAGGGTAAAAAGCTGATCTAAGAACTCAATATTTACAATACGAAATGAAAAGGGACAAAATGGGAGACTAACAATTGGATTCGTGGTGTAGAAACTTAATGATTAGAAACATACCGGAATCTTAATGTAAAATGGTCAATGTTAACTGGACACCATTGCTTTGGTATGAATAAGAAAAAAAACATGAAGAAATTCTTACCTTATTAGGTTAATTTGATAGTTACATTCAGGATAAATTAAAGGGGAGAGATAGAAGCAATTAGAAAGCTTCCAAACCATTTAAAATTAATGGTTACTCAGCAGAAGTGAAAAATGGGTATAGAATGTGTGCGTGTGTGTCTTTATGTGTGTATTGTGGGCAACTAGAGCTACACACACAATAGACAGTGTGAGGGAAGAACTGACAAGACATGCCAACTGATTGATTGTACATTGTAATGAAGAATGCAACAGAAATTACATTTGATCCTAGGTAATGGCAAAGCACATAAATTGGACGTTCAGGATAAGTGTTCCATTTCACAGGAAGAGTGACTTGGTTTCAGACACAACTGACTTTTGTCTGATCCTGACATCTCAAGATGAAATTGATTAACAACCAAAAGAGAAGCATGGCCTTGACATGCAGACTGAGAAGGCAATAGGAAGAAATAAAAAGAGAATAAATGGGGACTCTCAAGACACCTCTTTAATTTTAAATAAAATTTAAAATGATTGAAAAATAATTTCACAGATGTTCAAAGAATGTTCTTCCCTTGAGACTGATTTGTAGACTCACTGGTTTAATCACATTACATGTTGAGCTAGTTAATATATAAACAGTATTTGAGAAAGATTTCAAAGCTCTCCTGCTTAAACTTCCAGCAAATAACTGCCAGAACGCAATTAGAGCCCACACACTTCAACTCTGAAGTCTGAAGCCAGAAATGTATAAATGTGTTTAGTTTAAATTAGCTATAGGATGTGAGGACTGGGCAGATGATTGAATTTTTTCTAAACGAGCTTAACGTTACATCCATTTTTCTGTATCCTACGCTTATCCTACACGTTTTACATAAACGTGTATAAAATGAAACACTTATTTTTATAGTTTTAACCTTTTATTCTCCTAAATTGTATAACATAGTTATCTTTCTATAGGCTCTAATAATATTTAGAATTAAAATCTCATTTCCATGTGAATTATTAATATTTGTAGGTTACGCATTGATTTATGCAGTTTAGTAAATTTACATGAAGAACAGAGAGTGAAAAAAATGGACCTAGTTTGTTGATCTTCACAGCTTTGAGAAGGTTATTTGATCCAAATGGCTCAAACTGTTCATAGGGATTAAGAATTTTGAGGGCTTCCCTGGTGGCGCAGTGGTTGAGAATCCGCCTGCCGATGCAGGAGACACGGGTTCGTGCCCTGGTCCGGGAAGATCCCACATGCCGCGGAGCAACTAAGCCCGTGAGCCATGGCCGCCAGGCCTGCGCGTCCGGAGCCTGTGCTCTGCAACGGGAGAGGCCACAACAGTGAGAGGCCCGCATACCGCAAAAAAAAAAAAAAAAAAAAAAAAAAAAAAGAATTTTGAGAGGTTTTGAATGAAATATTATGATGGTAAAAGGGAACTTCAAAATATCTTAATAGAGAAGTAGTATGTTGAGGAAACAATCTTTGAATATTGGAAATATATATAAATACATACTCTAAGTCTCTGTAAGTCTCATTCTCTTTGAATGAAAAATAATAACATTAATTATATTATTAAATAAATAGCTTATATTTATTGAGGGCTTACTATTTGTAAGACCTTGGCATTGTTGTCATGTCACTTAAAAAAAAATTCTTTGAATCTTTCCAACAAGAATATTAAACATACTATAATTATGCCCTTTTACAGTTGAAAACTAAATCATACCCGACAAGGTCAACTGGAGGCATTCTTATATAAGGACCTAAGTCTCCCAGACTCTGAGGCTACAGTCTCAACCTCCAGTTGCCACTGCCAACCAAGCTGGCATGCATTTACTGAACAGGTAGATTTGCCAGATTTAACACAAGTACAGGACATCTAGTGAAATTTGAACTTGAGATAAAGAATGAATAATGCAATCATTTATAGCAGAAGTGTGTCACATGTAATATTTAGCACATGCTTATACCCTCCCCCCAAAAGTTGTTTACCTGAGATACAGTTTAACTGGGCTGCTTGCATTTTTTCTGACAACCCTACAAAACAGGCTGTCTTGTTTTTTAGACAAGGCCTGGAGATCTGATCAGGAACACCTGCACTTAAAAGAGCTCAGAGAAACTCAAGTCTGTGGGAGATCAGAGGTCATTTCTCAGCAAGCAGAATTTCAAATGACTTGACCATCTATTGTGTGTCATAAATAAGAAAATACTACACAGAGGAATTACTGGAAGAGGACATGTTTTTATTCTACTAGACAATGTGTTGTTTCTACCGCAGCCCAGCACTTGGGGAGAACAGCAGTGGCCTGCTATAGACCTATGTGTTTAGTCTATGGGAATCTTCTGGTTGCCTGTGTTGAGTAGTTCTGTTCTGTTTAGTGCTAACTTTTTAACCTCAGGGTGCTAGTCTTTTACTTTAAAAGATTTAGTGTTACATATTAAAGATCTGAGAGTCAAGTTAAATTATATAGCTATTAATTTCTCAATGCCATAATTTTCATAATTTTAATGCTTCCAAATAATTTTCATAGTTTTCTCCATTTAGTCAATAAATCAGTGCTATCAATTTTCTCCCTAAAAGATTATGCTCTTACATATGTCTAAGAGTTGTGGAGGGAGGATACTGGTTAATACACTAAATTGCTTTCTCCTTTGCTTTTTCTCTCTTGAGACTTTTTAATCTACTTTAATATACCTACACACCAACTTCATACTCTACCAATTAACCATTCATTACCTAATTATCTCCTCCAGCTGAGCACTCTACTTCTTTAGAATAATTTCCCCCTCATTATGATTCTTGTAACAGTATTATTTGCACTCTTTAGAGAGTTATTTCTAGTAATTTGAATTGCATTCAAATAATTCAGCTGATTTATAACAGGCATTTTTCAATTTTCCTTAGATTTCTGCTGTTGAAAGAGTTACACTGTAATTCTTAAGGCCACTTCAGAATTATCAGTCTCTCTTAGAATTTTACAAAATGTACTACGCCCTCTTTTCAATGCAATAGTATTTTAAAAATTCCAGGATACTAAACATATGGTAGACAATTTAATTATTTTTCACAAATGATACTCAGGATAAGTAATATTATTTTGTGATTCTGAGTATTTAGAAAAATGAAACAAATATATTCCCATTGGAAAGTAGTTTTTTAAAAGCCTGCATCAAATAGCCATAATGGAGTAACTGGTACCCAGACTAGCCCTTCCATTATAAAGAATGATAAGAGAGGACAGCTGTTTTCAGGTAATGGGCAACAGGCAGTACACAGCTGTGAGTCTTACATAAAGGGAGATTCAATTTAGCCCCATAAATTCCCAGCTTCATGCCTGCGGACAATTTCCCAATGAGCCACAGCTTGGAGCTGGGGTCCCAATGAAGCACACAATCCCACAAAGCTGAGTAGAAGGTGATTAGCACGAAGTGGCTGGAACCTGTTGGGCAAAGCATCAGGAAGGGCAGTTCTGTGCAGAAGGAATGCCATTGGTCAGGGTGAAACACCTGCCAGTGTACAAGGGCTGGGATATAAGTGCACACAATGGGCCACTCAAGTCTAATGGGATACCAACCTCTACAGGATTGAGTAGCAATGGAGCAGTGCTGGTCACGGGGAAAGGCACCAAAAACAGTGTCTGGTGACATCTGGCCTTGCCATTGGAGAGATCTCCTTAACATGTAAGCTGAGATGCCAGAAAGGCCTCAAAATAAGAACGACATCCTGACAAAGCTGAAACCCAAGTCTGAAAAAAATCCTTAGGGAAGACAGGACATGGAATTTGAGTATTGCCAACCTGTTGGGGCTGGGAAACACCTTGGGCCTTCCTTGAGTCTACATCAACAAAGTGTAAAACAAGTCTGAATAAATTCAAGGGGACCCAGAAGTAATTAAACTGCAACTAAAATTAAAATTTTCAGAAAGAGAATTCTGCATTTTTACAAGATAGTATCCAAAATGTCCAGAATTTAATACAAAACAAAACAAAAACTACCATCAATAAAAGTGCTGAGATGATTCGGTGAGTTAAGGATAGTCTTTCACAAATAATGCTGGGACAACTGGATAACTACACATGAAAGAACAAAGTTAGACTCCTACCTCACATCAAATATAAAAATTAATTCAAAATGGATCAAAGACCTAAATGTACATTAAAAATATATAATACTTGAGGGAAAACATAGGTGTAAACATTCACGACCTTGTAGTAGGCAATGGTTTCTTAGATATGACACCAAAAGCACAAGTATCACAAGAAAAAAAATAGATATACTGGACTTAATCAAAATTAAACATTTCTATGCCTCAAAACATCCCATGAAGAAAGTGAAAAGACAATCCACTGAATGGAAGAGAATATTAAAAATCATATTTCTGATGAGAAACATATCCAGAATATACAAAGAACTCTTGCAACTTAATGAAAAAGCAAAACACTCATTTAAAAAATAAGCAAAGGTTCTGAATATTTTTCAAAAACAAAAGAAAAACATACAAATGGCCAATAAGCACATGAAAAGATGCTCAACATCATTAGCCATCAGGGAAACGCAAACCAAAACTACAGTGAGACACAACTTCACACCCACTATAACGGCTATGATCAAAAAGACAGCAAGTGAAGATATGGAGAAATTAAAATTCTTATACATTGCTGGTGGGAATGCAGAATAATACAAGCTGAAAAACAGCTTGGCAATTCCTCAAACAACAACAACATCCCCCCCAAAAAAACAGTTACCATACAATCTAGCAATACCACTCCTAGGTGTCTTCTGGAGAGAAGTAAGAACATGTTCACAGAAACTTACACGTGGAGGTTCAAGAAAACATTATTCATAACAGTCATGAAGTGGAAACAACCAAACATCCATAAATCCATGAATAAAGAAAACGTGCAACCGCATATTCATTGTTCTCACGGCAGATTTATGGAGACTGGGGTCAGTGCGCCTGCGTGATTAGCACCTCTGAACTCGCGAGAGCGATCACCCGAGATCTCAGGTGACGGGAGGACACGGTTGGTTGGCTGACTCTGTTGTGCGGAAGGAAAAGTCCAGAACCCGAGGGTCGATGTCGACCCTCGATGACACTCCTTGACCTAAGAAGGTCAAACAAAGGAGGTGTGACGGCGGGATGATGGGAAGAAACGGGGTCGCAGCTCCAGGAAGAAGTCGTATCTTTGATGGAGCTCGTGCAGGTGGTGGGTGACATTTGCAAGTGTTTCTGCTTCAAAACTGTCTGGAACCCGGTCCCTCCTTCCTGCCTGTAGTGCTACACCTTAATCCGGGGACTTTTGCTGGGGTCCCTTCCCTGGACATGCCATCCTAATCCTTGGTGCGGTGGACCGGATGAGGTTCACCGTCGTTTCTCTGCTGAAAAAAGCCCAGCCAGCAGCTCACCTCAGAGGTAAAAATCCCCCTTCCTTTGTATGTGATTTACACTCAGCCGCCTGGATTCCAGTTCAGCTTTGAGATATCTTGCCCTGGCTGGCATACCCTTCTCAAGTGTCACTTCTCTTGTGAAGCCTGACCCCAGAAGACCCACGTAACCACTGGCTTCTCTGCAGCACATCGTCTTGAATTTCTTATTGCCACTGCGGCCTAGTCCACTGCCTGGAATTAGAAAAAGTCAGTAAAGCAGTTCTATTAAAACAAACTAATACATGTGACTTGAATGATAAAGGACTATAAAACTGAAGGTTTTTTTTTTTTTTTTTTTGCGGTATGCGGGCCTCTCACTGACGTGGCCTCTCCCGTTGCGGAGCACAGGCTCCGGACGCGCAGGCGCAGCGGCCACAGCTCACGGGCCCAGCCGCTCCGCGGCACGTGGGATCTTCCCGGACCGGGGCACGAACCCGCGTCCTCTGCATCGGCAGGCGGACTCTTAACCACTGCGCCAACAGGGAAGCCCTTGAAGGTTTTTTAAAAGCCATAATGCTGAGCATAATGCCTGGCACATAATGGGTGTTCATATTTTTTTTGAATGGAGTAATAGGTAAGTCATCTGGTCCAACTTGTCTTTTACAGATGAGGAGAGGGGAGCCCCACACTTCTGAACAGCCATAAGGGTTTCCCATGTCACCTAAGTTCCTACAAGGGAAGCAAAAAGTTGCCTTTGTTGGGCTATACCCATTTTGCTGAAGATATCAGACAAAAAAGTAAGTCACCAAAAATTTTTGATGACCCACAGTAAGAAAGAAATGCTGTTTTTCATGTGGCTAAATTTAATCAGTGTATAGCAACCCTTCATTAGGGATTATGTTCTTCCTTTTTTGTGTGTGTTAAAATGTCTCAATAAGATTAAGAGTTACATAATAGGAGCTTGGGGGCATTTTTAATGACTATTTGACAAAATAAATATTAATAATATCTTCCTTTTAAGTACTAAAAAAAATGAAGTACTGATACATGCTACAACATGGATGAACTTTGAACACATCTTGCTAAGTGAAAAAAGCCAGTCACAAAAGACCACATATTTTATGATTTCATTTATATGAAATGTCTGGAATAAGCAAATCTATAGAGGATAAAAGTAAATTAGTGGAGGAAAATGGGGAGCATGACTGCAAAAGGGTACATGGTTTCTTTTAGGGGTGATGAAAATGTTCTTAAATTGAGTATGGTGATGGCACAAGTATGTGAATAAACGAAGAACCATTGTGTCATTCAATTTAGATAAATGGTTAAATTATATGGTAAGTTCTCTCAGTAAAGCTGTTGTTCACCCCCAAGGCAATGATCATACAAAGAAATAATTATAAATATATAACTATATAATTATATATATGTGTGTGTACTAACACGTATTACACATAGTCATGAAAAAGAAGTTAGTAGAAACCAAACCTGAAATGACACAAAGGTTATACTAAACAAATACAGATTTAAAGCATCTATTAAAAATATCTTTGAATAATTAAAGCAAAAAGTAGTCTGAATTAATCATAAATGCTAATCTTATCTGATAAATGGAGACAATAATAATGAGAAGTTTAGAACCAACTAAAATTTTAAGAAAACTATTTGATGGTCTTAGCAGATTACAGGTGACAGAATAAAGAAGTCAGTAAATTGAGGGCAGGTCTGTAGAAATTATCAGTCTGAAGAACAGAGGGACAAAGAACGAAGAAAAATGAGCCAAGTTTCTGGGGACCTGAGTGGAACAATATCAAACAATAAACTAATTGGGACAGAAAAAATTTGAAGAAAAAGACTAAAGCCTTTAAAATTATATGAAAATTACATTTAGAGTCCGGTAGCTCAACCAACCACTAAGCATAAACATAATCAGCAGGGACATTAAGGAACGTTAGTCAAATTGTAGAAAACTAAGATAAAGAGGAAATCTTGAAAACAACCAGAAGGAAAAAAATTATATACATATGAACAATGGGAAGAATTTTTGCTGATTTCTCATCAGTAATGATTTAAGCCCAAAAGAACAAAATGTGTCCAGTGCACTGATGGATTTATATCATATGTGGAAGTAAAAGATATGACAACAATCATCAAAGGATGTGAGATGCTAAATGGAGTTATACTGTTTAAGGTAATTATATTTGCAAAAAAGGAAGTGGGAAATTGGATGTGAGGCTGTGAAGTGAGAAAGGGGATATAAAGTAATTGCATGAAGATGATGGAGCTGTTACTATTACAGGAAACGCTGTATAATAAGTGCAGACTACATTAATGAGCAAGACAGACTTTGTCCCTATTTTAAGTAGGGACAAAATAAAGGGACATAGTGAGTCTTGCAAGGAAGACAAATGAATTACACCAATGTTTATTTGACTAAGGTTGTAAGTAAGTAATAAGGGACATTACAGTGTAGAATTTAATAAAAATGATGTGGAGAATTATTTGTGATAGTGATACAACAGCAGGTGGGTATTATATTTTATAACATTCAGCAATTTTTCCCATAATGAAGTTTATATATTGTTTTATTCTCAATTAGTGGTGACCTTCTTTGAGGCTATAACTCTCTTGTTCATCTTTGGATCTGTAACTACGCTTAACCCTGTGTCTGACACAGCACAGACTATACCTTTAAAGATCATGAAATTTTCAAGAAGAAAAATAAATTCCACAATAAAATAATTCCTATACAGATTATTGCCTTATACTAAGTCCTGAAAAAATAAAGTGTTAGGTAATGGGTTGAGAATAACGTCCAGGTATATTTTCAGTATACCCAGGTTGGCGGTAAAACTTAGAAACAAAACAGACTTTCTTTAGTACAGCTTCTTAGAATGCCCTTTTCTATTAATAATTTTAAGTATTAGGAGAAGTTTGGTCTCCTGGCTTTGAGGAAACTTTCTAGTATTTCCTCTGTGAGTGATTTTGGGAGCCTGGTTTTCACCAGTTTCTCTGATTTGGCCCAAGTTTAATCAGTCAATAATATTAAACAAACTTTCAATTTTAAAAAAGTGAGAACTACATGCCTGATTACTTTGTATTTTATGATACATGAAATCAGAAAAAGTCTAACTCTTTATATTAATTGTATTTATTATATTTTGTTTACTTTGTATAGTATAGAGAATAACATAAAGTATGTGTTATCATATTAACTTTAATTACACATTTCTTAGATTACCATGGTTTTATAAGATTTTTTTCCTCTCTGGTCATTTGAAACTGTTTTGAAAAGAAAAACCATTTTTAAAAAAAAAGAAACATTGAATTTTTATCTCAGAAGTTTCCTTTTACAAGTGATTGGCTATTTCCTAAGTGTAGAGCAGGGGTCCCCAACCCCTGGGCCATAGACCAGTAACTGTCTGTGGCCTGTTAGGAACTGGGCTGCACAGCAGGAGATGAGGGGCGGCAAGCCAGCAAAGCTTCATCTGTAGGTACAGCTGCTCTGCAACACTCGCATTACCGCCTGAGCTCTGCTTCCTGTTAGATCAGTGGCAGCATTAGATTCTCATAGGAGCGTAAACACTACTGTGAACTGTGCATTCAAGGGATCTAGGTTGTGCACTCCTTATGAGAATCTAATGCCTGATGATCTGAGGTGGAGCTGAGGCAGTGATGCTAGCGCTGGGGGGCGGCTGCAAATACAGGTCATCATTAGCAGAGAGGTTTGACTGCACAGAGACCATAATAAATCAATTGCTTGCAGACTCATATCAAAACCCTATCAGTGAATGGCAAGTGAAAACAAGCTCAGGGTTCCCAGTGATTCTGCTTTATGGTGAGTTGTATAATTATTTCATTATATATTACAATGTAATAATAATAGAAATAAAGTGCACAATAAATGTAACGCGCTTGAATCATCCCGAAACCACCCCTTTTCCCCGTTGGTGGAATAATTGTCTTCCACAAAACTGATGCCTGGTACCAAAAAGTTTGGAGACTGCTGGTATAGAGTTTGATGTTAATATATTTCTCTAGTTCCAATAATTCATTTTAACACTTATGTGATCATTTTTTACTTTTTTATATTAAGACAGTTAATTTTTTTGCAAGTGACGGAAGAAGGAGATTTGTTCAGATTTTTTTAAAGTTTCAACTGAATCTGTTGACACACCTAGCAAACATATGGCAAAGTAACTTACTTACATTCCAGTAAAATGCTTTCATTTTCTCAGATCTTAGCAATGTCATACAGCTTCCAGATACATAATGTAAAACTGATTATAATACATTGGACTGAAAAGTAAACTAAGGGCTGAGGGTATCAATATTATAATACCAAACCTTTCCCATCTAGATTATTTAAATTTATACCAACTAGGTTAGTAGTTGTAGTTATCAAACATAGCTGATTGTTGCTATCACATAACCACTAATTTATCCAATGGTAGTTATTGAGTCTTTATGACTATGCTAGACAGTGCCACTTCAAAAATAAAATAAAGCATAAGCATTGCCCTAACAATATTCACATTAGGTCATTTAGGGAATTTATTTTTAAAGGAACTACTTCAATAAAATATAAATGACAAAACAGGCCTGGGTAGTTTTGGCCCAAAGTAGATATTGCTTTCTAAATTATTATATTTATAATAATATTAAATTGAAAAACTTATAATCTGAGAATAGTTGAGAGATTTAGAGATGGCATTAGCATATTGATATAGAAGTTGTCAAAAGAAGTTTAGAAACATCTATTGATACATAATTATAAAGAATTTATATCTCCAGGTGTACATCAGTCTGAGTGTACAGCAGTATGAATCATGAATAAAAACTAATATAATGAATTATCTCTGAAAGTTGTTTTGGAAGAGCCGATTACAAAAAGCATCCCATGATCACTGATTCTGCAGTGGCATTATGTCAGGAAGTGTTCCATGTTAAATTCAGTTTAAATAATGTGTCTTTAACCAAGGTTAAGTTTTTCATTAGAGTAATTGTCAAAATAAAATAGCACAATTATGCACTGTGATATCTAAGAGAGGCCTGGACTACCTTAAAAGACCTCTAATATTTATTTTACTACTAAACTCTATTTTACCAAATCTTCTATATTGAAAAAAGCAATGTGTATGAATAGTTTGGAGCTGCCTATGTCACTTAGTTTACAAAGCCCCTTTTTTCCTTTATTTTCAATCATAATCATTTGAAATACATTTACAAAAGAGTGGTTATTCTAAAATGATATGCACACCAAAGACATGATTTGACCAAGAAACAAAATAATCATTATATTACCTCTAGTTATCTCAGCAGTGAAGAAAATTTAACTGGTATTTGGCCTTGGGGAGTA
Organism: Kogia breviceps; assembly: GCF_026419965.1. Lineage (NCBI taxonomy): Eukaryota > Metazoa > Chordata > Mammalia > Artiodactyla > Physeteridae > Kogia > Kogia breviceps. The sequence goes on along the minus strand of NC_081310.1, from coordinate 12,604,037 downwards.
GACTATTATGCCATCTTCTTTTTATTGGAAAATAAAATGTACAAATTCTTAATGTTTTCATTAAAACACAGATAGATTAGTTTAAAATATTCTAAAAAGTATTCAGAGGAACACATTGGAATATATTTTAGAAAAGCATTAAGATTTTTTGTAGTTAAGGGAAAAAATGAACCCTCTATTTTTATCTATTTCTTTGTACTATTGTTTTTTAAAATAGACTTTATAATATGATGAACATATAGGTCTACATATTCTTGAATAAGTAAATGGCCTAGATAGACTTATATATTTTATTGCCAATAATGGGAATGATTTGTTATTATATTTTCAGATTGGTCCAATTCCATTATTAGCAATAAAATATATAAGTCTATCTAGGGCATTTGCAGGCCTATATGCTGAAATACTGGTAAGAACAGAGATGACTTTCTGCTCTTTGGTGAGATGCCACAATATTATACAACTATCAATTATCCCCAGATAATTTATAAATTGAATTTTCTGCCAATCACCATTTTCTTTGGACTTCTGAAATTGACATTATTTTCTAAAATTGTATGAAGATTAAATGTTCATAATATAAAGTCTACTTTGAAAGACCATAGTGAAAATGGGAAACTATCCAAACTGATACCATAATATATTAAAACCATTGTAATAAATTCTGTATCTATTGGCAGAGGACCAGAAAAATGCCAGTAGTACAGATTAGAGATCTCAGAGGCAAGTACAATCTATATAGAATTTTTAAAAATTAATTATGGGGCTTCCCTGGTGGCGCAGTGTTTGAGAGTCCACCTGAGTCCACCTGCCGATGCAGGGGACATGGGTACGTGCCCCGGTCCAGGAAGATCCCACATGCCGCGGAGTGGCTGGGCCCGTGAGCCATGGCCGCTGAGCCTGCGCATCCAGAGCCTGTGGTCCACAACAGGAGAGGCCACAACAGTGAGAGGCCCACGTACCGCAAAAAATAATAATAATAATAATTATGGAGGACCACTGATTTAGTGTGATTTCTTCATTTCACAACACAAAAATTAAAACTCAGAGAGTAACCCCAGGTCCTACAGCTAATTTACAAGTCTGCACTTAGAATCTATTTCTTCTAGCATCCAGTGACTTTCCTGTATTAATTGTTTAAAGTCTGTATTGTTGTATGTGGCTATTGAGATTTCTATTGGATTACCTTTTCTGTCTAATAATGATTGGACAGAGATTTTCTTAAATGCTTTAAACCAATAAATCTCCCAGCCTTTATCAGTGAGCTCTGTGTATGTTAGGGTATATTTTAGTCACTCCAGAAAGGAACCTACAGCTTTAACAACTCTGCCTTAGTCTTCACTTCCTGCTTGTGTACAGCCTAAAGGTCAGCTAGCCTCCTCAGATTTTTTTCCTGGACATGCACACAGACCTGCATATGCACATGAACTTCTAGATTCCCAGGAACATGTCTGAGATTTTCAAAGCTCTCTATAGACATGCTATTTCACAGTTTTTCTTTCTTGCAATTTTTGGTCAGCCTTTCAGTTGTAACTGCTATAGCTGTCTCAGGAGCTGTGATGTTCAACAACTGCCACTGTTTTCATGGAGCTGACATATAGGTAAAATTGTCACAGTTCTCTGAGGTTGAGCTTTTGGAGAGCTCAAGCTTGTTCTGCTCTCACCAGTGACTAGTAGGCTCCTGTTTTTCACAGCTGCCATAGTTGTTAGGTGTTCTGTTTTTTTTTCCAAGGCTGCAGCACAGCTAGAGAAGGGAGATGGGAATCGAGAAAGTTAACATGCCACAGAGCTTGGCATTATTTCTGAGATTCAACCATTTTTGTCAAATAAGTGATTCCCAGATGTTTAGAAAACTTTTATTAATTTCCAGGGTTCTGAAAAATAAACATTGATGATTATTGCCAGTGTTCTCATTACTTTTGTGGATGACCATATTCCACTCCACTCTTGATGTGCTTCTTCTCTATGCAGGAATTTAGTATATTATAAATCTGAACATATAATGAGTTGAGAAAAGGTGTATTCTTTTGAAGAAGGTATTCAGAAAATAGGTTATTTGGAGAAAAATCAAGTTGTTTTCTGCTTGAGAGTATATACAAGATAGGTTTACATTCATTTTAAACATTAAATAAGAAAGTAAAAGTATTCAGTTAATGCATATTATAATCATTGATTTTAGGTGTTAATTTGATTGGATCGTAGGGTTTCTAGATATTTGGCTAAGCCTTCTTCCTGATTGAGTGGCATGCCTGAAGAGGACATGAAAGCTCCATACCCCTTCCCTTATATCTTGCTGTATGCATCTCTTCCATATGGCTGTTCCTGCATTGTAGTCCTTTATAATGAACTAGTAATCTACTGAGTAAAATGTGTGCCTGAATTCTGTAAGCTGCTCTAGCAAATTAATCAAAACCATGTAGGGTGTCATTGGAACCTCCAATCTATAGCCAATCAGTCAGCACAGGTAACAACATAGACTTGTGACTGGTGTCTTAAGTGGGGGTGGGGGCAGTCCCGCAGGACTGAACCCTTAACCTATGGGTCCTGATGCTATCTCCAGGTAGACAGTATCAGAATTGAGTTGAATTGTGGGACATCCAGCTGGTGCCAGAGACTTGCTTGGTGGTGTGGAATAAACACACGCATGATGAAAAATTTCTTTATTTATATTTCAAAAAGCATGAAGAAGAAGAAGCAGCTAAGGCTGAGTGTAAGAAGAATGAAAAAGAAAAGGATGAATAGAAGACAAAATCAGGGATTTTTATATCTCATATGGGGCACCATTTCAGTGTAAAGGTGGTCCTACTCTTCCACACAGAGAAAGTGAATTTTTTAAACTTGTGTAGTGAGAGGATAGGATAGCACAAACTGAATTGGGTCCTAATTCTGTCCAATTGAATACTTTATTGTAATGATGGTTACTCTTCCTGGTCATCTTAGTCTGCCCCCACCATTTTTTTTTTTAATAAAACTTGTATAGAATGGGAATGATGAAGGAAAAAAATCTACATCTAGATCTGGATCTGTCTAATCTTCTGTTGGTTCTGTTTCTCTGGAGAACCCTGACTAATACACACATTATACAGGAAAATATATTTGTGATCCAGAGATGAGAAAGGACTTCCTAAAACTCGCAGAGTACCACCTTAAGGTATGATGTTGGTGGCTATGATTACATAAAGTTAAATTTTTCTGTTCAGTGATATGTCCTATACATTAATAGATTATAGATTGGGAAAAGGTACTTATAGTTATAAAAACTAGTAGCTGATATCTAGGATTTGAAGACATTCCTGTAAACTGGCAAGAAAAAAAGGATCTTCAGTGTCAAAATAGCCAAAAATATGAAGAGAAAATTTACAGAAGAGGATTTCCAAACCATAGACACATTAGTAACCAAAGGAAAGGAAATATCACTGAGGTATTACATAGAAGTCATTAGAATGATCAAATAAGCAGTGGAATGAAGCCACATGTTGGTAGTTGTGTGAGGACATGGGAATTCTCATGCACAGCTGGTGCAAGGGGTGGTCGGTGTAGCCGTATTGAAGAAGAATCTTTTAAGACTTGTTCAAATTAAGTAGACTCAGATCTTCAGAAGTAGAAACTTGGCTTTTGCGTGCATATGCAAAAGAAGCTCCTACACAGGTGCATATGGGGACATGAATAAGGTTGCTCATTGCAACTAAATATTCGGGGAATAAATGAAAAAAGTGTCTGTTTCAAGTTTCTTTTTGAGAACCATTTCTGTGTTGAATGAAGTGGGACTAGTAGATCAGGCAAAGAAGAACACTTGAGTGCTGTTTGGCTGGATTTTCACATCTTATGAGAAAAGAAAAACAAAGCTTAAGCATAGGATGAGGAAAGCTATGCATGTATGTACTGCATTGTGTTCAAGAGATAAGCTCCATGGTTCTCTGATCTACTGTAATTAAGATAGTTGTTAATACAATCATTGTGCTAAGAGGAGATGGACTTTCTTTAGACAGATAAAATGTATGAAGAGAAGAGTTAAGGGATCATGGAAGAAAACAGAAATCTAAAGGTTTGGGACCTGAGAAAAAGTGGCTGTTGGAAGGTGAAATTTTCCACGTTTTCTATGCCCCCAGAGAAACCTATAGATTCTTCTAGTACAGTACTTCATCTTATTGTAATTATTTGTGTACTCTGGTCTTCTCAACAACACTGAGGAATCGTCCAGGGCAGAAACCATATTTCTTAGTCTTATATCCATGGTTTCCTAGTACAGTAGCTGACGCACAGTTGGCTTTCAATAAATCTTGGTTGAATGAACATATTGCCTGATTACAGAACTGAACTGTAACTGTCTGAATCTGTGTTTTATCTCTTATGGTGAAGGCTTTTGGTTCCCCTCCCAGATACATTCAGCAGCCTCCACTATCCCATCATCCAGCTTCAGTGCTTGTGGGTTAATTGTTTATACTTTCACCCTTTTCTGGGGACTTGCCCTTAACTTGAAGGTGCTTCCTAGGATGTTAGGTACTCACCCTGGACATGAGTTTCACCATTGGAAAAAAAATTGAGGTTAAGAGAGATTAACTTATAATGTTGACAGGATAATTCAAATTAAATTTATAAGATTCACATGCAAACCCAATGTAATTGTGCACAGTAAAATTTGTGTAAGTATGGACAACATTCCCCCAATAAGTAGTACAAATTATTTCTAGGGAAAGAAATGTTCTCCAATTAATGTTGCCTTGTTAATGATTCATGCATTTAGTGAAAAAAAAATCTTGTGATTTTTTTTCTAAAAGTGATTCTCTACTAACACAAATCTGTAAGTTTTGAAAATATAGAAATTATATTGACTTCCAAATCTGTTTTATTAGAGAAGGAATATAACATTTCCTACCCACAGTTATGTGACCAGTTAATAGTTAAATGTTGGGAAAGTAACATGACAAACTGCAGTTTCTTTACTGCTCCCCACTCAAAGCAATCTATGTATTCAAATAGGTTAAAAATAACTTTCTGTTATCAGTTGAAATATTTCATCATGTCACCTACCTACCATAATAGTTCAAGATGCTGAAACTTATTTGAATATCATGCTGGGTTGGTGAGAGTTCAATTAATTATTTTATTTGGCTGTCACTATGCAACTCGTATTTCAAATTTTTAAATAGAAAAAAAGAAAGCTGTAAATGAGACAGCTTATAGGATGTGGCAGTGACATTGCTGACTTCCAGGTCAGTCATAGTTAATTTTAGGAGGGAAAAAAGGTAAGTACAAAAATCTTCATTTTCTTTTTATTTAATTTAGAAGCCAGAAAATGGAAGTTATACTTTTTTCAGAAGTAGAAAATTATTGTTGGGGACACCTAGGCTGCTGCAGTGTTTTTCATTTTGGTCCTTCAAAATCCATTTCAAAGTTGCAAGTGTTTGTTTCATTTTTTTGTTATTTTTGGTGAGTAATTCTTAGTAAAAAGGAAACCATGGGCTCTGCAGAAAGAACATTTGAAAAGTTTGGATCAACTTAAGTAGTCAGATTGGATTCACTGTTGAAGTAAGTAATATTTTCTTATATCGAGGATGATATTAATAGGCAGAATCAATGTTGATTTAGCAGTGTAAAAATCATCAGAAATTAAAATTGAGTATATTATTTAAAAGTAAATGGATGTACCTTTCAGTTATAAAACCAGGTATCTTTCCATGACATTATTTGAAAATTATAGTATTTTAACAAATTATGTTATGGAAGAAGATAACTGAAATTCAGTTTAAAATTCTAGCTCCTGAGACAGAATAATGCTATAAAATATTGAAGACACTTAATCGGAGAAAAGCTGGAGATACACATAGAAGAAGAAAAGCATTCAACCGTACCCTTTAGTCCATTATATCACTTTCCCAGTAATAAGGTCTTGTGAACACAGTATCTTAGGGCACCTCATATGTGGCACTTTTCTGGGAGCAATACAACAAACTATGAAAGAAGCAAAATGTGTATATATGTATATGTATATGCCCTCACTTTTAGTAAATAATCACATGTCCAAGGAAAATGCAGAAGGTTGAGTTTAAAAGCTGAAGAGCAACTTAACGTGACAAGAGGATATGAATACCTTGCTGTTAACCAAATAAGACAGGTTTTACTGCTCAGGCGCTAGTGCAAATTCATTTAAGTCAGCAGAGCTGACACTAGAATGACTCAGATGTTAATCCCGTTGTGCACTGGAAGTGGAGTCAAAGGTTTGGTGATGTCTAGAAAACTTATGTTTCTCAAACATACTCAATTTTGAGGAAAAACGTCAACCAAAGTTTATCTGTGAAGTGTCTGTGAAATTTGGTTAGACCTGCTTTGTGTTCACTTATTTTCTATTTAAAAACAGATGCTCCAAAATTTTTAAATATATTGTTATTCCATTTTTAAAAATTACTTTAAAGAGATAAGAACATGTAATTCACATAAACTCCCGAGCAGTCATAGACACATGTAAGTTTATTCTCTAGATAAGAAATAAACCTAGAATATGAGAGTAACATAAAATACTAAGTAAGTTTTTTTTTTTTTTTTTTTTTTGCGGTATGCGGGCCTCTCACTGTTGTGGCCTCTCCCGTTGCGGAGCACAGGCTCAGCGGCCATGGTTCACAGGCCCAGCCGCTCCGCGGCATGTGGGATCTTCCCGGACCAGGGCACGAACCCGTGTCTCCTGCATCGGCAGGCGGATTCTCAACCACTGCGCCACCAGGGAAGCCCACTAAGTAAGTTTTTTTTCAGACAGATTACATTCTGTGTCACCAAACATTTTTCTATCATTTTGATGGAAAATGTTTCATCCGTTACTTTCCTATGAGTATATACCCAATTCAAGATAGTTTTATATTAGAATGAATATTTATGGAGTATACTTACAAACTGGACAGTCCGCATTGTCTCCATCTTTTTCTTGTCATCAGTCAGAGAATTCAGAAATAAAACCTTAAGAGGAAGTAATGTAATCTAAGAAAATTTAGTCCAGCTGCACAGCATGTGAATATGTATCTGAATGCATATGAAAATATACGTGTGAAGGTTTTAAAATGGCCACAGATATTTTGAAATTCCTGCCATCGAGGTGGAGGGGGCTGTTATTTTGGTTTTTTGCCATTTAAGTTGTAGGAGTTCTTTATATATTTTGAATATTAACCCCTTATCAGATATGGTTTGCATATATTTTCTCCCATTTCAGTCTGTTGTTTCCTTTGCTGTGCAGAAGCTTTTAGTTTGATATAGCCATCACTTGTTTATTTGTATTTTTGTTGCTTGTGTTTTCAATGTCATGTCCAGCATAGCATCGTTAAAACCACTGTCATGAAGCTTTTCCGTGTGTTTTCCTCTAGAAGATTTACAGTTTCAAGTGTCATATTGAAATAATTAAACCATTTGTGGGTTCATTTTGTGTATGGTGTAAGATGTGTCCGATAAGTGTCCAGTTTCATTCTGTTGCATGTGGATATCCAGTTTTCCAAAATCATTTGTTTAAGAGACCATCCTTTTGCCTTTGTGTATTCTTGGAACCCTTGTTGAAGATCAGTTGACTGTATATGAGTAGGTATATTTCTGGGCTTTCTAGTCTATCCCTTTGATCTATATGTCTGGTTTTATGTAAGTGTGATACTATTTTAATTATTCTATCTTTGTAATATATTTTGAAATCAGGAAGTATGATGCCTCCAGCTTTGTTCTTCTTTCTTAAGATTGCTTTGAAATGGGCAAATGTCTTGAATAGACATTTCTCCAAACAAAAGATACAAATAACCAACAGGTATATGAAAAGATGTTCAACATCCCTAGTTGTCAGGGAAATGCACATCGAAATCACAAGGTATGTAACTTCATACCTGTTAGAATGCCTATCAAAAAAAAAAGAGAGATAATAAATGTTGGCAAGGATGTGGAGAAATTGGAACCTTCACACTATTGTTTGAAGTGTAAAATTGTCCAGCCTCTATGGAAAACAATCTGGAGGTTTCTCAAAAAATTAAAAATACAACTATCATATGCTCTAGTAATTCCACTTCTGGGTATTTATCCAAAATAATTGAAATCAAGATGAATAGATATCCACACTCCCATGCTCATTGCCACATTACTTATAATAGCCAAGATATGGAAACAACCTAAATGTCCACTGATGGATGAACAGATAAAGAAAATGTGGTATACACATACAATGGAATATTATTTAACCTTATAAAAAGAGAATTCTGCTGTATGTGATAAAATGGGTGGATCTGGAGAACATTATGCTATGTGAAGTAATCAGCCACAGAAGGACAAATACTACTTGAGTCCACTTACGTGAAGAGTTTAGGATTGACATGTACACACTACTATACATAAAAGAGATAACCAACAAAAAGCCCTACTGTAGAGCACAGGGAACTGGGCTCAATATTCTGTAATAACCTAAATGGGAAAAGAATTTGAAAAAGAATAGATGCATGTATATGTATAACTGAATCACTTAGCTGTACACCTGAAACTAACACAACATTGTTAATCAACTATGCTCCAATATAAAATAAAAATTTTTTTTAAAAGTAGTCAAAACTCATAGAGCAGAGCATAGGATGGTGATTGCCAAGGGCTGAAGGGAGGGGAAAACGGGGAGTTTCTGTTCAAATGGCATAGAGTTTCATTTATACAAGATGAATACTTGTCAGAGATCTGCTGTGCAGCATTGTGCCTGTACTTAACAATTCTGTAGTGTGTACTTAAAAATTGTTAAAAGGGTAGATCTCATGTTCGGTGGTCTTACCACAAAAAAAAAGAGCGTGTTTATGTCCCCACCTTTTAGAATTGGGCAGGCTTGTGACTGCTTCAAACAATAGAGGATGGCACAAGTGAAGGTACGTGACTTCTGAAATGAGGTCATAAAAGGCCGTGCACTTTTCTCCTGGATCTTTTGAAGTACTGGCTTTGGAGACATTTACTCTCAGTACTCAGTCTTGGAACCAAACCATACGATTGGGTGAGCCGAAGCCACAGTCGGCTAAGCCCTTAGAGCCATCCTAAACAAGGCACCAGATATGTGAGTGAAGAAGCCTCCGGATGGCTCCAGCCTCCACTCTTTCTAGTCACCCCTGGTGCTGATGGAGCAGAGACAAGCCGTCCCTGCTGTGCCCTGTCAAGCTCCCTGACTCACACGCCCTTGAACACAGTAAAAACAGTTTTATGGCTTAAACTTGGGATGGTTTGTAATGGCGTTAATAGGAACAGTGTATGCATTTCAATGCGTTTTAAAATTAAAACTAAATAGTACCCTAATCTTATAATAAAATTTAAAACTCACTGTAATTAAAAATAAATCTTTTGATGACTTTTTCCTGAAAGTGGAAATAAACTTCCATTGAGTTGTATATAATTCTAAATATAATTCTAAGCCTGTGTCTAGGAACAGGAAAAAAAAAAAGGCAAAATCTCACAGCCCCCAAATGGAGAAACAAACTATTGCATTAGAAACTTCATATTAAAATATAAATTTATAGAATGTTTTATAATGAATGAATGATATTTCATTTAAATATGATCAAAGTAGAAATACTAAATTGTGAATTTTAGGTGTATACATCCACCTCTCAGTAAAAGTATTTAAATAATCCTTGCAGATAGAGCCTAAAATAATACATTGAGCATTTTTGTACGTGTGCCCTCAAGAGGACACCTATTTTACTAATAAAAATAATAAGAAAGTAAGAAATATAATCATATATAAAACATGCACTGTAATTCATTTTATAAAATAATTGAATGTGTGACCTGTTAAGTAATTCACGTGGACTTGTAGAGTTTAAATAGTGTGAATGATTGTGACCTCTTTAGGGATATGACATTTAATCTGCTACGCGAAACATGGAACGGAACCCATTAAGCAAACTGCCTACAGAAGATAGTTTTAGGTAGAGGCACCATGAAGCCCTAAAGCTCTTCTACAAGAAAAGAGACATCTGTGCCCCTATGGGAGGGGAATTGAACAGTAGCCTTGTGAACAGTGATGAGATAATGCATTTCACATACTTTGCACGTAGCTAAACTTCTTATCTCAAGAACAGTAAATATTCTTAGTTTTACTAAAGATATGTTCTCAAAAATTGCTGGGCTGTGTTTATAATTTTGTTAATATTTGTAGGAAATCCATTCTGGCCATTTTAGATATTGAATGGGAATTGTGTGTATTGGCTGATTTTACAACTCTAAGTAAACTATGCACAGAGGATTGAAAAAAAGTGACATTTTTAATATATTTGTCTGTGATTTACTTAATAGAAAACAAATATCTTCAAAAAGGAAGATGGTAATAGATTTGTGGAGACCATGATCACTACTCTCTGGGAAACTTTTTAATCAACAGTAATTGAGAATGAAGTTACTGCTGAGAAAAGGGCATCTTTTACATGGTACAAAAAGCAATCAACTCTAGGTATTATTTTCTATTCACTAGGAAGCATTAAATGTGGCAGGCTTTGACTTAAAACTTTTTCTTGGAAGACCCTTAAGTTTCTAAATGTCTTTTTACAATTTGATCAAAGACATTAAAATGTAATCAATAAATTTGAGAATAGTCATGGGTATTTATTCTCTTTCAAAGCAAAACAATTCAAGCATATATACATCATTAGACAAACAATATTACCATTTCTTTAAAAATTGTGTTGCGTTAAAAAACACATTGGAATATAGAACTAAATCAAGGACTATTTTGAAATGTGATGACGTGTATGTGAATGTGCTTTGTATACATTCTCATTTTTAACATTCTTACTGTTAATTAATAGTTTCTCTAACATTAACAAACCAAACCAAAGTATCTTGCATTTTGTGTAGTTACTTAGGATTCAACTTATCTAGTACTGACTCTGCTTGTCCCACAGTGAGCTAATCACTAAGTTAAATTGATTCCTCCCTCTCTCTGTTCCTCAGTACATCTTCTGTTTCACTCTGTAGTCAACGTTCTTTTTCCTGAGTCCTATGCCTTTGATGACCACATTTTCTGTTCTTCCTGCCTTCTTTACTAATGGTTCTTGTCAAATCAATCTTCATAAAATCACTTTATTGTAGACATTCTCCTGTTCAGTAAACCAAAACTACACTATTGGTATTGAATCAAGTCTTATCTAAGAGTCCTGACATCTGGCAGCTTTATAATATATTCTAAATAACCTTCTATGCTCCAACATGAGTTCTACTTTAAAAAGAAAGTGTCTTACTATTCGCTCTTCATTGTCAATGTGTGTGCTAAGGAAAAAACAGGATGTAAATTTCTATCTCTCTTTTTATAGGAAGATTACAACCCTTCTTACTTGTTTCTCCTTATTTCTCTCCTGCACACATGGAAAATGTCTCCCAAATGTAGAAAATGAACTTTCCATTTGCCTGTGTTTGACTCTTCTCCTTAGCCTAATGCTATATTAATCGAATGTAAAAAAAGGTCTAGGTACTAAAAAACAAATACGAGTAAAACTATTCCTACTGTAAGAATGGTCTCTGTTCCATGGTATATATGACTTTCCTTGTAATTTAACCAAGCCAACTGTAGGAAACATGACCTACTCAGAAAATAAAAAGACATCGAAAATAGTATCACGTAACCATTCATTTTTTAATTTTCTCACCCTACACCTTTGTATTCATCTCTTCAGCTCAGAAATACTGTCCCTAACCCAGTAGCTTCTCTCCTGGATTTTCATGTGTTAATATCTTTGTAGAGTGTTCATTGATGCCTACTGTTTGATATTGACATTTGTTATTGCCTTGGGTGACCCATCATTCAAGCTCCAAGACCACAACACACCAATTCCTCAAGGTTTTATATTTGTTATAGAATTTATATTTCTCACCATCCATATAAAGCTGCCTGGGTATATCCCTTACCAACTCTTCTTCTCTGGCAAAGCTGAGATGTTAGTTTCTAGGGCAAATGATAAGGAAACATTGATATAAAGTAGGATGGAATGAATGCAAGAAGCATCCATTTATTCACTCAAGATATTAATTGTATACTTGCTATGTGTATAACAGGGTTTCCAGTGCTCAGGATGCAGTTGTAGATGAAACAGAAAAACACTTTCTGTCCTTCTGAATTGTTATTCAATAGGATGAAGACATACACACAAGAAAAATATGAATAACACAGACTACATTTATTGGTGACAAGGGATAAAGTTACAGAAATTATGAAAGAGTGATTATACAAGTTAGGGATGTGTGTGGAATTATTGACAGAGTGAGTGTGGACGACCTAACTGAGAAGGTAAATTTTTGAGTAAAGATTTGTAACAAAAAGGCCCTTAAGACAGCAGCACACCTGTGTGCTCATGGAGCAGTGAGGAGGAGGCCGGGATGGCCGACGTAGCAAGAGCAAGGGTGGAAATAATAGGAGACAAGATCGATGTGGTCGTCAGATCATACAGGACGTCTTAACTACTGTGTTTATTACCATCAGATATATAAAGCCATGAGAATGTTTAAAGGAAACAAACACACGATCCCATTCCTGAGTTATATGCTGAAATTCTGGTAGCTGTTTTGAGAATTGGGGGGCTGAGACCGAAGACCGGATAAATGGCCACTGCCACAGTGTGGTCAAGAGACTGGTTTCTAGAGTGAGGACACAGTGTGCAGAGTGAAAATGGTCAAATTCCAGACACCTCTTGTTAGGATATCATCATCTGGATGTACTGTTCACTAGGTCTAGGGAGTGAAAGAATGAAAGGAATCAAAGATGATAAAAAATATTTTGGCCTAAGCAAGTGGAATAATGTAGTTGGCATTAACTGAGATGCAATAACTACAGGATCTGGATTGGGAGTTCGGAGTACCAGGAGCTCAGTTTTGTATGTGATGTGCGTGAGGTATTGAAGTAGGCAGTTAAATATAACGTGGAATTTAGGGGAAAGGTCTGGCTTAGAGATATGCATATGCAGGTCATTAGCAAATGAATTGTATTAAAACCATAATGCTGGTTAAATCACCTAAGGATTAAGTTCTGGGTCATCTGACATTTAGAAAGTAGGTTAATGAGAAAAATGTGAAAAACGGAGTGAGAGGTTTCCAAAATGAAAGAGGGAGAGTCAGTTGATGTGGCATCTTGGATGCCATGGAGACAAGTATTTTAAGAATCAAAAAGTAATTCCCTGTGACGATCAAGTAGGATAAGAATTGTGAAAGAGCTACCAAATTTAGCTTCTTGGGGATCGTTGGTAACTTTGTTGTTAGCTTTGTTTTGTTTGTAAAAGAGAAAAATATAAAACAATATCTGTATATTGGGGATGATGCAAGGGAGAGGGCAAGAATACAAGCTCTAGGAGCAAGGCCCTGGAGTAGGCAAGCGGAGGTGGACTCTTGTGCAAAGGTAGAGTTTAAACAGTAAATTCACAGTAACTGGAAAGAAGATGGTATAAGGCCACTGATGGCCCAGATCACTGATGTGGTAGAAGCTTATAAAACATCTTTTCTGATTGCTTCTATTTTCTGGGTGAAGGGAGAGCCCAGCTCTTTAGCTAAGATTGAAGCTCAGGGAGGAGGTTGCGAAGATTTAAGCCAATACAAATATGAAAGTTGTCTAGGAGCCGAGGAAAGAAAATGAACCAAGGAAGAAGAATATATTAGATGGCGTTCCGAGCCTACTCTGGTTTCTGATCATGGGTACGAAGCAGCACGAGTCAGAATGGGCCTGTGTTTTCCTCCAGTGGTGTTCAGCTTCATGAATTAAGGGTTATTGCAGCCAGAGCAATGGAGAGCATTTGCTAGAAACATACAATATGGTGGTCAGAGTGTATGATGTTTGGTACTGAAATTTTAAAGCACTAGTTGTTATTTGTTATGATGAGGCTAAATGCATGACCATAGAAGTCAGTCACTGGATAAGGCCAAGTCAGATCCTCAGCAAATATTGAATAATTGTTTTGTTTTGGGGTATTTATAATAGCAAAATTGGGAAAAATATATTGCTCGTCAATAGATTGCTAAGAAAAATACCATATTCTTTTGAATATTATTGAAACAATATAAATAATGATGCAGGAAAGTATCTGTTGATATGGAAAATGACCATGGCAAATTTGAGAAACAGTTTACAATGCAGTATGTGTAATAGTTTTTTGGAAGATTAATCACATAAATGTATAATGTTTATTGATTTAGCTGAATATATAAAGAATAGTGATGCTTGCTAGACTGTTCAAAACTGAGTCATCAGTGGTTATCGCTTTAATATTTATGCGCATATATATTTTTAACAAAACTAAAGTACCTTTGAAAACATTTAATATTCAGATGGACACTAAACACATTTTTTAAACAAGAATTTTTAAAAATCAGTTCAGATTCTTTCCTTTCCTCCAAATAAAAGGAAACTCTCTTTATGTAGAACTTCCTCATTATTCAACTTCTTTTTAATATTACTAAATATCTAAATATCTAATGATCCTTTCTACTTAGATGCAGGCAGCTTTGCTTCAAGACTTCTCTCTAATTTAATTTTTTTATCTTCAAAATGCAAATTTTGACACTTTAATTATATCCCTTACTCTGAAATATAGATTGGTTTCATCAGATCACCCCACTATTTTGTGAACTATGAAAAATAATATAACAGTGTTGTCAGTCATTAATGATGGACACTGGATTTTTTTCTCTTCCCCTGAGCCACTGGAGCTCACCATTTTTCTCACTCCTTTGAACACACCTTTGTTTTATTTTGCATTTATTCAAAAGATAAAATTCAGTTGCATAACTTTATTACACTGTCAGTGTAAATTCTTTACCTATACTTATGGCTAAACTGATCTGAAGCTAGTGACAAAACTTTAAATAGAAGCATATAATTAAAGTTATGCTGAAATATGAAAATGATATATTTGTATATCTCCACACATGTGATTAAATGCTACTGCTTAATCCCTCGGCTCATAACTGAATTAGATCCTAGAATCAGGATTTATTGATGATTCATGGAAATTAATTTCGTTAAAAGTCACGTTAAGGACATAAACAAGCATTGTGGCTGCCCAGGGCAGAATTAAGCATAGAAACATATTGCCTCTGAGGCAGAACAAAATCGTTTCTTGCAGGGAAACAATATTGCAGAGTCACAGCATGAGACTTGAATTCTATTTCAGGGAAGAGACTAAGGGACGAGAAAAACACATTAATGATAAGCTTCTGTCCATGATCACGGAAATCTAAATTCCCTGGCTTGGATATGTGTGCTGGGGTAAGAGAACTACACTTGCTCTATGTTATTTGAAACTTAATTGGCATCATGTTTCTATCACAAAATTACCTCTTCTGCATTCATTTTACTTAAAAATAAATTGGTTATTATGATTAAGTATTTAGACAATTTTTAAATCTCCCCTTGTTAAGTTGGCTTGGAGAAAATTCTGTTTTACTTTTTATAAGTCAGAGGAAACAGAAAGTTATGTTTTCATAATGCTATTCAGGGTAGTTGATGGTTTCATGACACAGTATTTTAACATATTTTTATATGTTGTTATATGTCATTTTGCCTTGAATATATATGCCTGTCATACCTTGCTCCTTCCCCTGTCTGCTGTATCTGTATAACTTTAACTCAGAATAAGGGCTCAGGTCGGTAGTTTCTCTGAAGTCAAAAAAGAGAAATGATGTCATATAGCTGAACTAGTATGTGAGCAGTCTGACTGCACGTCAGCAGCTGGAGTGTACTACCCCGAAGTATTTAGGTATTTAGTCATCCAACAACATGATCAGTCCGAGGTCTCAATACCAGGCTACTTTCCAATATGGGATTTTTACTTTGCCGTACTTTTCATTATGGTGTCACCTGGATTGCTTTACTTTTTTTTTTTTTTTTTTACTAGTTCCTTAAAAGCAGCCTTTCTAGCTCTCAGATAATGAAAAAAAGCAAAGGAATAGCAATGTCCAGAAAAAACAGTTGAATACACATAATCATCATGAAACTTCACACTGTGATATATTATCTCTGACACAGTAGAGCAGATGTACTATATTTAGTTTTAATATCTTGGAAACAGCATGGATTCAAAATTGTGCATTCGTCAGTCCCCGTAGGAAACTATTTCATTTCCCATAATTTTCTCTTTTCATTGCTACCCAGGCTGTATTCTCCCTTTTTATTTCACATGTTCCTTTTTGCTATGATTTTCTATAGATGCTGGAAAGTTTCCAGTGTAACCTTTCTGAAATTCTGGACTCATCTGTAATTTTTCTTTTGATAAAATTATTTGTTTAAAGCTTTTAAAATGCTCTTTTGCTTCAAAATTATTTTATGTACTTAAAGACAAGGAAATCTGGTTAAAATTTTATTTTGGGATTCTCCTAGGGAATTACCATTCAGATTTTAAGCTACCCTCATTCATGCTGGGCTTTTTGATTAACTGGTTAATTCCCCTTAATACCCCTCAAGATTTCTATGCCTATTAAGATTAGCTGTCTCAGCACTAGCTTTTTGGGAGAACCGATCCTCTGTAGCTTCCCTGATGTTGAGCTTATTTAGAAAAGCACAAGGTATGACCCTAGCAAATGCCTGGAATTTGTTGGACCACTGTGGTCTTGTGTCTCACTACCACCCATCTCTTTTTACTCATGAATAAAACATGCAACTAAACTGTACTACTGTTTACAATATATAAAATATTACAATGTATAAAATATTATTTTCTCCCCTTTAATAGTAAGGACATATTGCCAGAAATGCAAATAAGTTTGGTGCTAGATTTCCTTTTCATTTTTTTTTTTTCTTTTCATTTTAAACTTTCAAAGTGTTCATAGAAGTCAATTATTGTCATTAAAACACATGAATGAAGATGACCTCTAATACTAACAAACAATTCCAAACAGCTTTGACTTTGGAACCCTGAAATTCCAATCCTGATAATGGGTAAAATTCAAGCAGAAATTTCATCATGCAAAAAGTGATATTTCAGTACCGGGCTAAACTGTAATTTGAGTTCTAAACTATCCATGTATCAGAACACGTATCAAAACCATGGAAAACACAGGGAAATATGCAAACAGGCTGAAACAGTACAAAAGGACTTGATTCATTGACAATCTCATTAAAGGTTCATACTTGACCTTCTCCATTTTACATACCTACCACCCTGCACAGTGGGTAGCACAACATAGACACTCACTTGTGGAAGTAATGAAAAATTAATCACCCAAAGTCTGTCTCTATAATGTAAACGCATTAGCTGTTAAAAGTTGGAAGGTGGAGAGATTTTGTGAAAAATTAAAGGTACTAATGATCTTATTTTACCAACTGGGCAGTAAAGAAATATATAATATTATTGGTGGAACAATAAATGAGAATATGAGCATATTAATTTCATAAAACTTATCTAAATAACAAATTAAAAGGCTATATTAAAAAGCTTTTCGGGTTTCCCTGGTGGCGCAGTGGTTGAGAGTCCGCCTGCCGATGCAGGGGACGCGGGTTCGTGCCCTGGTCCGGGAGGATCCCACATGCTGCAGAGCGGCTGGGCCCGTGAGCCATGGCCGCTGAGCCTGCGCGTCCGGAGCCTGTGCTCCACAACCAGAGAGGCCACAACAGTGAGAGTCCCGCGTACCGCAAAAAAAAAAAAAAAAAAAAAAAAAAAAAGCTTTTCATCTTTCCCATTCTGAATATAGGTGATATTTTCTTTTTTTCTTAATATTTTATCAAATACTTTAGCTCTCCTGTATCTTCTACTGTCTTCCCTGCCATTATCAAATCTGAGTTCCTGTGTATCGGCATTATTTTATTTGCATTTTAATTTAACAAAATATTTTGTTTAGAAAACCTTATTGCTCTTATTAGAATGTAAATTGGTTGAGCCACTATGAAAATGGAATAGAGGTTCCTCAAAAAATTGAATATAGAACTATCACATGATCCAGCAATCCCACTTCTGGGTATATGTCCAAAGAAAATGAAAATATGATATCAAAGAGATATATGCACACTCATGTTTATTGCAGCCTTATTCATAGTAGCCAAGGTATGGAAACAAGTGTCTGTTAATAGATGAATGGCTAAAGGTGTGGTGTTTGTGTATATATATATATATATATATATATATATATAGTTCAGCCATAAGAAAGAAGGAGACCTTGCCATGCTGTATTATATGCCTTAAAGTTGATAAGAGACTAGACAAGTGTTCTCACCACAAAAAAATAATTAAGTGACTTGATAGAGCTATTAGCTAACATCATATTACTAAATATACAAATACATCAAAGCTACACGTTATACACCTTAAATTACACAATGTTATATGTCAGTTATACATCAATTTAAAAAGTAGAAATGTATATAATTTATTCATAATTTGATGTGGATTAATGTTGAAATGAAATATTCAGATTTGAGGGGTTAAGTGATCAACTTGCATGTTGAAAACTTTTAATTTATATAGGCACTTTTACTTTGTGGTTAAATTATTTTAGATACCAAAGAATGGACTACAATGTTTGCCTTTATAATAACTAATAATTTTAAAGATATTACTATCAAATTTTAGCATTAATGCTTTGAAATATTCTGTTTCGAAAAATCATGAAAATCATGTGTGTGTATATATCCGTGGATGTGTGTGTATTTCAGAGGAATATTTATGAAGTAATCATTTAAAAATTCTAATCACTGTGACATATTTGAAGAACAGATTTTGAGCCATTGAGTTATCTAGAATATAATCTCCATGATGAATGGAACTTCTGCCTTTTTTTTTAAACTGCTGTTCACCCAGTCTCTGGAATGCTTAATACATTTAAGGAACGTCATACATATTTAGTGAATTCATTAATTTATTAAGCCTGAATATCTTTTATTTATTCAAAAATTTAAGTTTGATATTACCTCTTTTTGCATAGTTATGTAGGCAGGGAAGTATAAACAAATTATAATATTTTGATTAATTATCTTAACTATTAAAAATAAAGGGGGAAATGAGCTAAAATTAATTTGTAACACTATTTGCAATTTTTAATTTATCTGGTTTTCTTGGCTTCTAATTACACATAAAATCAACGGTAAATATAATTAGTGGTAGGAACTTGGTTGATCTGAACTTTAAACTCCTTTTTTTCCTACTTGTGCATAGAATTCATTTCTCTGGATACCAATTTTGTTTCTCCAACATGTTTTTTTCATGAGCTAAGATATACTGAATTGCAAATACTAATGCACTCTCTATTTAATAATTTTTTTCCTACACGAATGGGATATATTGGAACAGTAGGGATTTGAACACTATTAAAATATTTTTTTTTGTATATTAATCCCAGGAGTCCCAGTGATATTGTGGAATTTGGTATCAATTTCATCTTTCAAAATTTGTCAAATTTTGTAACGTACTCTAATTCCTTTACACATTTCAGATTCACTTAGCAATTTGATGTTCCATGGTTAAACATACCCAGGTAACTCAAATAGATCATAGATTTAAATGTAAAAAGTAAAACCTATTACATTTCTAAAAGAAAACATAGGAGAAAATCTCTGTGGCCTTGGAAAAGGAGCAAAGATTTCTTCGGCTATAAATGCTCATAATAAAAGAAAAAGAAAACTAATAAATTAGAAATCTGCTCTTAGAAAGAGATTGTGAAGAAAATTCAAATCCAGTCACAGACTGAGAGAAAATATTTGCAAAACACATTACTGGAAAGGATTTACTCAGAATATTTAGAGAACTCATACTGATAATTGGAAAAAAATAATACAATAGAAAATAGGCAAATACTCGAATAGAAGTAGTACAAAAGAGGAGATGCAAATCACCAATAAGCACCGGATAAGTTGCTCAATGCCACAAGTCATGAGGGGAATACAAACTAAATTAATTGTGAGATACTTTCACATGTATACTAAAATAACTAAAATATATATATATATATATATACATATATTTATATATATATATAAAGCAAAACTTAGAACACCTATTGGGGACAGTGATATGGAACAGCCAACAACCAGAACTATTGTATATTGATGGTGGGAATGCAAAATGTTATAGCCATTTTGGAAATAAAACAGTTTGACATTTTTTTATAAGATTAAACTTACCTTATGACCGAGCAATCCCATTACTAGGTATTTACAAAACAGAAACAAGGCTTGCACACAAAAGTTCACAGCAGATTTATTCATGGTGACCAAAAGCTGGTAACAGCTCAACTATCCATCAGTAGGTAAAGGGACAAACCAATGGAGCTATATCTATTAAATGGAATATACTCAGTAATAAAGACAATTTAACTACTTTTATATGCAATAACATGGTTGAATCTCAAAAACATGATGAGGGCAAGAATCCAAACCCAAAAGAGTTTATGCTGAATAATTCCATTCATAAGAAATTCTAGAAAAGATAAGTCTAAGCCATGGTGAGAGAAAGCCAATGATTGGCTCCCTGGGGTTAGAGGTGGAGAGTTTCATGGTATGTACTCAAGGATTTTTTTGAGATGATGGAGTGTTTCATATTTTTTTGTGGTGGTGGTTACACAGGTGCATGAATTTGTCAAAACTTGTTGAGTTGTACATTTAAAATGAATGCGTATTCATTGATGTAAAATATACTTCAGTCAAGTTTGTCTAAAATAAATAGCCAGAATGAGCAGTTAGTTCTGTTCTCAGCTTTGACCATACATGGTATATTTTGACTTTGCTCAAGTCAGATTAAAGCATATCTATATTTTATCTTCAGTGTTTTATAAAGTGAGAGGGATACATTATTTAAGAAAATTCTGGATTCTCAAATAATTACTTGGGATAGCTATATGAAAATATTTCTTTTACTTGAAAGGGGGATCTATAATTTCTATAACCACTATTCATGTCAAAACATTCTTTTTTTTCCCATTTTTTAGATTTTATTCTATAGTCTGTTAAATCACTTTCAATTTAACAGTTTTTGTTTAATCTATGTAGTTTATTCCCAATGTTCAAAACTGAAGACTGACATCTATAATTTTATTAGGATAATTTGATGTATGATAGTATTTTTAAAGCTGTGTTTAAAAAAATTTTTTTTAAATGTTGTCAATTTTGAGACTGGGGCTAGAAAAGTAGTCAGTTCTTCTTGAGCATCTGACTAAGTCCATACACCAACCAATTCCCTTATCACACAGCTTTTAGACTCCAAGGCCACTATACACCTACCCTAATTGCCGCAGGCCAGGCACCAGACAAGGAAGAACAGCATCTATGCTCTGGAGACAGGGAAATCATTCAAATGAGCCGATCCACAGGGAGCCTATGAACCCTAGCTAACCCCACTCCCACTGGCACACAGAAGCTACCCCTCATTATCTCCAGCTAACGTTACCCTATTCCTGGGTGCAACCCCCATGTGGCCCTGCTTGACAACTTTTCTTATTTTTTTTTTTTTTAACATCTTTATTGGAGTATAATTGTCCTACAATAGTGTGTTAGTTTTCCCTCCACAACAAACTAAATCAGCTATACATACACACATGCTCCCACATCTCCTCCCTCTTGCATCACCCCCCCTCCCACCCTCCCTACCCCACCCCCCCAGGCGGTCACACAGCACAGAGGTGATCTCCCTGTGCCATGCAGCAGCTTCCCACCAGCTATCTAATTTACATTTGATAGTGTATATATGTCCCTGCCACTCCCCCTTTTCTTCGTGACAAGTAACAAAGAGTTCCACTTTTCATCTATCCAAGTGCCACTGTGTTGTGTCCCACCATTAAAAGAACTTTTAAATCTCATAAAACCTATGGAATGTATGTTTCTAGATGAATCTAGAATAACTTAACATTTAACTTTAGCACAGAGTTTTTAAAATACTGAAGTAATGGGTTTCTAAATATACACTTAGCAATAACTGAAAAACAAAAAGAAAATATTTTATTTTTTTCAAAAATATTTACCTCAGTGTGATTTATGTTGCATATAGTGTTATACTATTTATATCAATGTGAAACATTAACTGGCCAAATCTTTTTCTTTTTTAAATATTTATTTATTTATTTGGCTGTGCCGGGTCTTCGCTGCAGCATGCAGGATCCCTGGTTGCGGCATGTGGGATATAGTTCCTTGACCAAGGATCGAACCTGGGCCCCCTGCATTGGGAGCACAGAGTCTTAACCACTGGAACACCAGGGAAGTCCCTGGCCAAATCTTTTAATCGTATTCGTGTTCTACTTTATTTCAACATGTTTTCATTCTATACAAATAGCTTAAATGAAAAAAATAAATACATATCTGTAGTTTATTTTGAAGATTATACTATCTAATGTGCTCAATACGTTTTTGAGTCAAATAGTAAACAACGTGTTATTTTTTTTTCATTTATGTTCATAAATGGTCCTAAATTCCCATATAGTTCCACAACTGAGACATTTTTAAACTACATATAAGTTATTACCTAGATTCTCTTTTTATTTAAGAGGACTGTGGACAAATTGGAAGGCTTGCAATAGAGGTTGTGTAAGATGATGAAAGATTGGGAAATGAAGGGTTGTAGAATCCAGCCAAAAAGCTACCACTTCTGTGGCAAATTCCTCCAGTTACTCAGTCCCCACATAATAGCTGTGATTCTGGAGGGTGTGTTTGGCTGAAAAGTAGATTCAAGATAATATTAGCAAAATGTGGTGAGCCATTCATGCTGTCATATGCAACTCCTACCTCCATTTATTTTAACTAAAATCACATCTTTAGCAATCTTTCAAGTCCATTTTGCCTGATCCAAACGTCTAGTTATTCTGGGACTCGCATTTGAATTTGAGACTGGTATAAGCCTTACTCTCAAATTTTAGACTTTTCATGAGTTACCATCATCTTCGTGGTGGTTAAGACAAGACAAATTCTTGTTGAGCACTGAGTATTTGTTGTTGCTTATTTTGCCAAACGCAGTTCCACGTGGTCTCGCATTTAATCCTTAGAGCTACCCACAAAACAAATATTTTCATTCCATTTGTCAAGTTCTCAGTAGTAAAAGAAACCTAGAGGCTGAAAACTGGTTTTAAAGTCTAAGACTTCTAAAAGGGGACCCCGTAATCAGTAGACTCAGGTCCTGTTGTCGACTCCGAGTCTAAATCTGACGTGTGATTTTGAACAGGTCATTTTGCTTCCATGTTTCTTAGCGTTTTCATTAGTGGCATTGAGGATGTTGGAGTGGAAAGCTCCGAAACTCTTCCTGTTCAAAAATTTTTTGATTTCATGCCAATTGTTAATAATTACAGTTGAAATAAAGACACAATTTTAAAAAATCTCTTATAATGTTTCTTTTTCTTTTATTCAGTGGAGGCAAATCTCCACTATCCCTGGAAGAAAATTCCTAAAGTCCCATGGATTTCTCTCTCCTTTCTCTCTCTGTTAACCGATAGTTCTGTGGTAACTTTAAGTTGTAATGTAATCAAAGTTTAGTAGTTAGAATGTCTAGTTCTATTTAACGTTAAAAACACTTAACATAAAATATGATATTCTTCCCCAGCCTGCTAATATTATTGTAACAAGAAATATTCATGAATAGCCTAGGGCCTCATTTGTACTTAGCATCAATTAAATACTAGCTATTATATTACACGTAGACATTTCAAAAACTTGTGCAGAACGCGTTACATATGTTTTGCTGTCTGGCACCAAGGTTTAGGCCAAAATAAAACGTTTGTGTGTTGCTCATAACTTATTTTATTGAGTTTGCAGAATATTTAGAATTCCATGAACAGAATAGAAAATAACTAAGAGAAAAACAAGTTGAAGATGTATAATTTAATTTGAGTAGTTACAAGGCCTGATTTTCAAAGATATTGCTCTCTGTTTAGTGCTTGCATAACTTTTGCACAAACATCTTTAAGAGGATGCTTTATTTCTGTGTCATTCAGGTCACAATTCTACATCTGTGGATTACGAAGAAAAGGCCAAAAATAGATTATTAAACTTGAATCAGAGAAGAGTGGCTTATTTTCATTAGTGGTATAGAAATAAACATGAATTAAACAGGGAGGATGTTTTCATGCTTTTTGATGGACATCTGATCTTCTGGCCTCCCCATCAGCTCTTCATCACTACTTCCCTGTTTTGCCAATCCATAAGCAGAATTATCAGTCATCTTCAACTCCTTCTATCCCTGCCCCCTCATCATGTCTCACAGATTTAATTGTTTGAGACTTTGCCTCTCATATCTGTGCTTCCAACCTGTCCCCACAGCCATCGCCATATGAGACCGTGATTACCTTATACCTCCTTATCCCCGCACTGCAAAAACATTCTCAGGCCATAGCAAAGGTGTTCTTTCTGATTAAAGTATTGAAGTAGATTCATTTTAACTACAGTTTTAAAAATCTGACATTATAACCATTCAACATACAACATTTCAAGGTGAAAGAAATTCCATCCTGTGTGAATGTGCTAAGGAAAATGATCAGAGTCTGATGGATCCCAGTTGGAGTGTTTTTGGTAAATTGTTCCTCCTATTGAATCTTATAAAATTAGTGTTAGCCATTGAGAATTGCTTAATGTGGATCAACAGGAAAATGGCCTATTTTAACACTCCAGTATTTTCCTCTGATGCATTTCACATACCATATAGATAACTGATGATTATAAGTAGACCACTGGCCTTCTTAACCTACAGTACATTTAAAGGAGTAAATTAGATTCATAAGTAATACATATGACTAAATGAAATGCAAATACTAAATTTGATTCTTCTTAAACATCAGACAAGCAAAATTAAAAATTCTTTCAGAATAGTCATTGAAAAAATGCAAATCAAAAATAGATTTGCTTCATATACCAGAAATGTTTGCAACTTGTTCTCATGAATTATACATATAGATAACTAATCACAGCCATTATATTTTACAAATCTCCTTAATAGCATCGTCATGACTGATGGAATAGCAGAGTGTTGAATTGGGATTCAGTGAACCCTCTCCTGTTGCACTTACATTGTTTTAAATATCCTCTAATTCTTTAAGTTTTATACTTAGGGAAAAGGTAGCAATATGGGAGACATTTCTTTGTTATAGACCCATGTATTACTGGTGTCAATATTAATATGTTAATAATGAAATTTAATTGGAGAGATGGAATCTTCATTCTATATGATACGACTCAATTACGGGTGAGTTAAAAACACAGTAAAAATAGTTATCTTAGTTTTTTCTTAACAAAAGAAAGGAGGATATTGCCGAATTATTTTATATTTTGATTCTGCGGACAGAACCAGATATATTCATTAGTATGGGCTTTTCCAAACATTTTGTGGTAAACGGATATGAAAAACTACACTTATTCTCCACATTTCCCTGTATCTATGGTTTTAAAAAAATGAGTTTGTATCTTCTGCCATCAAGAGAGGGAGACTCTATGTTCCCCCTTTGGACCTGAGTGCATTTCTGTTTTTCTTTGGTCCATAGCATTCATAGAGCCAAGGTCGTGCCTTAAGAGGCCTTGCTCTCTCCTAGACTTCTGCTTATATCATGAGGATAAACTCACACAGACTTTCTAAACTAGGAGAAATTTGTGGAAAAAGCCATGTCATTGCCGATCAAGACAATCTTAAATATATTGAGTCTTCTGGACACCAGAAAAACCATCAGGGCACACTGGGACAAGATCACCTAATAGCCTAGATGACCTGTGGATTTATAGAAATAATAGATGGTTGTTGTTTTAAGCCCTTAAATATTGGGCTTATTACATAATATATTATATTAGATAACAGGTATGTTTAAAATTAAAAACTACATTATTCATTCTAGCAACACAAATATTCTAAGAATACAAATATTCGTTATCTTTAATTTTTTAAAAAAATTAACCACTATAACTAATGTTATAACTACCAACATTTGGGAGAAGGAGGGGGAGTGTAAGTAATACAAGCCTTACATTTCATAGGGGGCAACTAATAAATAAGGCCTCAAAATAATAAATTAAGTCATAGTAACATGCACATATTTCCTACAGTAAGGAGTTTAGTGCTGGAACAAGGGAAAAAGAAAACCCCAGAAACTGCCAGACAAAAATATTTACTCTAAAAATGTAAAAGAGAAAGAGGGAGGAAGAAATTTTTCATTGTCGAAGTCCTTTTGTAGAATTTAATGATTTTATAAGATCATGTGACTATAGTACTAACCTGTTAACGTAGATCATTAATGCCACAAAATGCTCTATAATCATTAACTTTATAACTTTATTAACTTTATAATGATATAACAAGGTATTTGTATTATTATATGTGAAAAACCAGTTTAAAAGAGTATTCAAGTTTCATAATGATGTACATGAATTAAAATTATAGCCAATTCTATAACATGAATAATTAAAGTTAAGATCATAAAAATTACCATGGGGCTTCCCTGGTGGCGCAGTGGTTGAGAATCCGCCTGCCAATGCAGGGGACACGGGTTCATGCCCCAGTCCGGGAAGATACCACATGCCGCTGAGCGGCTGGGCCCGTGATCCATGGCCGCTGAGCCTGTGCGTCCAGAGCCTGCGCTCCGCAACGGGAGAGGCCACAACAGTGAGAGGCCCATGTACCACACACACACAAAAATTACCATGAATTATTAATGGTACTCACCAAATTCTTATTTAATGAATTATCCTGCTTAAAACAAAAACATGAAATAGAAAGATAAAAAGGTATATAATTTGATACAAAGTTTTTTCCCAGATTTGAGTTATAATTGACAAATAATATTGCAATGTATTTAAAGCATACAACATGATTTGATATGTGTATATATTGTGAAATGATTCCCTCCTTGGTTAAATTTATTCTTAAATATTGCTTTTTTATGTTATTATAAATGTAATTTTCTTAATTTCTCTTTGATAATGAGTTGTTAATGTATAGAGACACAACTGATTTTTATATATTGATTTTATACCCTGCAACTTTGCCGAATTCATTAATTAGATCTATCAGTTTTTTGGTGGAGTCTAGGTTTTTCTATATATAATATCAATCATATGATAACATTCTGATTTGGATGCCTTCTATTTTGTTTTCTTGTCTGATTGCTCTGGGTATGGGGTCTTCCAATACCATGTTGAATTAATGGGGTGAGAGTGGGCATCCTTGTCTTCTTCCTCATGTTAGGGGATGAGCTTTCAGCTCTTCACCTTTGTGACTTTAGCTGTGAGCTGGTCATATATGGTTTTTATTATGTTGTGAGACATTCTATCTACACCTATTTGTTGAATTTTTTACTATGAAAGGATGTTGAGTTTTGTCAAATGCTTCTTCCTCATCCATTGAGATGATATTATTTTAATCCTTCATTTTGTTAATGTGACATATCACATTTATTGGTTTGCATATGTTGAACCATTCTGTATCTCAGATATAAACCCCACTTGGTCACGGTGTATGATTCTTTAATGTACAGTTGAATTCAGTCTGCTAATATTTTGGTGAGAACTTTTGCATTTATGTTCATTTGGGATGTTGGCCCGTAACTTTCTTTTCTTGTAGTATCCTTGTCTGGCTTTGGTATCTGGGCAATTCTGGCCTCATAAAATGAGTTTGGAAGTATTTCCTTCTTTCCAAGAGTTTAAGAAGGACTGGTATTAATTCTTCTTTCAATGTTTGATAGAATTTACCAGTGAAGCCATCAAGTCCTGTACATTTTTGTGTTGTAAGATTTTGATTACTGATTCCACATCCTTACTATAATTGGAATTAGTTAAGATCTTCTATTTCTTTATGATTCAGGCTTTATAGCTTTTATGTTTCTAAGAATTTATCTATTCTGTTTTACCTGTCGTCTCCTAGAGTTAGGTGATTTAGGACCAGTCCCTCAGGTGGAGCTATAGAAATTGGGGAACTAGATATGTGGACAAACACCTCTCAGAGAGCTGCTGGTGACTGGGTTTAAATGCTGGGGAAAGCCCAGGGAGAGGTACAGGAAATTCCAACATGCCAATTCAGGCTCCCAGAAGACTACGAATTACGTGACCCTTCACTTCCCCGGTGCAGTCTGATTAGAAGCCTGACCCTCAGGCAGCAGCAGGGAAAGTATGCAATCAAGAGCCTTCCAAAAAGATACTGGGAGATGGGCCTTTTTGCCTGTTCCTTCTGTGCTGAGCCCAGCATTGAGGGGATAACTGTGGAGAGCACTCATGTGCTTATTTAAAAACTCCTTCTTTGTTCACCGTGGTCCCCAGGACTCGTGTATAAGACTCCATTGGTCTCAGAGCTGGGTGATTTGGGAGCTGGGCCCTCAGGTGGCAGCCTCAAAAGTTGGGGCACTAGGGCTTCGCTGGTGGCGCGGTGGTTGAAAATCCGCCCGCCGATGCAGGGGACGCGGGTTCGTGCCCCGGTCCGGGAAGATCCCACGTGCCGCGGAGCGGCTGGGCCCGTGAGCCGTGGCCGCTGAGCCTGCGCGTCCGGAGCCTGTGCTCCGCAACGGGAGAGGCCACAGCGGTGAGAGGCCCACGTACCACAAAAACAAAAACAAAAAGAAACCATTCTTTCCAACATTACATAAAAGTAAAAGATGAAGGGCTTCCCTGGTGGCGCAGTGGTTGAGAATCCGCCTGCCGATGCAGGGGACACGGGTTCGTGCCCCGGTCCGGGAAGATCC
Source organism: Kogia breviceps (assembly GCF_026419965.1). Classification (NCBI taxonomy): domain Eukaryota; kingdom Metazoa; phylum Chordata; class Mammalia; order Artiodactyla; family Physeteridae; genus Kogia; species Kogia breviceps. The sequence goes on along the minus strand of NC_081310.1, from coordinate 12,575,465 downwards.
CACGTGCCGCGGAGCGGCTGGGCCCGCGAGCCGTGGCCTCTGAGCCTGCGCGTCCGGAGCCTGAGCTCCGCAGCGGGAGAGGCCGCAACGGTGAGAGGCCCATGTACCGAAAAAAAAAAAAAAAAGTCGGGTCACTTGATTTATGGTGAAGTAGAAACTTGGATTTATTGTTGGAGCGAGCCAAGGGGAGGAGCTAGGGGGTTCTTTCAGTTAGCTCCCAGAGGCGGGTTGAGTAGAAGGCCAGCCCTGGGATGTCAGCTGAGCAAATATGCAGTCAAATCCCTTCCAGGGAGAAGCTGGGCACGAGGAGTTCTGCCGGCTTCGTCTGTGCCGAGCCCGGGAGCGAGCCACAGCTCCGTGCGTCATGGCTCACTGTGGTCCTGAGGGACTCCTGAGTGCCACACCCGGTCGGCGGCTCTCCAAGCTGGGAGATTTGGGAGCCAGTCCAGGTTGAAGCCAAAAAAGTCGGGGCGCTGGATGTGTGGTCCAAACTCTTTACCCCTCAGGGAGAAACTGGGGGTAGGAGGTTCCCTCCTGATTTTAAAGCGCTGCCCTGGGTCAGGGGTATTTATGGTAGGAGTGTGTCTCAGCCTTTCCTACCTGTTTCGAGGTGAGTATTTTCTCATTCTCCTGATATTTAGGAGTCATTCTATTGCGTTGCCCAAAAAGTTCGTTTGGGTTTTTCCATAAGATGTTACCTGAATTTCTCTCAAAAGGAATTGATCCACGTGTAGCTCTATATTCGGTCCATCTGTGGACAAAGGGAATGTCAGGACCACTTATTCTGCCATCTTGCTCGGATGTAAAGTTTTAAGTAACCAAGTATACATTGTTTTGTAGCTATTGATATCTTGAGAAGCCTTTTTCCATAGCCCTGAACTTCTAGTTCATTCTACCCTATGTTTTCAAAACTCTTTTAGTGTAACATAGTGTAATTATAGCAACATGCGGTAAAAATTCTGAAGATAACATGGTCATGATTTCCACATTGTATTCTAAGTGCAAGAGGCGTTGCCATAAGTAGAAAAAGAGTATCACGATCTGGTGATTTAACGTCTGTGACGTTTTGCTGTTTTATCCGTAAGATTGCTGATTTCTCTCATCCGTTGAACCTATCTCTTTCTGAATCCCCAACAGTCACAAAATGTGTGATACTTTTATCACTCACAGTACTAGACCCGTTTAGAATGTAATCCCAGAAGAATTAACATGTCAATTTGACTTTTATAGAAAGATGTTTTAACTCTTGATATCGTTCATGAATTCAGTTCAATTTAATATTCTCTTTCTATTTATTTCTTTATAGCAGATACTTTCTAGTACCTGACCTACTACTACATGTCCATTTTCCAGTAGAATGAATGTTAAATGAAGACAGGGACTTTTTATCTTTTATTCCTTGTCTCCTCTCTGGTATGTAGACAGATGACTTGAAACTACAGTATTGTTGAAAGAATGCATGAAAGCTATTTAGTTCAATTCGGTGAAAGCTAGACCTTCTTACAGAAGCTAAATGAGTAAGACGTTGCATCTACTCTCAAGGATTTAAAAAAGCAAATGTTGTGGGACGTGTTTAATAAGAGTTAAACTGTATCTGTGCTACAGGCAAGTCTGCTCAATGTTATGTGTCAGCTTGGATGGGAGGGGAGTCTGGGGGAGGATGGATGCATGTATATCTATGGCTGAGTTGCTTTGCTGCGCACCTGAAACTATCACAACATCGTTAATTGGATATACTCCAATATAAAATAAAAAGTTTTTAAAAACTGTATTTGTGCTAAATAGAAGGAATATATAAACACAGGGTTTTAGAAGGAAACAATGATTTTTTAAAGAAAAGTCATCAAAGTTTATTTTGAGACCGATTCTGAAGAATACAATGAAATGTGAAACAGCACTCAAGACGAAAATAATCATAAAATAAAGATGTGTTTTTTGGAGACAGCATGGCATGCTAAAAAAAATGGTAATTTTTAACATATAGTAAAGATATTTAATAGCATTAATACTAGAAAGAATGATTGAGGCCAAATTAACTCAAAATTTGAATATTTTTCTTGAGATTTTTGACAGTTTTTTTTAACATCTTTATTGGAGTGTAACTGTTTTACAATGGTGTGTTAGTTTCTGCTTTACAACAAAGTGAATCAGTTATACATATACATATGTCCCCATATCTCTTCCCTCTTGCATCTCCCTCCCTCCCTCCCACCCTCCCTATCCCACCCCTCTAGGTGGTCACAAAGCACCGAGCTGATCTCCCTGTGCTATGCAGCTGCTTCCCACTAGCTATCTGTTTTACGTTTGGTAGTGTATATATGTCCATGCCACTCTCTCACTTCATCACAGCTTACCCTTCCCCCTCCCCATATCCTCAAGTCCATGCTCTAGTAGGTCTGTGTTTTATTCCCGTCCTACCACTAACCTCTTCATGACATTTTTTTTCTTAGATTCCATATATATGTGTTAGCATACGGTATTTGTTTTTCTCCTTCTGACTTACTTCACTCTGTATGACAGACTCCAGGTCTATCTGCCTCATTACAAATAACTCAGTTTCATTTCCTTTTATGGCTGAGTAATATTCCATTGTATATATGTGCCACATCTTCTTTATCCATTCATCTGCTGATGGACACTTAGGTTGCTTCTTTCTTGAGATTTTTGACAATTTTTCATGAGAGAAGAAGTGCTATTGGAGCGCTCTGAATAGTAGTATAACTTGGTCAAATCTGTGTTTTAGAAAATGAATTGTGTTGGCAGTACAATACATAGATTTGAAGCTGAGGACATTACCAACAGGGATGCCAGGCTGGAGATGATTGCTGTAGTTTAGGTGAGAGATAATGAGAACTGGAATTAGAATAGAGACAGGAGGAATGGAGATAAAGAAGCAATTTGGAACTGATATCAAGAAGAGATTATAGACCGATTTGATATATTTGGTAAGAGAGAAGGAGGATTGAAAAATACCTCCAGAGTCCTAGACAATGGTGTTCATGGTAAAGCTGTAAACTTAGATCACAAACCCACGGAAAGCAAATCTAAGAATGCTGAAATTATTCTTTCTATACATCTATATGGAGAGATAGTTTCCCTCTTTCCAAAATCTTAAATAAAAATCCCTACTTTTTCAATCAAAACTCTCTAACATTTTAATTCAAAATTAATTTTCAGTGTCATTTTCACTAATCTGCAATTACACTTTTGTTTATATTCATTCTCATCCTATTAACTTTCCTAAGCATGAAAGGCATTCCGGGATTTTCAGTCTATCATACAATTACTTGTATACTCCTCTATATCAATGAGCTTATTGATTAAATCACACATATAATCACTGAACACTTCCTGATCAAGAACTGCATGCAAGTAACAGTGCTAAATTCCGGGGGTAAAAAGATGAGTATGCAAAGAAGAATCACACTTCGAAGAGGAGTTCATGGCCTCTTCCGAGAACTAATGGAGGAAATTTATCTTTATGATGGGACATACCGACTTTGGTGGTCAAGTGAGTGTTGTGCATTCTTGCTTCTACCCAACAAACTAAAGACTTAATGCCTAAGACTTAGTATCTTCTTTATCCTTTCTCTAATTACTTTGTCTCACAGTGGTTTCTCTCAGGTCTGAACATAAGCATTATTATCTATATCATTCTGTTAGAGTTTTTAAATTGAAATGGTTTATAAGGGGGCTTCCCTGGCGGCACAGTGGTTAAGAATCCGCCTGCCAATGCAGGGGACACGGGTTTGAGCCCTGGTCCAGGAAGATCCCACATGCTGCGGAGCAACTAAGCCTGTGCGCCACAACTACTGAGCCTGCACTCTAAAGCCCGCAAACCACAACTACTGAAGCCCGCACGCCTAGAGCCTGTGCTCTGCAACAAGAGAAACCACCGCAATGAGAAGCCCGTGCACCACAACGAAGAGTAGCCCCCGCTCACCACAATTGGAGAAAAAGCCTGCGCGCAGCAACGAAGACCCAACACAGCCAAAAATAAATAAATAAATAAATAAATAAATTTATTTTTAAAAAAAGAAAGTTTTTGAGATAATTGTAAATTCACATGCAGTTGTAAGAATACAGAGAAATCTTTTGTACATTATGTCCTCCTACAGCTAACGTTGTACAAAACTGTAGTGTAATTATCTCAACAAGGATATTGGAATTGATGCAATTTACCAACTGTATTCAGATTTCCCCAGATTTACTTGTACTCACTTGTGCGTGTTTGTGTGTGTGTACAGTAAGTTCCATACAGTTTTCTCACCTGTGTGGGTTTATGTAGCCCATGACAGTCCAGATATAGCAGACCCAATACTACAACAATCCTTGTTTTGCCTTTTTATAACCATCCCTACCTCTCTAACACCTCTCTAACACGTCTAGTCCTCAGCCACTGGCAAACACTAAACTGACTGCCGTTTCCAAAATGTTTTCATTTCGAAAATGCTACATAAATGGAATCATACAGTATGTAGCCTTTGGGGGTTGACTTTCTTCCACTCAGACTCAGTCCCTGGAGATTCCTCTAAGTGGTTATAGGTAACAATAGTGCATTCCTTTCTATTGCTGACAAGTATTCATAGTTTGGATGTACCCGTTTGTTTACCATTCACCTGCGGAAGTACATCTAAACTGATTTCCCTTTGGCTGTTACAAATAAAGCTGCTGCAGGTTCTTGTATAGGTTTTAGTTTGAACATAAGTTTTTTCATTTCTCTGGGATAAATGCTCAAAAGTCCATTTGCTGGATAAGATGGTGGTTGCCTGTTCAGTTTTATAAGAAAATGCCAAACTGTTTTCCAATGTGGCTGTACCATTTTACATTCCCACAAGGGATGCATGAGTGATTCAATTTCTCTGCATCCTTCTTAGAATTTGGTGTTGTCAGTATTTTTTATTTTAGCCACACCCAGATCTCTATGTCACATTTCTTGCATAGGTGGAGTAACTCTAAGTAATTTCAATAGGTAATCTGGCTTTGGTGGACACTGTAATATGTTACATCCTCCAGTGCTAGACTGTCACCTCAATTGTTGGGACAGTGTAGGCGGCAGCCTGGGCAGAAATCCTCACCACCCTTAGTGGTTGCCTCAGTTGCAGAGTTTGCACAAGGACAGACCACCTCTCCCAGGACAGACCACATCTAATGACTGACTGATGAGGGACTTGAAAGTTTTTGCCGTCAAGGCCCCACTTGGGACAACACTAAATGACCACGCTAGTTCCAAAGCTCCCTGTGGAGTTGGAGGGTGAATCTCCACCCAGTTTCTCTCTACCCTCTCCTACTTTCTTCTCCTCCCTTGAAGGAGTTATGACCTAAAGGGCGTTCCTTAATATTCTGTACCCAAAAGTCCATCTCTTATTTGACTTTCCAGGGAGCCCCACCTACGACACTGATATGATTTATTGTTCATTTTACTTCCTATTCTATTATGAACTCCTGGAATCTGATACATGGTGGGGTTCCAGGTGAGTAGAGTCTCCAGATTTGATTTTAAAGCTTTGAAATATTTGAAAATAATTTTTATTTTGCCTTTTACTCTATTTTAAGATCAGTTTTGGTATATTTAGATATGAAGTTAATTTTCAGAAAGAGAATTTCTATTTCTATTACTAGCACACAAGAAAAATAGAATTGAGTTAGTTTCCAGGAAATAGGTCCCATGTTGTCAACACATAAAACATAGCTTTATTTGACATGCCAATTTACTAGCAAAATTTTGAGGCTAAGAAAGGAAATCCAAGTGCATTTTGTCATACATATACTGAAAGTGATGACAACATGTTTTTAGAGGAAAGTGTTATTTTCCTTATGTAAATCAAGGAGAAAAATATAATTAGTTTAAACTAATTCTTATATATGTATGCAAAGTTCGTAAAGAAAATTTTAAAACAAGTATTATGAGCAGTTGCACAAAGGTAACATTTTAATGAATTCTAATATTTTCATCATACAGTAAAATAAAATGGTATCTGGATATAAATATAGGTAATCAAAATAAGTGAATATGCAGGTATACTTGTAGCAATACCTCATTGCTTTTGACTGTGCGTTATGTTAGTAACACATTTCAATTTACGATAATAGAGCGACTTCGTTAGTCCTGTGAACCACAACTTGATATTTGTGTAAAGATTGCTAGTAGCATGTGAATGTTACATAAGTGTTGAGATACTTCATATTAGGAAATTCTAAGATATATTTGACTATCTAGGAACTTTTGTCATACACTGCCTTCCAGCTCAAATCAGGAATTTTATTTTTATTTCTTTAATTAGTTGTTTATGATTTGTTCATTCATTTATTTTTATTCTTTTGATGGGTATTGTTTGTATAAAGCTCAAAATTTGAAAGGTACAGTAAGATATTGATTGTTGCTGAAACTTGGCCTCTGTTCACCAGTGCCAAACAGAAATGCGGAGACAGAATTTTGGGTGAAGTAGAAAAGAGTAACTCTATTGCTTTGCCAGGCAAAGGGGGCCCCAGCAGGCTAATGCCCTCAAGACTGTGTGACCCACCCTGAAGGGGGGAGTGAGGAGTCTTCTAGTGTTCAAGGAGCAGGGTGTGGTCAGCTTGCGGACATTCTTCTGATTGGTTGGCATCAAGGTGAAGCTTCCAGCATCATCAGCCGTCTGGATTCAGCCAGTCTAGGGTCTGTGTGCGTGTGGTCAGCAGTTTTCATCTGGAGGGGGTCTGCTTCCTATAAAAACAACTTAGGAATGTGTGTCGGGCCTTTATCTGTATCTTTTGGGGAACTGGGATGCTGCTGTGTGGTGGATTTAGAGTCTCGATTGTTACCAGTTTCCCAGCCCAACAGCTATTCTTTGTTTCAACATCTTCACATTTCCCATCGTTAACTCCTGAGTCAGCATTTTACTTCAAAGGACACACAGGGGCTTGCATACAGTTTCATGATGAAAAGACTCTTTCCTTTTTTCTGTTAGATTTGTCATTTCCACCATTACTTTCTACTTTCCAGGTTTATTAGTTTTTTATTGTTATTATTATCATTATTATTATGTAATTTATGCACTTAAATGACAGGTTTTACTCCAGCTAGTAAAAATTCAGAAATCAGCACACTTAAAATATCTCACACATCACTTTATGCTTCTTCCTTGTTTGTTCTTATAAAAGTCATATTATGTTCACATTATGTAAGAATAACACCACCTTTTCTTTTAGTGAAACAGATTTAATGTCCCTTGGCTGTTCATTTTTCTCTTGGTGGATGATACATGTTCCCTGAGAATTTCTTCAAAATGAACTTACAGTTCAAATGAACTTACTAGGAACTCTGGTTTCTCGTAAGTTAAAAAATAATAGCTCCCTTGTCCCTGTTTCATACATGTTTGAATAGTGCTTTGGCTAGCTCTAAATGTATTAGGTCACACTTTCTTTCCTTGAAGATTGTATAGGTGGTTTTTCATGATCATTATAACATTGAGTATTGCTGTGGAGAAGTTGAAGGTCAGCCTATTTTTTCACCTTATAGATGAATTAAATCTATTTTCCTGGCTGCCCAAAGCATTCATATCTATATAAAATTGGAAATTCAGTTAACTTAAAGGGTTTATTTTACAGTGGATACTTTTAGGTCAGCTTCTCCTAGGATATAGTGTTCTCCTTAAAGAAGTAAATTCAAGTGTTCTTTGACATCTGAAAAGGTTTTTTTTTTTAACTGAATATCTAAATTTTTTTCTCGTTTCACTATTTTATTTGGACCCGTTGGGAGATGCTAGTTGAGTGTATTAGATCTTGTTTGAAAAACTACTGCTTATTTGAAGTTTCTCTGTATTTTGCTCTGTTTTTTGTTTATTCGTACTTTATTTTGCTCAGTTTTTAAAGTCTTGTCCTCTGTGTTTTCTTATTGTGATTTTAGCAATATCTTACATTTTTTCTGCTTTCAATTAAGTCTTTATTTTTATGAGACTTTAAAAATTTAATTTCTTTTCTGAGTTTTAACAACTCGTTTCATTTCCTTCTCACCACTTCATCACCATGAAGAAATGTTTAATGCTCTTGTGTTATTAACATGATTGCTTCAATAGTTTTATAATCATGATATTTTTGTGATGATTTGTATCTGATCTACAGCAATATTTTTGTGGTATTTTTCCTTTGGTTAGTTTTCATTCCTTTCTTTATTCATTCTATGTCCTATTCACTATATTTACTTTTTATCGGTCTATTATTGTTTCTTTTGAATTATTTCTCTGCTTTGAACCAGATTATTCTTCAAGGGGGTTGGGGGGCGGAATTCAGGTTCATGTTCCCAGGTTACTAGAATTTCCCTTTTAGGATTATTTGGGTGTGAATGAGGTCTCCCCAGCCAGTCAAGAGTAGCATCACAGGGCTCGCAAACCAGAGTAGCTCTCCCCACTCTGCTGTCCAGACACATAAACAGCCCGTGTGGCTTTTTCACTCCTGCGTATCAAGCTACCAACCCAGCAGAGTCTCATGGCTGGGTATTTGCACTTTATTTCCACAGCTGAAGAGAAACATGGTTGCTTTCCACTTCAGGGTGTACCACTTACTTGACAAGTGTGCTTTTGTAAACTTTTTCAAGATCTGTGTCCATGCATGTGATAATCTACATTTTCCTGCACTTATTTGACCTTCAAAAAGTTTTGGAAACAACCTCTCCTCCTATTTTGGGATTCAGAGTTTTAGATATCTGTTGATTTCTCCAAAGTTGACATTTTATTTTTGTTTCTCATTTTTCTGTTTTCTTTTGGGTGATTCTCAAGAGAAGAAGAAAACAAATACAATTTTTAAATGGATGTGTACACACTGCTATATTTAAAGTAAAATGCCATTCCATAAAAAAAAGGAAAAAGAAAAAATTAACAGAAATACAATACATAATGTAATTAGGAATATCAGCAACATAAATAAATGAATGAATGAATGAATGAATGAATAAAATGGATGTTTCTCCAGCTTTTAGGAGCAAGAAAGTAAGTTTTATTGGTCACTGTAGTCTTCATCTGAATTTTATCAGACACATGAACTGACATCAAAATTAGACATTTGTAAATCTAGAATTGGCCTATATATATATATATATATTTTTTTTTTTTGTTTCGTTTTGTTTTGTTTTGTTTTGCGGTGCGCGGGTCTCTCACTGCTGTGGCCTCTCCCGTTGCGGAGGCACAGGCTCCGGACGCGTAGGCTCAGCGGCCATGGCTTACGGGCCCGGCCGCTCTGCGGCATGTGGAATCTTCCCAGACCGGGGCACGAACCCGTGTCCCCTGCATCAGCACGTGGACTCTCAACCACTGTGCCACCAGGGAAGCCCCTGGCCTATATTTTATATGCTGATTTCATCACTATGAAGCTCTGTTGTAGTATCTTCTCTTAATTTCTCCTAGTCTAAGTCACTTTAGGTAATATATCTTTGTTAATCATTTTCTTATGCTCTGTATACTCTGCTTCCACTATAGATTTCTATACTTAGCATACTGCCTCTAATTTCTCTAGTTTACATTTTTCTTTCTGTGTGGTTTATCTATTTGTTACATAACTTTCTTCAGGACAGAGTCTAATTCTTCCAAGTCTTATAATTGACAGACTGGCAAAAAATAGTTTAAAAAAATAGAATCAAACTTTGTTATTTCTTTAATTTATAGCTGAACACACATGTCAACTGAAGAAAAACTCACAACCTAAAAGTTGCAAGTTAGGCTGTACTCTGGGATCTTACTGAGGATTCTAGCACAGGCGGCAGCCTCTCAGATATCCCTGAGGAGCTTCTCTGAAGAGGTAAGGGAGGAGCCAGGATATATAGGAGTTCCTGCTGTGATTTTTGATTCCCTGCTGTAATCAAACATCACAAGATTGCTGCTAATGACAAAGAACAGACACCTCAAGTTAGTGATTTCAGTGCTTTTCTGTGTATGGGAAGATGCAAAGATCTGGGTTCACTCAGATTATTCCTTAGATTTGCATCTTAACTATCTAGGGCCAGTATCCAAAGCACAGAATGCTTCCTGTTTTTCTCCATTCTGAATTCCCATCAGGGCACACTGTCCTGGGCAGCTGCAGGGGCTGATGGCTTGATCCTTTTAGAACTGGGAAGGTGGGCAACATTCTTCGTTTACTGGAAGGGCAGGGAACATTTCCTGTCCACACACCTGCACCACACATACACACAACTCATAGTTTCTCCAAGTAACAGTAGCCTCCTATTTATTTCCTCCCACCTAGATTCCACTGAGTACATACATTTTCCACTAGTCCCTTTTCTTCCCCCATTTAATTCAACTGTGTTGTAGATCAATGTCAAATCTAGGTGTTTTCCCTGCAAAAATAGTATGGGAGTCCATTATAAAGACATAAATGAATTTGTTAAATTTATTTTACTTGCTACAGGATCTTCCTTCATACTGTAGCCCAAATGATTCTTTTTATTAAGAAATAAACATTTCAGACTTTCTTTTAATTTACAGATTTGGAATTCTCATTTTGTTGTTGTTGTTAGTTTTGCTTCTTGGCAAAATCATGATTCTTCAGAAAAAAATGAATTGGTAAATGTATTATGAATTTATCAGTGAATCCCAGCTATGATATTGTTTTTATATTATACTTGAAAAAAATGAAAGTTAAGCCCCAGATTCCTTTAATAGTTCTATTATCTTGGGTATCACTTTATGGTTTTTCAGATAGATATATAGTGACATCTGAGAAATTTCTTTTTCAAAATACATAATGTTTGAAAATGGTTTTGATACTAGTTTCAGTGTCCTGGAATTTCACAAAAGGAATCGGACAAAGTAGGGTACAAGACTTTAAGATTTCTAACTTTGAAGAATGTCTCCAGTTTTCTTTTAGGAAAGATATAAAGAACCATTGTAGTACAACTTCTGAACCACATATGCTCAAGATATGGTTACATACTTCTGAGATATCAGTAGACTAAAAAGAATGGTGACCAGAGTGAAATGCAGGAATGTTGAAAAATCAAAAATCAGATGAAAAATATATTTGGAAAGGATAACCTGACTAAACATTGTTTCTGAACCAAAAGAGAAAAAAATCACAATCAAAGAATAAAATAATAGGGCAAAATTTTTTGAAAAAAATGAGCAGGTATGAAGTAAATGAAAAGAAATCAAACTTGAAGATTAAACAGATAGATTCCATTCTTTGTATGAAACATATTACAGCAAATTGTTCAGGCAGTTTAATGTCATTGGCATATTAATGGAGTGACTGTGAGTACAGTTTTATCTTACGGAATTACCAAAATTAGTCTTGAACATATGAGCTTTTAGTGGTTAGAATTTAATTCCAAAATCATAAATACCTAAGTAGTTAACTTTCATGTTTGAATGTGAAATGCTTGTATTTTCTCAGTTAAAACATTGGGCTAACATAAGAGTGTGTTAGCAAGAGTAGGCTATTGTGCTGAAACAAAGAGAGTCAAAGTGTATAATGATTCCCGTACAATGATTTTTTTTTTTTTTTTTTGCTCATATACCAGTTCAGGTCAGGGTCCTATAGGTCAGATTTTGATATTGTAAGAACATCCGTTGTCACCCTGCTGAGCCTGGAGAGGATAGGAATTTGAAGGGTATCTTTCAGGATAATTGTCACTCAGAAGATGTAAAACACAATTAATCCTCTCTATAAAAAGAAACAGAATAGTCACATTTGACTCCATGTGATTGAAGTCCTGTCCTAAAGCAGATGCTTGAGTTATCTTGGAAACAGGGTATAAAAGGGCATGTTAAGCCAATGATTCCATGAGAGAAAAGAGTCGTTAAATTTCGAACGATTCAGGCCTATAATGAATGTATAACCTATATATTTTTTAATTTTAAAATTTAGGTTCTTTAAATGGAATATTTGGACACCTTTTGTTGAGTTGTGAAATTTTAACAAGAAGTTTTCAAAAGATGAGACATTTCTCTCCATTAATCCTTGCTTCTACTGAAATGAATTACAAAAGTCAGAGGCAGATGGAGCCTTCATGGCCCTCTTTTTTGCTGTCATACCTATGGAACAGCAGGTCCTCCAAACGAAAGGGCAGGAGTGATATTCCCTATAATGAATAGTGCTATTTTGTTACTTGACCTTCTAGACAGCCTGAAAATTTCAAGTCCGAGATCAGTGTGGAAAAGCGAATTGGTGAGCAGGAACACTGTAATCTTAGCTGATACCTCATGAAAAGGTAACCAAAACTATTTCTTTGCTCCCTGGATAATGGTAAACTGTTCAAAGAACTTTAAAAAAGATCTGGTGGAGCTTGAGGGAAGTGAATATTCTGAATGGTCCTTTTTAAACCACGAGTTATGTTAAGAATATTGAGGCCACCTTTCTTCGTAAATGGTTATTCAAAATGCTGAATATACCCAAAATTAGAAGTGAGAGTAATATAAGACTATGTAAACAAAAGCTTGGAGGACTTGGAAGAACTTCCAAGAAACATTCACAAAGAAAAAACAAATCATGAAGGGCAAAACAATAACATGTAAGACAGGACCTAAGCTGGATCTTAGTGGAATTTGGACTGGGGTGGAAGGGCACATTATCAGATATAAATCTGAGAAAAACACAAACTTGTAAAAAAAAAAAAAAATGCAAAGAAACTGAAAGCATCTTTTCTGAAGTTTTGTGAAAAGGTAGGATCAGAATAAAAAGTTCCTTAAAATGTACTAGTTTACATTTTTGTTTTGTTTTATTTTCATAATATCTACTGACCTAAATCCCTTAAATCATATGTGTGTGTGTGTATATATATATATGGAAATGTGAAAAAATGGAGATCTTTCTAACATGGAAAAAGACAATCATTATGCATAACTTTCTGAAGATTTTAGAAAATTACTCCCAAATTATCATATTTATATTAATATGTATCATAAAAGTGAAAATACCAAAGCACGTTTTATAGAGTAACAACATTTTTATCCGGATACAAAGAATTGTATTAATGTAGTCCCTTTTCTTTTCAGTGACTATTTCTGTAATTCAAATTAGCTCATGGATGACTGGGAAAAAAAGGAATGACATTGTTAAAAGATGGAAGCCATGTTAGTCCTTATGGTGTTTTCCCAGCACGCTTATGTTTTCCGCTCCCAGGTAAAGCAACTAAAGATACAGAACACTAAACCAGCCAGCCTCAGCAAGCCCTGTTAGAACTCAATGCCAGTTCCATCCCATGGTCTTCTTTTTGTCTTAGTTTGGCCACATGTTCTGTCCACGTAGTGCTGATTGCACTGTTCTCCCTGATAATTTGCACATTTTATCCTTGTTTTCATAAATTGGTAACCCCATCTTTTCCTTATACACCGTGTAAACAAGCTACATCCACCTTTTTTTAAAAAAAATTGTAGTTGATTTACAGTGTTGTGTTACTTTCAGGTGTACAACATAGTGATTAATTTTTTTTTTAAGATTATATTCCAGTGTAAGTTATTACAAGATATTGAGTATAATTCCCTGTGCTGTATAGTAAATCCTTGTTGCTTATCTGTTTTATATGTAGTAGTCTGTATCTGTTAATCCCATACCCCTAATTTGTCCCACTACCCCTCTATTTCCCTTTTGGTAACTATAAGTTTGTTTTCTATGTCTGTGTGTCTGTTTCTATTTTGTATATACATTCATTTGTAGTATGTTTCAGATTACACATATGAGTGATATAGTAATTGTCTTTCTGTCTCTGTCTTATTTCACTAAGCATAATATTCTCTAGGTCCATCCATGTTGCTACAAGTGGCAATATTTCATTTTTTTATGGCTGAGTAATATTCCAGTGTGTGTGTGTGCGTGTGTGTGTATACATACATACGTATATACCATATCTTCTTAATCCATTTGTCTGTTGATTGGCATTTGGGTTACTTCCATGTGTTGGCTGTTATAAATAGTACTGCTATGAACATTGGGGTGCACGTATCTTTTTGAATTAGTGTTTTTATTTTTTCTGGATATATACCCAGGAGTGGAACTGCTGGATCATATAGCAGTTCTATTTTTAGTTTTTCAAGGAAACTCCATACTGTTTTCCATAGTGGCTGGAAGCATAATGAGATATAGAATTTTTACTCTATTTGAAGAAAAAATTCTGATTCATAAGTATTTTTCTTTATATAGAATGTCATTACTTCAATTAAATTTCCTTGAATTAAATTTTAAAATGAACATATCATAAAAACAGAGTATAAAATTGAAGTGGAAATAGATGTATAACTGGTATAAATAATCTGTAATCCCAATCATGCTTGTTTTTGAAAGCCTTCAGGCTTTCATAATTATGCATCTTAATTAGTAGAAAAAGATTTGTGTTTTTGGTCAAATTATTAAACAGGTATATTATAAGAGTGAAACTTGTTTAATAATAAAATAATAGTAAAATATATCTGGGCATTGTTCTAAATGTTTATGGTCTCCTAATAAATGAGTTAATAGAGAATCTTTGAATAAATATCTTGGCCTGAGATTTAATTAAGTAACACCTGAACCATAGCTGAACTACAGTGTAGTACACTGTGTGAAATAGAATTTTCAGTGTAAAGGTTAATGAGTTAATTAGCCACATTTAAATGTTTAATTCAAATAAACGCTCAACCAGTTAACTTTAAAGTTCAGTTTTGTCCCTTTGTTTATTTCCTCTAAGATTCTTTCCCCCTCTGAAGTTTGCTAAATGGAATAGCACACAATATTGAGGAGAAGAAACACAAGAATTTGATTATTTTATTATGAATGCACATATGACAATGAAACACATGATCAAATCTGGTAAATATTAATGATCAGATAATGATAAAGCAGTAAAGTTCAACTCAGCTTTTGTAGTCATTGTTACATTATTTATAGTATATTTGAATTACCTTTCTTTGGTAGCTTGCAAATCATCTGAAAACCAAAGAATTCAAAGATTTTTAACAAATCCATTTTCCAGTTAGTGTCTTATACCTCAGAAGAGTATTTCCACCCAAGTCTTTTAAATAAAGTATCACACCCACACTCACAAAGAAAAATGAAGGAAACAAAGCATGAATACACACCAGGTGCATCTTTCTCCTTTGTTATCTATTTATTCTTTACTTTTGAAATATGAACAGTTTTATTTCTAGCCTAAGAATGTGGGGAAACATCTTGAGGAGATCATATGTATTGATTGTTTAGGGCAGTTTTAGAAATAATAATGTACCATATACATTCTTTGCTAACAATGAGGAAATTATACATGGAATTTTTTTCCATTATAATATTTTTAATGTGCTAGTCTTTTTATTTAAGTAATGATAAATTATTATCCTAAACCTTGCTCATAAAATGGAGCCTAATATCAATTTTACTAAAATGTACGTAATATTTTTAACGGTTACACAGCTCAACATACCTGTATCTTTATGGCTGTTGTTTATTTTAGTATCTTGGTTCATCTCTGTCAGTTGAATTTTTGAGTTCTAAACCACATATTTCCTTTCATAACTGCCAAAACCACAATTTTTCCATTGGAATGGATCCACATTAATTAGCTGTATCTGCTTTTACCCACTGTATTTCTTTTATCTACAAACCCTTCTTACATTTCTGGCTTAAGTGCTATTTGCTCATCAGCATTAAACACATCATCCATGATGCTACACTCAAAACACAAAATTGCAGGATTATTCAGGGAAAACAAGCACTTGACTCCTTTTCAAAACTGTCCTCAATTATTTCTCAATTCAAAAGAGAAAATTGAAGTCACACTTCTGTTCCTATAACATGGAAGCAGAATTTCGGAAAAGCCACAGGAGTTAAGTCAGTCACAATTACTTCTAAAATATGATATGAATAAACTTTAAATAAAAAGGCTCAGCACTTGAAGTACATGCTTCAATTAAGAATTGAGGGTTAAATTCACTCCATGGTGTAAAAGAGACTGAAGTTAGAAACTTAAGTACAGCCAAAGGCAAGGCATAAGGTAATTTATACTTAGTAATTGAAAGAGTATTTTAAGTTTCAAAGTTATCAATTACTGTATAGGTACGATGATCAGAGAATTATAACCATTCTAGAATTTTCATGTAACCACCAATACGAATTACAGTAGTTAAGAGTTTCAAAGCTTCTCATAGGGAAGGTATGCTAGTTGATGTTCCATTTATAATTAATCTTTCTTTTGCAATTTCAAATATATACAATAATCACTGAATAAATATGAATTTAAGAGTTTGTCTCCCTCTTAATGGCATACAATATGCCTTACTAACTCTATTCCGTGGCATTATATGTAAACAAAAAACTCATGTCTACTCCCATTCTTTTTAAATTTGCAGCTATCTTTTGAACTCTGTAATGATTTTGCCACTGCTAATTGTGGAAGTGCTTATCTTCCTATGAATTACAAATTTTTCTCTCTGCTGCCCACTTAAGAGAATTCTGATTTCGCCCTCTCACTTTGTTCCATGTCTATCCCTCTTGGGTGAGTTATGCTTCACCAGGCAGTTTTCTTAGGTGCTGGTGATGCACCATCTGGGGGAAAAGGAAGGGGGAAAAGACATAGGGGTGTGACTCTAGGACCCAGAGGAGAGACTTTACAGAAAGCTTGGAGGAAGAGGACTTGTGGCAGGTCTGGGCAGCTCTGCTTCATGCAGCCATTCAAGACTGAATCAGGTTTCTCTTGGCTCCACAGTTCTTTCAGGGCATAGATTTTGTCCATCTTGTCAAAAGGGTTTCACCACCATCGTGTCTCGTTCCAGATGCAGGGCTGAGGGGAAAAAGGCAGTGAAAAGTGTATAACTTCATTGTGAAGATATCGCACGGAAGTTGCACATACCACTTCTGTTCATATTTTATTTGACAGTCCTTAGGTACATGGTTACACCAGCTTCAGGTTTTGCTGGTTGGGGTACATGGTTACACTGGCTTCAAGTTTTGCTGGTTGGCCATGCATGCCACTAAAATTTGAGGTGGTAGTTTCCATTACTAAAATAAAAATGGAGAGAATCGATATTTGAAGATAATTAACATAATCTGCTAAAAAAATTCATTGCCCCTGAGATTTTCTTTCATCAAGAGAGAACACCTGGAACAGAAGCATCTCCTTGACCTTAGCTAACAGGGAACTAAATAAGTAGCATCAGCTCCTCATAATGTTATTGTCCAACAAGAATATTCACAGGTACACTTACTACAGGGAAATGAATGTATGACATTTAACTTAACTTGTGAAGTTTGAGTCTTAATAGTTAACAAGTACGTTTCTCTTTTTTAAAATAAATTTATTTTATTTTTATTTATCTTTGGCTGCGTTGGGTCTTTGTTGCTGCGCACGGGCTTTCTCTAGTTGCGGCGAGCGGGGCCTACTCTTCATTGAGGTGTGCAAGCTTCTCTTTGCGGTGGCTTCTCTTGTTGAGGAACACAGGCTCTAGGCATGCGGGCTTCAGTAGTTGTGGCTCACAGGCTCGAGCACAGGCTCAGTAGCTGTGGCGCACAGGCTTAGTTGTTCTGCGGCACGTGGGATCTTCCCAGACCAGGGCTCGAACCCGTGTCCCCTGCACTGGCAGGCGGATTCCTAACCACTGCGCCACCAGGGAGGCCCACGAGTATGTTTCTTAAATAGTGATCCCACTGACAAATATATTTCATGTTCTGATTTGTCCCAGTGAAAAAAGATAGCTTGAATGAAGAATTATTTATTTCATCATTAAGATTTGGTATAATTTAAAAAATAACCCCAGAAAATAAGGGACCACATTTGTATAAAAATTATTTGTTCTCTAATGATTATTTTACATGAGTAATATGCACAACAGTTATGAGAGTAGCATGAATCAATGAAACTAAATTAGTCATTATTAAAAATATACCCTTAAAATGCATACTTTGTCTCTCTATTTATTCTGTTAATTCTGAAGAATATTTCCAGATTTCAGGTAAACACACTAAGTAATATTGTTTGTGTGTTAAACAGTTCTGAATTATGAACAACCTCTGAAATGTAGAATATTCTGTTTACCTGTAGGTTACTGGTCATAAAGCTGAGAAAATCAGCTCATGTAAGTTACATTAATTATAATTTGTAAACATTATTCTTTGTGCCAAGTTTATAATTGAGACCATTTATTTTCCAGGATGTGCAGGAGCAGCCGTGGGCTATAACTGGGAGGAGTCATCTTTGCATTTTTCACTGTTGCAAGGTAATTGCCTAAGTTTCTCTTTGATAGTCCCTCATATAAGAATTCCAATTACAAATACGATGTTTTCATTCCACCCTGTGTATTAATCCTAAAGTCACTGTTTTAAAAGTTTGAACCCATAGGCAGGCTGTTTTCTTCCAATTAATTCATAATAATAGAATGCATTTATTCTGATGAGGCAAAAGCATAATATACTGATGAATATACACCCTGACTTTCCTGGTTTTAGAAGTAAAAATAAATGTAGGCGTCAGTTTTGACATATGATTGATGAAATTATCACTCTACAGCAGTTCATTTTGTTAAGCTAAAAGGCACCTCAGGTTCTTTTTATATTTATGTATTGTCCTTAAACCGTGTTTTTATAAGCATGACATATAGGTATAGGGGGGTGAAAAGGAGCACATTAATAAATGTGGGCTCTCCCCACCACCCTTAAATAAACGTCAACCTTGGTTTACAAGTAGTTTTGTGAAAATCTTTATTCCTATTTTCAATCACAAAGAGCATCAGTTTCACTTTCAATTGTTCTGTAATCTCCTCTCCTATATAAAATCCTTACTGAATCACAGTTATAGGGTTTAAAAAATCTTTAAAAAAATCTCAACGAGTTTAGGCATTATGATAAATGCTCTTTCTTCTTACGAGACTTTCCCATGTAACAGGTGTGGGCTGTAAGCTAGACTCTAATTGGGCTTTGAGCAGAGACTGTTGGGGCCTTTGGGATATCTCTTTTGGGGAGCAGGTATGTGAGCACACTTTATCCACTTAAGAAAAATGGAGTAAATGCTCAGCGACTACAGTAGACTTTAGTGGAAGCAGTGTTACTCATTTGATGAACCGTCTTAATTTTGCTCACTGGCATAAACATGTATTTCCAATTCCTCTTGCTTTTATGCCGGGTCCAGAGCCTATCTCTAACCAAAATAAAGTGGCAGACAGTGAAATCGTTCCTTTCAAGCCTGAATTCCAAAATGTCCTGAATGATCTTCCATTTTTGCTATCTTCATTTGCTTGTCATAAGTATGAATGAAAGGCTCAAGAAAAATAATTCTGCACCTTCCAATATGGCAGCCACATGCTCTGTGTAGGTAGATCTACTGAGAAGTTGAAATGTGGCTAGGACACTAGAGGAACTTGGTTTCTAATTTAAATTAATTTGAACTTAAAGAGCTGCATGTGGTTCATAGCTACAGTATCAGACAGCACAGCTCTAGAAGCTGGTGGTGTAGAAATTTAGAGGAAGCCAGAATCCTAAAACATCACATGGAATGTTTCCCTCTGAACACTATAATCAGACCGTGTTGTTAGAAATAAACTTATAATTTGTTAACACAATGAGATATTTTTATTCTGTCCTACGGTAGCCAGAGTTAATCAGCATGACTAAGTCCTATTTATATTTGTAATCTCAGCATTTAGACTAGTACTGTCACATGTTTTGGTGAATAAATGAATTAGCATTCGGTATTCATATACTCTGTAGGTATTGAAAGAGCATTTGCTCAAAAATATGTGGCCTATAAAGCAATTTTAACTGTTATTATATATATAAGCATGCTTATATATGTGTGTATGTATATATGTATGTGTATATAAATATATGTGCATTTAAAAAATATTCAGATAATAGTCATGTAAAAGTTAGCATGCCCTAATTTTCTCTTCCTTCTGAATATAGAGCTTTAGCAGTGAAGTTCAGAGATTTTTATGACCCTTTGGTAAGGCAACTCAATTTAAAGAACTAAACTAAAATCATTGGTGGCCTTTCCCTTACCATATGAAATGTTCCTTCCTTGATTTTTGTCAGTGACTCATATACCTGCCATGTGATGTTAGAAGAATTAGGTGTTTTTAATTACTGAAATTCAAGGCGTAAAGGAGGAAGGCATGTAACAATTTTCTGAGATAACTGGAACCCACGAAGATGAGAGCCCATCTCTTGAATGAGCGTCTCTCAGTAGCACACTGGTCTCTTGCTATTAACAAGGTGTTCAGTGACACAGTTAACCGCAGAGAAGCAGGTCCTTTGCTTTTGATATTCGGTATCCCGCGCGTGTGTTGGGTACGGGGACAGTGGAGAGAGTGATAGGTATCCCCAGGGAACTCTTGCACGCCAGCACTCTTACAGTACCTTCCCTCCGACAATAACCTCTTGGAGGCAGTGTGTTCCCATCATTTGATGATTACTTTTACTTGGTCATTACAACTCAAGGTGCATTCACTGTGTCATAATCAAGAAGTCAAGGGGGTTTTCTAGGAAAAAATATGCAGTGCATATATAGAAAGAGGTGTAGAAATATATAGAAAGTCTTCCGCTGGTCATTGCTTACTATGATTTTTCCAGGGAAATTCTAGCCCTATTTTCTTGGGACATAGCCTGATAACTTATGAAGCAAAAATATAATAGGTGGCCAATTCATTCCTATTAGTGGAATTTGTCTTCTAGTAAATAGGTCAATGCCACAGAAGAGTAGAATAGGGTGCATAACCAAACATGATGCCCAGTAAAGACAGGTAGTATTTTTAGGAACCAGATGGTACGCAGATAACTTGTAGGTTGGAAAGGGGCCACATTTCACTCTAACAGGAGGAAAAGGAGAGATGGGTGCCGAAGCAGGTAGCCGGATAGTATTGGTGCGGGTTTATGAGACATCCCCGTAATCTGATTTCCTTCTGTGAACTGCTCAGCTAGAAGGGGCAAAACACGCAGAACAAAATAATACACAGTAAATATTGGCCCTAAAATAGCACTAAAGCATTTTAGGGAACTGAAAATATGTACTCAAGTAGCAATACTAATATTTAGTGTGTCCTAAGAACCCTGAAATAGTCATTTCAGGGCTACTGCAAACAGATTTTACTCACTACACCCTCCCCTACCAAGGAGACGACAGTCTTCTCTTGGGCGCTCATGTTCAGGGAATGTGCCAGGTTGAAGCACAATTAGTGTCCTGTCAATGTATTGCCAGGTCAAATTGCATATTTCTATACTTTGAATGAATAAAAGCTGAAGAATTTGCCTCCTGTATGCCAGACTGTGTTATGGTCAAGACTTTTCCTTAGAAAATAAGTAAGGCTTAAGCCTGTTATCACTGAGTTTATTGAAACGAATAAGCCATAGCTTCAGGCAAAAGTCTATACAAATCAGTTTGATAAACCTAATTACCACTTTTTATAACACCTTCGGGCCACTTTGAAATAGAGTCCAAGCACTCCAGTGAATGGCCGACTTTCCCCGAAAGGCACTGAGACATTCATTGATTTAATTAAACTTTTTCCAAACAAAGAGCAGTTTCCATTTCTCTCAGTCTCCCAAAATATAGGGAAAAGCAGAATTCAAGCATGTCCCGACAGTCTTTCATTTCAACTCGCAAAACCTCCGATTCCTTGTGTTAGCATCTTTAATATCATGAGCTAGAAGACTTAGTAGCTTTATATCACACTTTCTTTTTACCTTAACCTTATCAAGTGGCAAGATGTTAGTACATAACGTGCCTGATCCGTGAGACTGTTCCCACTGCTGTCACACAAACGCTCTGCTGCACGAACTGCTGGCTGGTTGGTTCTGCCACAGCCGTCCCAGTGCCTCACGTGCCATCCCTTACTTACTGCCTACCCTTCATTAGCTACATTAATTTCAGATGACTTCTGGCGAAACTAAACTGTATTTATACCACTCTTTGTACTTTTGTGTGTGATTTTGGCATCCCAGAGCTGCTGAGAACCACTGTTCTAGCCCTGTCACAGTACCACTCGTGTCCAAATGTGTATCCTGCTGTTACTCAATATTAATTTAATCTTTAACCAAACTTAACCATTCATAAATTTTTACCCAGAATGTAATTGTTGATATATATTTTAATTTTGAAAGTAAACTTTATTAAATCATAATACCCATTGAGAAATCAAATCATGATATATATAGCCCAGTAAACTTTCATAATCTGAATATATTTGTTTAATCAGCACCCAGGTCAAGAAACAGAACATTAGGAGCCTTCCAGAAGCCCCCTTTATGGCCCTTTTGTTCACTAAGCTGCCCCTCCCAAGGGGAACCAGGCTCCAGACTGCTAAAAGCATGTCTTGAATTTTATACCGAAATAATATTGTGTACACTTTTAAAAAAATCTGTTCACTTTCCCTAAATATTGTGTGTGTCAGATTCAAGTTGAGTGCAAGTTGTTGCTTACACCTAGACTTTCTTTATTCTGTTGATATCAGGGCTTGATTCTCAGCTCTTTATTACTGCTTAAAATACACAATGTTTAAAATGCTATTTCCCAACTCCGAGTCTGTTTTCTGCCAGGCTCACTATTGGAATTTCTGAACATTTCTCAAGCAAGTCCTAGTTCAAAGGCTTCTTCCATGATACAGTCCTTGTCACTTTTCTTCTTTCACCTCTGTTCTCAGCCAAAGGGTGGTCCTTGATATTCTAAATAAGCATAAGGTATTTATGGTACTTCTAATATTGTACTCGGTATATTCTGCTCAGCTTCTTCTTTTTGTTGTATCGTGTATTGTACTTTAGACACTGTTCTAGATACTGGAAGACACAACGCTGAAACAAGACAGAGTCCTCGGGCTTCCCTGGTGGCGCAGTGGTTGAGAGTCCGCCTGCCGACGCAGGGGACGCGGGTTCGTACCCCGGTCCGGGAAGATCCCACGTGCCGCGGAGCGGCTGGGCCCGTGAGCCGTGGCCGCTGAGCCTGCGGTCCACAATGGGAGAGGCCACAGCAGTGAGAGGCCCGCGTACCGCAAAACAAAACAAACAAACAAAAAAGACAGAGTCCTCTTGCCTTACATTGCAGTTGATGGTTGAACAGTGATTTGTACTGCATCCTCTTCCACTTACTGGAGTCTAGGCACAGGATTAAAATAATGGCATCATTAAAAGCAAGACATACATTATACTACACCAAGGAATATGGACAAATTATTATATTATTAAACTCTCCCACAAATTGTTTAATTCCATATAAATGAATTCCAGTGTAGTCAGGGTTTCCTTATGGGATTTCTCCCAGCTCTTCTTTCCCATTATTGGACCAAATGCAGCCCAAATGGCCTCTGTAGATATTTTGATAATTCCATCCAGACAGGATGTACCTCCCTTCCCACCACACACACACCAAATTTGGTTCAGATGTCATGACTGATGGTGTTATACACATATCAAAACATATATTAAGGTATTTATCACTCACATCATGAGACTTCTTGGAGGGAGCAAGGCAAGTTCCCAAGCATGTCAGAAAACGGCTTGAGAACGGAGGGCAGAGAGAGTGGCTTTGGAGTTTCATAGTGCACAGGATGTAGGGCTGGGGTTATGACCCCGCACACATGCTGGGGATTGTGTGGTTCGAACTTCCTGCCAGCGCTAAAGCAGGGAACACTTGGCTTTTCTTAACCACTTGCCCTAAGGTGGACACAGAAGGGAAAAGAAATACAAGTGTTGGGGCTTGAAAGCTGTGAACGGTCAAATATAAGAAATGGAGTCAGATTCTGTTTCAGTAAACTTCTTGATTTTACCATAAGGTCTCAAGAATTCATTATCGTTCTTTGCAGTATCCACAGCAGAATAACAATCATACTGTTTACCGGAAGTAGTGCTTGGCTCAGTGTTTCTGATAACTTAATCCTCTTAGCAAGGTCGGGAATGTCAGGAAGATTGTTATAGATAATAGGGATTACTAATCCAGAGAAACAGGTAAGAGGGTTGAGAGAAAGCTGTTGGTTTGTCAGTTCAAGGACATTTGACTTTTACGAACCATAACTCAGAGACTGTGTGAGTGTGTGTGTAGGTGAGAGAGAGAGAGAGAGAGAAATGAAAAATAAAATCTTTACTTTTGTAATGAAGTGTTAGTAGAGAATCCAAATAATTCGGAATATAGTTGTTTGTAGAAATGGTGGAGAGTTAATAAATTCAGGCTTTTTATTTCCATGAGTTAATACAGATGGGTCCTTTGCTTTTGGCTAAAGGTGGAGGAATGAAGTTTTTCGGCTGTTGTTGTGGTTTGTTTATTTGTTGTTGTTTGTTTCCTACCTGCACTGGATTCTGATGAGAAGAGATGGAGAAATAAATGATGGTAAAAGCGCCATGGCACCTCCTTCCCATTCCTGAACTCGGTGATAGTTTTTGTTGTCGTTGTTATTTTTAGTTTTTTTGGTTTTAGTCTTTTTATTTTTTGGTGATCGTTTTGAATCAGTGGTGTCAGGCAAATGTTTAACAATCACTCCCTCCTTGAAAAAAAGCATAACTTGAACCTAATTTGTATCATATGCTTATTTCCATGGTGTAAATATTATTACCGTGTTCTATTTCAAGCAATCAACGAGATCACACCACTCTTTCAAATCTTTAGGGATTAATATCATGCGATGAAGTAGCTGACGAGTATTTTCTGAGACTCAGAGTTTAAGCAGTATTTCTTCACGGCCTTTGTGCCAAAGGCTGACTCAGAGCTGTGAGACGGCGAGCGCGCTCGGCTTCTGCAGGCCTCGGGAAACGCACTGCAGACGACAGCTGTGCCCCGCTGAACAGAGCCACGCAGAAAGCCATCACGAGGACAGTGGAGCAGAAAAACACTCTCTGGCTTCCTCCTGAGCAGCAGACGATAGAACCCTGCTGATTCCCAGAAACCCCTGCGATAGGAGGCACACCTTGTGAGCGCCGTGAGAGCAGGTCGAGGCTGAGACAATATATTTATAATGTTTATATTTATAAATCCACAGATTGGTGAGGAGATGCTTTAACAGGAAAAGCTACTGGCATTACCACTGATTAGACACAGTTGGAAAACAACTACAAAAATGTAGATAAAAATTAAACCTCAGATTGAGAATATAAGTATGATCCTAATTACAACAAATAATTCATGTTCTCTAGTCGTGACTAGTACAATGCACAGTAGGGGTCATTAATTCCATGAAGGTGAAGGCTTAATCTGATATTTGATTTGAACTTGTTGACATACTTTTAATTTTCATGATTCATTCTGTATGTAATGTGCCCATTTGTTCATTATTTAAATAATAAGAGACAGGCAAACAGTATCAGTTGCAGTGATATTTATCCTTTTTGTTTCATGAACTATGTCAGTTAGGCTCTAGAGCAATGGAAAAATCGACAAGCAGTGACTAAATAATTAATAGGTATGTTTTGTTTTACGCGAGCAGATGTCTGTTGCGAGGCCTTCCATATCCAGTATATGCACCCCAGACGAGCTCTGCTTGTCGTTCTTTGTTTACTACTTTAATCTTCAAGGTTGGAATGTGGCTGTTATACCTTTTGGTGCTGAAATAAAGAACTAAAGCAAGCAAAAATTATGCCTTTTCTTCTTTTCCTTCCTCTTCTATTTTCATGTTTTCCTCCCTTCTTTCTACATTCCTTCTTTCCTTACTCTTTTCTTGTTCTTTCCTTTCCCTTTCTCCCCTTCCCACATCCCTCCCTCCCTCCTTTCCTCCCTTCCTTCCTGCCGTCCTTTCTTCCTTCCTGTCTCTGGGAAGGGAAAACGATCCCCAAGACTGTGAACACAAGGACCGCTAGGTTCAAAGAGAGACTAGATGTTGGGTATTTGCTTTCCAGCCTCTACAGTAGAATAAAGCAAGGGAGACGTAGTTTGAAGCAGGACTTGAAGACGTCAATCCGCAGTATCTATCACGTGGATCCTATATTAGTCTCACACGTATGCCCCAGGACCTAAGTCCTATGTTGAGAGCACACAGACAAGGAAAAAGGAAGAAAAATACTGAAGCTGCAGGACTGATCTAGTGAGGACATTGTTGTTGCCGCTGCCAGACATTAAACGCTGCGTGCTACTGTGATTGCGCTTTGAGACTTAGCTGGGAAAGTGGCGATCGGTGCTGTTACTGACGCCCAAGCATCGTTTTCTTAATCCAAAACATGATGTCCATGGTGGAATAATTGGTAGGCAGGAAAAATACCAGGTAGCCGGACAGGCATGGTAAATGCCCACCGCTAGTCCCTTTGGGACTCTCCTGAAAGTCATGTACCTGCTCTACAGCAAATGTGTGAGCTCTTACTCTTAATGTTTTCTTTGTTGATCATGAAAATCCAGAGCTCAGTGTTGGAACCTCAGAGCAGGTGTATAAAGAGCACGCTCTAAAATATGTTTTTTCTTCAACATTTAGTGGGGTTGGAGTAAACAGTCTGAGGCAACTCGGGTGAAAATACCCTTTGTCCTCCTAGCTGCTAACACCTTGAAGTTCTAGGCAGACTTCTTATTCTCCTCTCTCAAAAGATTTCTCAAAAAAAAAAAAAAGATTTCTCAGATCAGTTTTAACTCTTTTCTGTCATTTTGGCACCTTAGTCCCTCTATCCTTTACACACGAAACTGTTCTATGTGCTCTCCTAATGCACTCACCCTCCTATAGCCCCAATATCTAAGTGATATTCCTAAGAAAACTGACCTGCATGGCTTAATTTTTTACTCTTCACAAGACAAAGAAGTGAAGAGGCGGCCAAGATGAAACACTGCAGTGCTATAGCCAGGGGTTGAGGAGAGGGAGACCAAGTATCTGTTCAGATTGATTCATCAGTGTGTGTACCTGGGACAAGAATTAATTTCAGGGTAAAAAATGGCATTGAGATTTAAACATATTCTATTCTTTAATATTTCATGCATACAAAACAATATGCATAATACACATGTAATTCTTTAGCATAATTAGAACATTTGTACCCATGAGTTACCACTCAAACTAAGACTTGGAATATTAGTGATGACTTTACATTAAACCATGAGCTCCTCCATTTTCCATGTTCCTGCCTTCTGTCATATGAGATTGCTTATCAGAAATTATTTTTCAATTACCGTTTAATCAAAAATGCATTTATTCCGACACAATGCATGTTTCATTGTGCTTGCTTTTCATCCTTTAACAAAGGGTATCTTACTCTCTGTAGTCACCCGTAACTGACCTTTTTCATACAATACTGCATTTTTAAGCTTAGTAATATTGTTTTAGGTAACTATTGTATAGTGTCCTCCCTGAGGTATAATAATCCATGGTATGAACATCTATTCCATTAATACAGTTATCCATTCTCTGGCTAATAATCATTTGTTTCCAGCTATTTGCTATTATAAGCAACACTGCTTATATACATTCTCGTACATGCCTCTTGCACTTGGACAACAATTTCTGCAAAATATATTCATCAGTACGGAATATCTCGTGCTTAGAGTTTATATGTTTCATCTTTATAATACAAAAATGTTTTCCAAATTGTTTTTATCAATCATATACTCACACCAAATGTACCTAATTTCCATAACTTCTTATCTATGACAACATTTGGTAGTAAGAAGTTTCTCAATTTTTACAAATCTAGAGAGGAAAAAAACTTACATCTCGATATTTTCAAGATTTGCATTTCCCCCAGTACTGATAAGATTCAACATATTGCCATTTATGTGTTCTCCCCTGCACAGTCACAATTTCTACCTTCAGGCCACATTTTCCTGAGATATTTGATTTTTCTCTTAATGGCATGCTTACATATTTTGGATATTATTCTTTCACAGCCATGCTTTTCAAATATCTTCTCAGAAATACTAGTTTGTCTTTATACTATCAATTGAAATCTCGAATTTCAAAACAGTCAAAATTACTAAGTTCTACCTTCTTGGTTTACTCTTATTGTGTGCTTTTTTTTTTTTTTTTTCGGTATGCGGGCCTCTCACTGTTGTGGCCTCTCCCGTTGCGGAGCACAGGCTCCGGACGCACAGGCCCAGCGGCCATGGCTCACGGGCCCAGCCGCTCCGCGGCACGTGGGATCCTCCCGGACCAGGGCACGAACCCGCGTCTCCTGCATTGGCAGGCGGATTCTCAACCACTGCGCCACCAGGGAAGCCCTTATTGTGTGCTTTTGCAGAAGTCCTTTTATTTATAAAATTGAGATCATAAAAATGTTGTATAATTTCTTCACCAGACTTTAGTTTTAAACTTTTAGTTTATCTAGAATTGAATTTTGTGTATAGTGTAAAATAAGGACCCAATTTCAATGTCATCCCCTTATGGATATTGAAGCTATTGTCCACAACAATTATTTTAAAGATTTGTGATATTACCATTGTTGTATAGCATGTTCACTATATGCGTTCATCTCTTTCTGGAGTTTTTAATAACGATTCATATTTTAACTGGTAAATCTATGAGGCAACAAAGTAACATTAAATACAATAATTTTGTAATGAATATTAATATCTGAAAAGGTTAGCCATCCCAATATATTCTTTTACAAACTATTTTTAGATACTGACTTCTTCATTTAAATTTTATAATGATTTTCTAGAAGAATCTTTCAAAGGTATTGTTTGGATTTGAGCTGGATATAAACAATGATTTGGGTGAAACTAATATATTTACAATATCGTTATTCCTGGCAAAA
The DNA here is from genome assembly GCF_026419965.1 of Kogia breviceps. Lineage (NCBI taxonomy): Eukaryota > Metazoa > Chordata > Mammalia > Artiodactyla > Physeteridae > Kogia > Kogia breviceps. The sequence continues at coordinate 12,546,899 of NC_081310.1, read as the reverse complement.
CATTTGACTACCTTTTGTTGCTTGTATCATGGAAGGCAGAGTGTGTACCCACCACACTGTAATGTTGGTGGGAATGTTAGGGTAAATTAAGAAAGTTGATATGTTTTTGTTCATTCTTTTTACTATAAACAAATCCTGCAAGAGAAATGTAAACACACTAGAGATTGTGATGGATGGAGAAAAAGCTCTGCTTAAGCTGCTTCTGGCCTACAGTCTACACTGATAGCGAATTTTGAGATTTGGAGTCTTTGAGCTCCGTATCTGTTACAAGCAGTGACCTTAAAGTGTATGTCTTATGAAAGAATAAATATTTGGCCCAAACCTCTTCTAGACACATCTTCTGCTAGGAGTTTTCTGCCCTCTGATGGGAGCCAGCATGGGAAGGAGCGTAAGGCGCCACCGGAGCTGCTTGTTTCATGTAAGCTCAATCAAGCTGACAGAGAGGGATGACAAAAGGACAGAGTCTGCTGAACACAAGGCAGAGCCCGAGCTCGGGCTTAACGCTATGTATAGACAAGATCTGTAGTTATTTGTACATAGAACGGACCAGAAACAAATAGACTAGATTTTTAGGTTTGTAGGAATTGTATTGCCAAGAATTGTCTTGTCAAAACAAGAAAAGAAATTGCAAACCTGGAAAACGTAAAACTGTTCCACTCTTACAGGAGAAGTAAGCCAGCAAGTTGTGTGTCACCCGGCTGACAGCTGGTCTGAAGATGCACATCTTTCAGCAACTCGAGAAAATTCTTAGGTATGTTGACCTTTGAAATATTGCTTCTCTTCCATAGTCTTTATTTCCTCTTTTAGGGACTGTGATTAGCCAATTTTCCATCTTGTCATTCTGTCTTTTGTGTCCTGTAATATCTACTGGCTCTTTCTGTATTCAGATTTCTCTGGGCTTCCTTTTAGTCACATCAAACTTAACTTCTAGTCACAAATATTTTCAATGTGCCTAACTGCTCTAAATGTCTTTTTTTAGAACTTGTAAAATTCTTTTTTTTTTTTTTTCTTTTCTGTGTGTCTGTATAAAATATATCTGACTTGAACAGCATGGGTTTAAAACGGGGGTGGGGGGGAGGCGGGAGTCCGCTTAGAGGCAGATTTCCTTTTTTCAGTAAGTACTACAGTACCGTACTGTCCATGGTTGGTTGAACTCCCAGATGGGAACCTCAGGTACAGAAAGCCTACAATGGGACTTGAGCACCTGTGGATTTTGGTATCCACTGTGGGTTCTGGAAACAATCCCCCAGTATACCAAGGGACTACATACTATCTATATAGCTTCCATATGACACAGGCCATTTTATAATCCTTTGTTCCTTTCTCATTTGTGTGAGCACTTTTATTTTATATGTATTTCCTACATACTAATTTTATATTTCATATCTAATAATTGTAGTATCTTAAATATTTGTAGGACTCAATCTGAGGTTTTGAAATGGTTATTTCATTCAGGACTTTTCTGGCTTTTGCTTTTGCTTACTGCCTTAGTGTTCCTGCTCATATCTGGGTGCCCTGCTTGTCATTCTATTTTTTATTTTTTAAACTAAATTTACTTTTATTTTTATTTTGGAAGTCAACTAAAAAAAGTTCATGATATGTTAAGCTCTGCCTGTTGCAATTTATGTATTGGGCTGGCCAAAAAGTTCGTTCGGTTTTAAGTAAAAATAAATGACATATTTTTCATTTTCACCAAGAACTTTATTGAACAACGTATTCATAAACCAAACGAACTTTTTGGCCAACCCAATAGGAAGTACTTGTGCTTTAGTGAGGTGACTCTTTACAGTACCTGCTTTACCTGAGTCCACCAACAGTATATTGTTTGCTGCCTAATCATATTGTAAACCACATAAATGCATTTCATCTAATTTATTTCATATAATTAACTTTAAAAAATCGGTTAGCATACATTTAAGAAACATCTACATGCCATGAACTCTGCTTTATGCCAATTATGCAAAGTTGATTTAAAAAAACTGTCCCAGTCCTTCTAATATTTAAGGTTCACATGGGGTGACAAATGTGAAATCAATCAATTAGTAAACCACAATGTAAAATAACAAGATAAAATACAATACAATAATAAAATGGTGATGACTATAATATTTTCTGTTGCTTGGAACCAGAAATTCTGGTTAATATGTGAGGTTTAAACAAGAAAGTGTGAGGAAAAGAGAACTTATATCTGCCTATAGGAGTGAAGGAAGACTTCCCAGGAATAGTACAGATTGAAGAAAAATGAGTATTGAGAAAATGAATGTAATTTAAAGTCATTCAGGGTGAAGTGGACATATAGGTTTCATAAGAGAGAGAAGTCATACATTAAAACATTTCTATTTTATTATGTCATCACTAGGGAATTGGTAAAGAACTTGGATTGCCAGTACATGCCAATAGTACTATAGTAAAATGGGAAGCAGTTGATAGGGCCAATGAAGAGTGATTGAGGTAACCTCAAAAGCAGATGATGAAACTTGTAAGTAGTGAAATCAGGATGGAGATGGGGAAATAGATTATTAACAGTTGATTAAAAACTGAAAAAGGATGGCATTTAGGATGATTTCTAGTTCATTGTCTGGGCAAGTGAGTAAAGCTGTCATTCATCAAGATTATATACAGGAGAAAAAGGAGCAGATTCTTGAAGGTGTTTAGTTTTGGATTGAGTTGAAGTTGACCCAGAACATTTAGGAAATGATGTTTAGTGTTTAAGTAAGTATAGAGAAATGCAATTAACACTGAGTTGGATGAAATGAGCTGGGAATTATTGACTTTCAAGTTTTTGCATGGAGTTTCTTGGGAAAGCTGTATAAAATACAAAGCAGGAATGAGGCAGAGTCTTGGGCAAGCCAAGACTTATAGGACAAACATAAAATGTGCCTACAGAGGAAAACTACAATGATATGATTATTTTCCTTCCTATCCTTAGTGTACTCATAATATTTTGTATTTTTATAATCCTAAAATGACTACGTTAATTTTCGATAAATATTTGTAGCAAAAATATCTCTCTTTCCTCAAGTTGCCAAATAGTTTATTTACTTCTATAGAATTGCTGTGTTGAAGACGTTTTATCACGCTGTTTTAAGAAACTGTTTCATTGTGCTGAAAAATTAATCAAGTAGATAGCCTTACTAACACTAAATCCAAGCTTAAGCTGTGCCTCTGGATTTTGAAAAAGAGGTAAGAATTTCTTAACATTCTCAGTTCTAATTGTCATCCTGGTATCATTACTTTTCCTCCCCTATCATTCATCATAATTGTGTTCATACTGTAATGTCTCATATTTATGAATACTATTATGTTTGCAATCATTGTACTGGATAAAAATCCAGTTGTATTTTCTTTTTCTCTTATTTTTACAACATGCTTTATGCATAATAATTCTCTTTGTTCCCCAATTCTAAAACCACATAATTTGTTGTCTCTTAGCAACAGACTAGAGAGGCTACCAGTTGTATTTATTTACATGCTTGATTTCTGAAGGGAAGTAGATGAACTGCGTATCAGCCAAGGAGTGCCTAAAAGTACTTTTAAAAAATTTTGGTGTGGAGAGTGGTTTCAACCCTCAACCTGATTTTTTATAACAAGTACAATGAAATATTGTGGAGTATCTTAAGAAATATGCTAAGAAAAGTGCACTAAGCCTTTTTATTTAGCCATTGAAATAGTCTCATTGACTAAAAAAGAACTCAGAGTAAATACAGAAGAATGATTAAGTAAGACTTAAATGGAGTGCTGGGTGAATGCTAAATTTAAAACAACCATGAATAAAGTTCCTTTAAAAAAAATCCTTGATCATTAAGTTTGGAAGCTGTAATGGGAAAAGAGTAGAAACTGTGAGTTGGCTGGTATGTTAGTTTCCTATAGTCACTGTAACAAATTGCCACAAATTTAGTGGCTTAAAACAACACACACACACAAAAATACAAAAACAAACAAACAAAAAACACAAATTTATTCTCTTTCAGTCTTGAGAGCTGAGTCTTACGGGGCTGAAAAATCAAACCGTCAGCAGAGCGGGTTCCTTCGGAAGGCTCTGAGCGGAGAATCTGTTGCCTTGTAGTTTTCTGCCTTTACTGACTGCCTGTACTCCTTGGCTTAATGTCCTTACCTCCACCTTCAAACTGCGTCTCTCCAACCTCTGCCTCTCTCACACGTTGCTTTCTTCTCTGCTGGCTCTCCTGGGTCCCTCTCATAAGGGTCGTCTCAATTACATGGGGCCTATTTGGATAATCCATGATAATCTCCCCATCTCAAGATCTTTAACTGAATCATGTCTGAAAAATCCCTTTTGCCACGTAGGGTAACATTCACAGGTTCCAGGGATTAAGGCATGTACATATTGAAGGAGCCATTATTCAGTCCACCACAGTTGATTTGTTTTCTTTTTACTTGCTTTGTATTTCTCTTCTCCCCTAGGAATTTTGCCTCACAAAATCCTCCCTTTTATTTGCTTATGTTCCACTTTACTTGTCTGATGCCTGGGCTTGTGAAACTGGCCTTTTTAATCTTTGAAAAAAAATGCATATAGCCTTGAATTTTCACAGGTGTTTATTTGAGGGCTTAGTTGTCATTTAAATTTTAATACCTTTGCATGTGAAAACCTTGAGAAAGGACATTTCAGGGACAAGGAAGAGTAAGTTCAAAACCTCTGGCGTGGGCTTCCCTGGTGGCGCAGTGGTTGAGAGTCCGCCTGCCGATGCAGGAGACGCGGGTTCGTGCCCCGGTCCGGGAGGATCCCACGTGCCGCGGAGCAACTGGGCCCGTGAGCCATGGCCACTGAGCCTGCGCGTCCGGAGCCTGTGCTCTGCAGCGGGAGAGGCCACAACAGTGAGAGGCCCGCATACCGCAAAAAAACTCTGGCGTGTACAAGCTTGCAAATTTTAAGGAAGCTAAATTTTGGGGACTAGAGTAGAGTTGTCAGTTAAGAAACAGGACACCCAGTTAAAATTGAGTTTTTTTAAAAATTCAATTAAAAGTATTTTTAAAGTTCAATTAAAAAAACTTTTTTTTGCATAAGTATATCCCAACCATTGGATGGCACATCTTATACTTTAAAAAGAGGGGTTTTTTTGTTTGTTTTTTAATCTGAAATTTAAATTTAAATGCGTGTTCTTTTTTTTTTTTTCTCTTCCCTTTTTGCTGAATCTGGCAACCGTAGACGAGCTCATGAGAAATAAGAGTGTGTGGTTGATGATGTTAGGAGAAGTAGTCAGAGAGACTACTTTTAGTCCTAAAAGGCCAGCAGAAAAAGTTTGCATATGTTCTACATGCAATTCAAAGGCACTGGAAGGTTTTAAGCATTCAAGTGTTAGATAAAATCTTATTTATATTCTAAGATACGTGCACTGGTGTCTTTGTGGAAGTCGGCCAAAAAGGACGAGAGCTCGAAAGCAAGGAGACAGTGTTGAGTAGCCAGTCTTGGCTGGAGCTAATGGTGTTTGAATTTGGGAGGTAGTCAAAGTAGAGCCAAGTGCCATTCAGTTGGGGGACAAGTGTTCAGCATAACTGTTAGCGAGGTGGTAGTGGGTGGGAAGACAAGTGAAGAACCTTGGTTACAATAGAAGAAACAGAAGAATGGGAAAACTTCCCAGACTTCACACCTGAGTCAGTTAAGCGGTGGGCAGGCTTTTCTTCAGTAAAAGAGTGACCTTAGGGAAGTTGTAAGTTTCTCTCCAGCAAGGAATAACAATACGAAGGAAATAAAGTGACTGTATCTGTATCATTGCTTCATAATGTGGAGGAGTCATAAGTTAGCACGGTCTGGGTGACATCACCAAGGTGGTGCCATCGCCAAAGTGGCGACATGAGTTGTTTCTGATTTCCTTCCCCCCGACAAGAAGAACAACTAAAAACGATTCAAGAACAAGATGACACTGAGAAACTCCTAGAACGTGGGGGTAACGCTGAAGCACCCGCCGTGCCACAGAGACCAAGGCATCCTGCATCAGAAGGGTAAGAGGGCAGCAACGTGTTGACCACATGCCTTCACTTGCAGGCCAGTGCAGCACGTTACAGAGAGGTCTCGACCCCCGAGCCTCTGGTTCCTCCAGTGAAGAAAGAGAACCAAGGGGAGCCAACTTGCTCCCTTAGCATTGTGGGTGGCTTTGCAGAAGCCCCTACTGTGATCTAGTACCACAGGGATTGCAGGGGCCTGTGGGACGCAATTGCTGGGAATCTGACTGTGATGGAGAAGGGGGCGGGGCTTGCAACGGTCAGCACACAGATCTTGGCAGGCCGAGTTCTCACCTGTAGTGCCCAAGTAGTAATTCCAGCAGTAGCTTTGGCCATCTGCAGAACCAGGCTGGGGGCACATTCTGACCAGAGAACTTGGTGGGTGCAGGTCTGCCTGATTTGGACCCTCAAGCAAGCGGTTTTGCCAGCCCTAGAGCCCAGATTGCCCATATACCCAGGCAAAGAGGTAAATCACAGCCCCAGCCTCTGTGGAGAGTATCTTCTGGGCCTATCTGAACAGAAGGGCTGGCAACAACTCCTGGAAGCTGTGCAGTCCAGTGGCACTTGAGTGGAGAGGCAGGCAGAGCTGACTGTCCTCACAGCAAAGCCAGTACTGGGCATAGGGCACTCCCACGCTACTACAGCAGGGGAATAATCCATAGCCGAGGCCGAGGGCAGCATCCAGCCCCTCCCAAGCAGAGACTCTGTTAGGGAAATTGAAAGTGGCCTAGGGAGGCCCCTGCCCCTTCCACCCAGGTAAGGGAGCCGAGCCCTCCTTCCCTCTGTGGAGTGTGTCTTCCAGGACTATCTGACCAGAAGGGTTGGAGACAGCCCTGGAAACTGTGTAGCACAGCGGCACTCCAGCTGAGAGGCAGGCAGAGCTTATAGTTCGCAGAACAAAGCCAATGGCCCTATTTGGTCAGGAAACTTGGGGTGCTGCTTGTCTTGAATTAAGACAATGAAGAACCTTACCAGATTTAGAGCTGCTTCTCCTGCAGCGTCCAGGCAGGGAAAATAATCCACAGCCCCGCTCATCTCTGAATACAGCCTTCAGCCTCTCTGACCAGCACCCTAAGAACAGTGACACTTGAACAGAGAGCACAGCCTGTGATAACCCCCATCTGCAGAGCAAAACCAGCAGCCTCACCTGACCAGGGAATTCAGGGCACACTCTGACCTGATTTGGGTCAGCAGACAATGAGCTGTGTACGTTCTGTGCATCCTGGTGCCCCATCAGGACAAGGAAGGTAATGTATAGCCCATATACTACTGACTATAGTACCCAGTCCTGACCATCCAGGAAGCCTGACGGAGAATCCAAGCAACCACGGCATCCATCCTGCAGCCTCACTTGGGTAGAAAACCAAGCCAGCAGTTCTATCTAACTGTCCTCAGGCAGTGGCACTGGCCCCCATCACCACCCCAAACCATACATATCTTCAAAGCTCAAAGAATTGCCTTGCCTAGAAATAGACGATAATACAAGGCCCCACCTACCCAAGGACATTAACAAGGTCAAAGACTAATAATTTTAAGAACAGCAGAGAAAAGAGAGAAGTTACATACAAGGGAACCCCATTTGCATATCAACGGATTTTTCAACAGAAACTTTTTCACCCAGGAGAGAATAGGAGGACATATTCAAAATATTGGGAAAAAAACTGTCAGTCAAGAATTCTGTAACTTCTTTTTTTTTTTTTCTAACATCTTTATTTGAGTATAACTCTTTTACAATAGTGTGTTAGTTTCTCCTTTACAACAAAGTGAATCAGTTATACATATACATATGTTCCCATATCTCTTCCCTCTTGCATCACCCTCCCTCCCACCCTCGCTATCCAACCCCTCTAGGTGGTCACAAAGCACAGAGGTGAACTCCCTGTGCTATGCGGCAGCTTCCCACTAGCTATCTAATTTACATTTGGTAGTGTGTATATGTCCCTGCCACTCACTCTCTCACATCGTCACCGCTTACCCTTCCCCCCCCCCATATCCTCAAGTCCATGCTCTAGTAAGTCTGTGGTTTATTCCCGTCCTACCACTAATCTCTTCATGACATTTTTTTTTTCTTAGATTCCATATATATGTGTTAGCGTACGGCATTTGTTTTTCCCCTTCTGACTTACTTCACTCTGTATGACAGACTCCAGGTCTATCCACCTCATTACAAATAACTCAGTTTCATTTCTTTTTATGGCTGAGTAATATTCCATTGTATATATGTGCCACATCTTCTTTATCCATTCATCTGTTGATGGACATTTAGGTTGCTTCCATGTCCTGGCTATCATAAATAGAGCTGCAATGAACATTTTGGTGCATGACTCTTTTTGAATTATGGTTTTCTCAGGATATATGCCTAGTAGTGGGATTGTGGGGTCAGATGGTAGTTCTATTTGTAGTTTTTTAAGGAACCTCCATACTGTTCTCCATAGTGGCTGTATCAATTTACATTCCCACCAGCAGTGCAAGAGTGTTCCCTTTTCTCCACACCCTCTCCAGCATTTATTGTTTCTAGAGTTTTTGATTATGGCCATTCTGACTGGTGTGAGATTATATCTCATTGTAGTTTTGATTTGCATTTCTCTAGTGATAAATGATGTTGAGCATTCTTTCATGTGTTTGTTGGCAATCTGTATATCTTCTTTGGAGAAATGTCTATCTAGTTCTTCTGCCCATTTTTTAATTGGGTTGTTTGTTTTTTTGTTATTGAGCTGCCTGAGTTGCTTATAAATTTTTGATATTAATCCTTTGTCAGTTGCTTCATTTGCAAATATTTTCTCCCATTCTGAGGGTTGTCTTTTGGTCTTGTTTATGGTATCCTTTGCTGTGCAAAAGCTTTTAAGTTTCATTAGATCCCATTTGTTTATTTTTGTTTTTATTTCCATTTCTCTAGGAGATGGGTCAAAAAGGATCTTGCTGTGATTTATGTCATAGAGTGTTCTGCCTATGTTTTTCTCTAAGAGTTTGATAGTGTCTGGCCTTACATTTAGGTCTTTAACCCATTTTGAGTTTATTTTTGTGTGTGGTGTTAGGGAGTGTTCTAATTTCATACTTTTACAGGTAGCTGTCCAGTTTTCCCAGCACCACTTATTGAAGAGGCTGTCTTTTCTCCATTGTATATCCTTCCCTCCTTTATCAAAGATAAGGTGACCATATGTGTGTGGGTTTATCTCTGGGCTTTCTATCCTGTTCCATTGATCTATATTTCTGTTTTTGTGCCAGTACCATACTGTCTTGATTACTGTGACCTTGTAGTATAGTCTGAAGTCAGGGAGCCTGATTCCTCCAGCTCCATTTTTCGTTCTCAGTATTGCTTTGGCTATTCGGGGTCTTTTGTGTTTCCATACCCTTCAGAAATGGAGAGAGAAATACTTTCCTGAACAAACAGAAGCTGAGGGAGTTCATTACCACCAGACCTGCTTTACGAGAAATGCTAAAGAAAGTTCTTTGAGTAGAAGTAAAAGAACACTAATTAACATCATAAAGACATAAAAAACATAGTGTATATCTCACTGGTAATGGGAAATATATAGTCATAGTTAGATTCTGCAATATGGTAATAGTGGTGCAAAATTCACTTAAAAAAACTAGTTTGAAAGTTTTAAAAAAAGAATATGGTAAAAATAACCATAATTATAATAATCTGTTATTAGTTACACCATATAAAAAACATGTAAATTTTAATAGCAATAACGTAAAGTGTGAGCGGGAGGAGAAGTAAAAGTGCAGAGTTTACAAATTCTATTAGTTAAGTTGTTAACAGTTTAAAATAGGGTGTTATGAGATTAAGGTATTTTATGTAAGCCTCATGGTGCTGGGATAATTGGATATTCACATCTAAAAGAATGAAACTGGATCCATATCTTACACCACACACAAAAATTAACTCAAAATGGATTAAAGACTTAAATGTAAGACATGAAACTCCTAGAAGAAAACACTGGAATAAAACTCCTTGACATGGGTCTTGGTAATGATTTTTTTTCATTACGACACCTAAAGCATAAGAAACAAATAATATACAAACCAGTGGGACTACTTTAAACTAAAAAGCTTCTGCACAGCAAAAGAAACCAGCTACAAAGTGAAAAGACAGCTTAGGAAAGGAAAAAATATTTGCAAGACATTTATCAGATAAGGGGTTAACACCCAAAATATATAAAGAACTCAATACAATTCAATAGCAAAAACCAAATAACCCAATTTTAAAAATGGACAAAAGACCTGAATGAACATTTGTCCAAGGAAGATATCCAAAAGGCCAACAGGTACGTGCAAAGATGCTTCAACATCACTTGTCCTTAGGGAAATGCAAATTAAAATCACACTGAGATATCACCTCAAGCCTGTTAGAATGGCCATCATCAAAAAGACAAGAGATAACAATGGATGTGGAGAAAAAGGGAGCCCTTGTGCACTGTTGGTATGACTGTAAATTGGGATAACCCCTATGGAAAATAGTATGGAGGATCCTCAAAAAATTACACATGTATGTACCATATGATCCAGCAATTCCACTTTTGGGAATTTATCCAAAGAAAACAAAATCACTAACTTGAAAAAATATATGCACATCCATGTTCATTGTAGCATTATTTACAATAGCTAAAATATGGAAACAACCTAAGTGTCCATCTATGGATGAATGGATAAAGTAGTTGTGATGTATACATACAACGGAATGTTATTCAGCTGTAAAAAAAAAAAAAAATGAGTAAATCCTATCATTTGCAACAACATGGATGGACCTTGAAGACATTATGCTAAGTGAAGTAAATCAGACAGAGAAAAACAATACATATGATCTCATTTATATTTGGAATCTAAAAACAAAAACAAACCATCAAAACAACAACAAAAATCACCAAACTCATAGAAAAAGAGATCAATCTGACTTGTGGTTATCAGAGGCGGAGGGTGGGGAGAGGGGGCACTAGAGGAAGGTGGTCCAAAGTACAATTTCCTGTTATAATATAAATACTAGAGATGTAATGTACAACATGATGACTATAGCTAACACTGCTGTATGATATATAGGAAAGTTGAGAGTAAATTCTATAAGTTATCACAAGGTGATTCTTTTTCTTTTTCTTTTCTTTTTATTGTATCTACATGAGAAGATGGATGCTAACAAAACCTACTGTGGTAATCATTTCACAATGTATATTAATCAAACTATCATGCTAAAAGCCTTAAATTTATACAGTGATGTATGTCAATTATTTCTCAATAAAACTACAAACACAAAGAGTGTTAACACGTTTTTTTCAAGAAGATTCTACTTTTCACATATTATAATAGTGCTTGGGAATATATTGTATTTTACTAGTTCATAAGCAGATTTCTAGAATCAACTGTTTAATCTTTAGTACCATTTCAGAATAGAAGTCAATTTTTGACTAATTTTTATTTGCTTTTTCTTTTGTTAAAAAAGATTTTGTCAGCAAATGTGCTATCAATTTTTTTCTTTCTAAAGAATTATAAAAGTGTTGTTAGCAGACAGAATTTAAATTTTAAACACTGTTGATACCTAGGAAAAGTATGATTAGGGGAAAGGAAACAATAGTAGATTGTTTATCCTAGAGTTAATACAATATTGAATGTATTCGCCTTGATTTTTGAAAAATGTAATTTCTTTCCATTTTTCCTCCTGTCATTAATTGAAACAGCAGATTTCTCTTCACCAACAAACATAGTTTCCTATACACTTGTAACACAGCCTGTATTGCTGTTAAATCAAGCACAATTAATCACCAAGTATTATTTCTTTCATTTCCTTCTTGCCCTTGTATTCTCTCTCCAGTTATTTTTCCATCTAAATTAGTTGAGCATAAAGTTCTAAGTATGAACTTTATGAAACGCTAATGCTCAGCAAACAATTCAGTTTTATAAATAGAATAATATGCTTCAAGGATTCAATATTATAAATTATGATGAATATTTGAAAAACTCATTAGCAGGACACAAAATTAACACACAGTTTCATTGCCACTCCACGCAAAAATATTACTCGATTTTTAAAAATCATATATATCTATTCACTAGATAATTAATGTCATTTTGAAAAGGAGATATGAAAACCAGGGAACAGGAAAATGTTGCATATGTCCAAAGGAAATGAAGAATTTAAAAAACTGTATTGCCCAGAATATTCATATTTTTCCCAATATCTTAATTCAAAACTTTGCCTTTTTGTTCCTCAAGGAATTAAGGGTACCTGGAGCTAGCAAATATGTTATTATGTTGTTTTCTGTTAAAAAATAACTTTTTACAATAACATAAATATCACATGTTTGAAACTATTTAATTAGGACAGATTCCCCAGTCAGAGTTACCTGGTTAAAAAGAATATCTTTAAAGCTCATGATTGTTTTCCAGAACAACTGTGGCATTTTAAACTACTACCAATACTGTTTCAAGGTATCTGTTTCGTCAGCATTATCTTTTGTCATTAAAAACATGTCAAGGCTTCCCTGGTGGCGCAGTGGTTGAGAGTCTGCCTGCTGATGCAGGGGATACAGGTTCGTGCCCCGGTCCGGGAAGATCCCACATGCCGCAGAGCGGCTGGGCCCGTGAGCCATGGCCGCTGAGCCTGCGCGTGCGGACCCCGTGCTCTGTGGCGGGAGAGGCCACAACAGTGAGAGGCCCACGTACTGCAAAAAAAAAAAAAAAAAAAAAAAAAAAAAAACATGTCAAAAATTTATCCTTGTGAATTTGATAATAAAATATCTCAATATTTCTTCATAATGTATTTCTTTGAAAATACATCAAGCATTTTTGAGAATTATAATTCCTTATGTTTACTGAGATATTACTTTTAAAATATATTCTTTCTCTTAGTCTATTTTATTATTTTGTTATTGTGAGGGAAGCTTTATTATTATCACTTGTGAATTTTATAAGTCCTTAATGATATTCAAGAGAAAATGACATATGTCCTACATGATGAATGATTATGTAACATTTGTTGATAATATTTTACTGAATTTCCTATTTGACTTTCAGTTTTGTTTCAGACAAATATAGTTTTGATTGGCTTATCTTGACCTATAAATTGCTACTGTTTGTGCTCAAATTGTCCAACCTTCTTTTTGTCAAAGCATCCATAATTTTTTGGTTTAAAAAGTTCCCTAATTCACAATTTAATCAATTCCTAATCATTGTTTTTTGTTGTTTTTCCCAACGACTTGACTTTTAGTGTCAACTCACTAGTGTATTAAGATTTGTGGGATTTATATGTCCTTTTATACAGGGCAATAACATGAATCATGTAATTTTATTTTCACATAATTTAGTATCCCATATATGCCAAATGTTCAGACTAATATTAAAAATAGATTGTATGGTAATTCTGGAATTTTATTTCAATTATTTTAACATAAAACAGATGAGCACATCAGACTCCCTAATATAATGCTTATTTACATCGCTTTGTTATTACGTCCTCAATTAATAAGATTATTAAAATATAATGTTTGAAAGTTAGAAAAAATTATAGCATCTTTATTTTTTAATGTTTTGTATGTTATATAACCCAGAATTTTTATGGGATCCATCTAATCATTTAACTGAAAAAGATGTGTGCTGCCAGGAGCAAAACAACAGATTTCCTTTAGGAAATAGCTTTCCTTTGTAAAGCTAGACCTATGTCTCTGTGACCACAAGTCAAGGCTCTCTTTTCTATCTGACCCTATTTGACATCTATCAGTTATACCAAATGCCCGAATTAATTTTACTTGAAACTTTGGTCTATAAAATATTCTACCCATTTGCTGAGAATCTACTTTATGTCCCATCCCTAACTCTCTCAACAGGGTAGCTACAATTATTCTTATTTTACAGATGATAAAACTGGGACTAGAAAAATTAAGAAATTCAGCTAGTAGATAATAGTACCAGAGTCTCAGTCCAGATCTTTTCATCACATAAAATTTGACCACCTGCTCTCCCATGGATTTCATTATATCAATTGGATTAATATAAAAAGAGCCATCAAGCTGTTAACTATCAAGATATAGAAAGAAATTACCACCTTTACTGACCGTTAAGATTTTCAAAATTTTCTAACAATATGATTTAAAAATATTCCTTCAACCTTCTTAGATTTCTCTATTTCCTTTATAAATTATTATAAAAGGATTTCTCTGTGTTAAAGATACAATTGACATTATAGAGGGTTGGTGAGGAGGTGGAGTTAGCTATCTGAGACTTGTTAATCATGTATCAACCAACAATTCCCCCGTGTCCTGCAGCACTATTGATAAACAGAATGATTTATTAAGAACTAAGAATTCAACAGAAAAGAAAGAGTAATGCCTCTGTCTCTTTGTGGAATCAACATATATCTTACGTTATTGGTTAAATTAAAGTGCTAAGACAAACCAATCAAGTTGAATACATATTATTTAAATCTACTCTGGGTAATTATTATCATCGATTTCTTGAGCAAAAAATATATTGGTCAAATAAAAGTGTGCCTTTTTAGCAAATATCAAATGTGCAGGATAAGGAGACTTTAAAAGTCTACCGTTAACAGGCACATAGAGTTCATGGACTGTGGTCCCTACAATCCATCAGTTGTCACATAGCTGCTACCTAGTGAGAAAATCAATGCAAGTGCTTTCAAATACACAGCACTGCTTCATTGAGAACTGTAACCTCAATATGTCATCACACAGGTATTTAAACATCAGGTAAGATGTAGAAAAGCTTCAAGTGATTTTAAACTTGTAAAACCTGACAAAAGATTTATATATTTCACAGATTTGTTTTCTTCTAGCTCAGTATCAATGTCAGAATATATCAATCTATCAATCATTCTTCTTGTGAATAAACGGTGTGAATAAATTGTAGCAGGAATTTTACTACATGTTACATTGGTTAGTTATATGAATGCCCTGACTTAAAAGAAAATAGGAAAATGTATAATAACTTCCAGAGTACAGAGATAAGCTTCCTGTCCAGTACCTATTGTTGAGATATATGATTTTGAGTTTTAAAATTAAAGTCACCTTAAAACATTTCCCTTTATATAGTGTGATTTTCTGCATCGATACTCCCCAAAAGCAGTGATGTAAAAGTTATAGATGGGCCTAGAATGAATTTAAATTGAAGTTCGATTTATACAGTGTGGAGAAATTTTAGTTCGAAAATAATCTATTTTGGTTTAGTGTGCTAGGAATAAGGATTGTTGTATAAACCTCACACATGATTTCTAGTATAGTGAATGTAGCTGCTATTTGGAGAAAATGTTGGTCCTCTGATCATTAAATTGAAATGAAATTTATTTATTTCCATGCCTTTGGAGTTATGATATTATTTCATCAGAATTCATGGCTAGAACTAGAGAATTCTTTTGTTGTTAACTCAAAATGGATTCAAAATCAAGAGAATATGGATGCACAGGATACACAATAGTAACACAACACATGATTAAAATAATGGCAGCCATTATTTTTCATAGCATTATAATTTTCTAGGTGCTTTCACAGTGTATCTTAATCATGTCAACAATATTAATATGTGCACTACTGGTGAGTTTGGGAGGACTGTTAGAAGGCTATTCTTGGCAAATCCAATCAGTTCCCCTATTTAGACTACTTAACCTCCTGAACACGTTTTATTTCATTCTTACAGCTTAATGAACTGAAGGAATAGGTGGTATAATTTCTATTTCACAGACACAACAGTGGACTAACTAGAACACTGATCAGACTAAATGAACACAATTGGATATTTAGCAAAAGGATTACATAGAGAGTTTCTGATTCTCGTCCTGTTTTCATTTATTTTATTACACTGTCTACCAAGAAAATCCTAACTGGAAATTTTTGACTTATTCCTTTTCATAAGACACTTTTGTCTATATGCCTAATAAACATATAACATAGGCAAAATCGTTTGGAAGCATATCAGTGTATACACATATGTAAATTCTTGTAAGATAATACAATTGGGTTAATGACTGAACAAGATACTCACTTTAGACTATTAGAAATTTTGGAAGTACCTGGAAATTAGAGTCAGGATAAAACCAAAAAAAATAATAAAAACATGGTAATAGGTATTAGTATTATAGGCATTGTCAAAAGCTTTATATTTAGAACATTTTTTATTTTAAAGATACTAGAAATAAGACTTTTGAATGTTAAAAGGCAAATAACTTAGAATCTATGAATCCCACTTTATTTTCATAGAACACTTAACTATATTAAGGTTACCTTCTCTATAATGTTGGCATAATTATACTATAAAAGAAAACATTGTAGAAAATATAACAAAAAACTGGAAAGCTTTTAGACGGTGTTTAATATATAATATAATATATATAATATATAATATATATATAATATATAATGCCATTTTGTAAGTATCTATAATAAAAAGATAGAAAATCAAAAAGGATGTCATAAGTTTGACTATTTAGAACATTTATAATACTTTTTTATCTTAAAGTGATTTTCTTGTCTTTAAAAATGTATTACTTTTTTCTTTTAAAATTTAACTTTATGTTAGAAAATGTTTTATACATATTTTATAACTTTCCCAAATGTTTTGTTATGTTATAATTTTGATTATTACCATACTTCCTTTCCAATGTAACTAAAAATACAGAGGCAATTTTAACTTTTTAACTTTTTTTTAACTTTTTCCTATTAAAAAAAGTTAAATAAAATACCATCATATAAATTTGTTTTAGAATAAAACCTGCTGCTTATTACCCAAATAAGGTAAAATTTTAACAAATATATCTCTGAATAAGTTATCTTTATTTTATTTAATTTTAGATTATATAATTTTCTAACAATATTTATAATATAAAATGTCAACTACATGATGCTTAAAATTTAAAACTTTGCACTAGCTCTTAAAACATAATCCCCAAAGTAACCCATATCACTTCCACTAACATTTCATTGCCTATACAAGTCAGAGTTAAGATTGGACTTCCAGTTTCCAGTCCAAATGTAAAGAGTTTGGAAGTCATTGTTCTCATTCTCATAGCAAGAAAAAAGCTGAAAAACCAAAAGTCAACAACTCTTACTTTCATTAGATAACTACTTATCTAATGAATCACAGAAAAGCCACTGCCCTGAAAACTGGAAAGAAAAGTAGATACAGACATGGTAGCTTATCAAGGGCAGAAACAGGCACTAGAGCAAGCATTCGATGTAATAGTTTGTTGACTAATTGCTAGAGACTAGCGTGGACTAACATAAGGTATAAAAACTTCAGAAAGACAGTCGTAAGGATCTCATGCACTTTTGTAGTTTTCCCTCCAGGAGCCCCACGAGGTTTTCACTTTGAAGATCTGAGAAAAATCCCTTCCTGCTTACAACAGGGGTGGGGAAAAGTAACCATTTTGGAATATGCTCAGAGAATTCTGTTTTCCTTAACAAAGGCATGCCCATAAGGGAAACTGTTCTACCACTGTCTCCCGAAAGTGGGTTTTAGCAGAGCCTAAACAGTGTGGAGGAAGGGAAATACCCAACTCCATCCCTCTCTAGCCTTCCTGTCTTGCTTAAGTATAAAAAAAAAAAAAAAAAAAAAAAAAGGAAAAGACAGAACCACTTGTGAAGGTCACAGGTGAGGAGCATAGGCTTCCTCAAAGACTTAGATCTAACTTGATAAAAGGACTATAAACATTTCCCCTGCCCCCATATCTTACTACCACATCAACTTCTCTATCATAACTGAGAATTAAAGTTGAAAACAACTGCAAGACTCAGAACCTGTCTAAAAATGAATCTCAAGGGAAACCCAAGGGAACAGAGGAGACTAAAACAAAAGCAGCAGAAGAAATTTTAGCCTGTGACATTTACAGCGAGTACAAACAAACACAGCATAACTCCTAGCCAAATGAACATAAACCCCCACACCAAGAGCCTATTTACTGCAATTCTGAAAGTTAATATCATTGATTTTAAAAATTCATCATAAGAATAAAGTATATCATTAGGTTCTGTATCAAGTGTATGTGTGTGTTCGTATGTTTGTTTTTTGAACAATTAATATATGAGTAAATGCATGAATTAATAGAGTATTTAAGAAACTATAAAATTCTGATACTTTCTAACACATATACAACCTCCCCTATAGAGACAGTAATTTTCAATACTAATTTGTAGCAGTTTTAAGTGATTTACATTCTTCTGAATATGTCCTATTTAGTCATGCATTGTATATGACCTTACTGTATAGATTTTAAGGAGACTTCTTCTTAACCCAAGTAAATTAATAGCCAGATAATATTAATCTCTGCTATAGACTGAATGTGTTGCCCCAAAATTCACTTGTTGAAAACTAATCCCTAATGTGATGGTATCTGGAAGTTGGGCTTCAGGGAGGTGATTAAGTCATGAAGGTAAAGGTCTCATGAATGGGATTAGTGCCCTTAAAAAAGAGACCCCAGACTCTCACTTGTGAGAACACCGGAATCGCAACTAACTGCTGAACAATCATTGACAGGAAGACACTGGAACTCACCAGAAAAGATACCCCATATCCAAAGACAAAGGAAAAGCCACAGTGAGACAGTAGGAGGGGCACAATCACAATAAAATCAAATCCCGTAACTGCTGGGTGGGTGACTCACAAACTAGAGAACACTTATACAACTGAAGTCCACCCACTAGAGTGAAGGTTCGGAGCCACACATCAGGCTTCCCAACCTGGGGGTCTGGCAACGGGAGGAGGAATTCCTAGAGAATCAGACTTTGAAGGCTAGCAGAATTTCATTGCAGGACTTCGACAGGACTGGGGGAAACAGAGACTCCACTCTTGGAGGGCACACACAAAGTAGTGTGCATATCGGGACCCAGGGGAAGGAGCACTGACCCCAGGGGAGCCTGAACTGAACCTACCTGCTAGTGTTGGAGGGTCTCCTGCAGATGCAGGGGGTGGCTGTGGCTCACCATGGGGACAAGAACACTAGAAGTAGAAGTTCTGAGAAGTACTCCTTGGTGTGAACCCTCCAAGAGTCTGCCATTAGCCCCAACAAAGAGCAGGGTAGGCTCCAGTGTTGGGCCACCTCAGGCCAAACAACCAACAGGGAGGGAACCCAGCCCAACTGATCAGCAGACAAGTGGATTAAAGTTTTACTGAGCTCTGCCCAACAGAGCAACACCCAGCTTTACCCACCACCAGTCCCTCCCTCAGGAAGTTTGCACAAGCTTCTTAGATGGCCTGATCCACCAGAAGGAAGACAGCAGAAGCAAGAAGAACTACAATTCTGCAGCCTGTGGAACGAAACCACATTCACAGAAAGATAGACAAAATGAAAAGGCAGAGGACTATGTACCAGATGAAGGAACAAGATAAAACCCCAGAAAAACAATGAAATAAGGTGGAGCTAGGCAACCTTCCAGAAAAATAATTCAGAATAATGATAGTGAAGATATCCAGGACTTTGGAAAAAGAATGGAGGCAAGAATTCAGAAGATGCAAGAAATGTTTAACAAAGACCTAGAAGAATTAAAGAACAAACAAACAGAGATGAACAATATAATAACTGAAATGAAAAATACACTTGAAGGAATCAATAGCAGAATACCTGAGGCAGAACAACGGATAAGTAACCTGGAAGACAGAATGGTGGAATTCACTGCCACAGAACAGAATAAAGAAAAATGAATGAAAAGAAATGAAGACAGCCTAAGAGACCTGTGGGACAACATTAAATGCAATAACATTCGCATTGTATGGGTGCCAGAAAGAGAAGAGAGAGAGAAAGGACCCAAGAAAATATTTGAAGAGATTATAGTTGGAAACTTCCCTAACATGGGAAAGGAAATAGCCACCTGAGTCCAGGAAGTGCAGAGAGTCCCAGGCAGGATAAACCCTAGGAGAAACACGCCAAGACACATGTAATCAAATTGACAAAAATTAAAGACAAAGAAAATTATTGAAAGCAACAAGGGAAAAATGACAAAAAAATACAAGGGAACTTCCATAAAGTTAGCAGCTGATTTCTCAGCAGAAACTCTATAAGCCAGAAGGGAGTGACACAATATATTTAAAATGATGAATGTGAAGAACCTACAACCAAGACTACCCAGCAAGGATCTCATTCAGATTCCACAGAGAAACCAAAAGCTTTACAGACAAGCAAAAGCAAAAGAATTCAGCACCATCAAACCAGCTCTACAACAAATGCTAAATGAACTTCTCTAAGTGGGAAACACAAGAGAAGAGAAAGACCTACGAAAACAAACCCATAACAATTAAGAAAATGGTATTAGGAACATACATATAGATAATTACCTTAAACGTGAATGGATTAAATGCTCCAACCAAAAGACCCAGGCTTGCTGAATGGATACAAAAACAACACCTATATATATGCTGTCTACAAGAGACCCGCTTCAGACCTAGGGCCACATACAGACTAAAAGTGAGGGGATGGAAAAAGATATTCCATGCAAATGGAAATCAAGAGAAAGTTGGAGTAGCCATCCTCATATCAGATAAAATAGACTTTAAAATAAAGAATGTTACAAGAGACAAGGAAGGACACTACATGATGATCAAGGGATCAAGAACATGTAATAATTAAAAATATATATGCACCCAACATAGGAGCACCTCAATACATAAGGCAACTGCTAACCACTATAAAAGAGGAAATCGACAGTAACACAATAATACTTGGGGACTTTAACACCTCACTTACACCAATGGACAGATCATCCAGACAGAAAATTAAGGAAACACAAGCTTTAAATGACACAATAGACCAAATGGATTTAGTTGATATTTCTAGGGCATTCCATCCCAAAACAGGAGATTACACTTTCTTCTCAAGTGCACATGGGACCTTCTCCAGGATAGATCACATCTTGGGTCACAAATCAAGCCTTGGTAAATTTAAGAAAATTGAAATCATATCAAGCATCTTTTCTGACCACAATGCTATGAGATTAGAAGTCAATTACAGGGGAAAAAAATGTAAAAAACACAAACATGTGGAGGCTAAACAATACATTGCTAAGTAACCAAGAGATCACTGAAGAAATCAAAAAGGAAATAAAAAAATACCTAGAGACAAAATACAATGAAAACATGACGACCCAAAAGCTATGGAATGCAGCAAAAGCAGTTGTAAGATGGAAGTTTATAGCAATATAACCCTACCTCAAGAAACAAGAAAAATATCAAATAAACAATCTAACCTTACACCTAAAGGAACTAGAGAAAGAAGAACAAACAAAACCCAAAATTAGTAGAAGGACAGAAATCATAAAGATCAGAGCAGAAATAAGTGGGAAAAAAATGAAGGAAACAATAGGAAAGATCAGTAGAACTAAAAGCTGGTACTATGAGAAGATAAAGAAAATTGATAAACTTTCAACCAGACTAATCAAGAAAAAGAGGGAGAGGACTCAAATCAATAAAATTAGAAATGAAAAAGCATACTACGGACACCACAGAAATACAAAGCATCCTAAGAGACTACTACAAGCAACTCTATGCCAATTAAATGGACAACCTGGAAGAAATGGACAAATTCTTAGAAAGGTATAACCTTCCAAGACTGAACCAGGAAGAAATAGAAAATATGAACAGACCAATCACAAGTAATGAAATTGAAAATGTGAGTAAAAATCTTCAAACAACAGAAGTCCAGGACCAGTTGGCTTCACGGGTGAATTCTATCAAACATTTAGAGAAGAGCTAACACCCTTCCCTTCTCAAACTCTTCCAAAAAAATTGCAGAGGAAGGAACACTCCCAAACTCATTCTATGAGGCCACCATCACCCTGATACCAAAACCAGACAAAGATACTACAGAAAAAGGAAAATTATGACCAATATCACTGATGAATATAGACACAAAAATCCTCAACAAAATACTAGCAAACAGAATCCAACAACACATTAAAAACATCATACACCATTATCAAGTGGTTTTGTCCCAGGGATTGCAAGGAATCTTCAATATATGCAAATCAATCAATGTGATACACCA
Organism: Kogia breviceps; assembly: GCF_026419965.1. NCBI lineage: Eukaryota > Metazoa > Chordata > Mammalia > Artiodactyla > Physeteridae > Kogia > Kogia breviceps. The sequence continues at coordinate 12,524,971 of NC_081310.1, read as the reverse complement.
TATTAACAAAAAGGATAAAAACCATATGATCATCTCAGTAGATGTAGAAAAAGCTTTTGACAAAATTCAATATCCATGTATGATAAAAACTCTCCAGAAAATGGGCATAAAGGGAACCTACCCAACATAATAAAGCCATATACGGCAAATGCACAGCAAACATGATTCTCGATGGTGTAAAACTGAAAGCATTTCCTCTAAGATCAGGAACAAGACAAAGATGTCCACTCTTGCCACTATTATTCAACATACTTTTGGAAATCCTAGCCATGGCAATCACAGAAGAAAAAGAAATAAAAGAATACAAATTGGAAAAGAAGAAGTAAAACTTTCACTGTTTGCAGATGACATGATACTATACATAGAGTATCCTAAAGATGCCACCAGAAAACTAGTAGAGCTAATCAATGAATCTGGTAAAGTTGCAAGTTACAAAATTAATGCACAGAAATCTCTTGCATTCCTATACACTAACAACAAAAGATCAGAAAGAGAAATTAAGGAAACAATCCCCTTCACCACTGCAACAAAAAGAATAGAATTCCTAGGAATAAACCTTCTAATGAGGTAAAAGACCTGTACTCATAAAACTATAAGACAGTGATGAAAAAAATCAAAGATGATACAAACAGATGGAGAGGTATACCATGTTCCTGGATTGGAAGAATCAATAGTGTGAAAACGACTATACTACCCAAAGCAATGTACAGGTTCAATGCAATCCTTATCAAATTACCGGTGGCATTTTTTTAAGGAACTACAAAAAAAAATCTTAAGATTTGTATGGAGGCACAAAAGACCTTGAATAGCCAAAGCACTATTGAGGGGGAAAAATGCAGTTGGAGGAATCAGCCTCCTTGACTTCAGGCTATACTACAAAGCTACAGTGATCAAGACAATATGGTACTGGCACAAAACAGAAATATGGATCAATGGAATAGGATAGAAAGCCCAGAGATAAACCCACGACCTATGATCAACTAATCTATGACAAAGGAGGCAAGGACATACAATGGAGAAATGACAGTCTCTTCAATAAGTGGTACTGGGAAAACTGGACAGCTACATGTAAAAGAATGAAATTAGAACACTCCTTAAAACCATACACCAATATAAACTCAAAATGGATTAAAGACCTAAATGTAAGCCTGGACACTATAAAACTCTTAGAGGAAAACATAGGAAGATCACTCTTTGACATAAATCATAGCAAGATCTTTTTTGATCCACCTTCTAGAGAAATGGAAATAAAAACAAAAAGAAACAAATGGGACCTAATGAAGTTTAAAAGCTTTTGCACAGCAAAGGAAATTACAAAGAAGATGAAAAGACAACCATCAGAATGGGAGAAAGTATTTGCAAATGAATCAATGGACAAAAGATTAATCTCCAAAATATATAAACAGCTCATGCAGATCTATATTAAAAAAACAAACAACCCAATCCAAAAATGGGCAGAACACCTAAATAGACATTTCTCCAAAGAAGACATACAGATGGCCAAGAAGCACATGAAAATCTGCTGAACATCACTAATTATTAGAGAAATCAAATCAAAACTACAATGAGGTATCACCTCACACAGGTTAGAATGGGCATCATCAGAAAATCTACAAACAACAAATGCTGGAGAGGGTGTGGAAAAAAGGGAACACTCTTGCACTGTTGGTGGGAATGTAAATTGATACAGCCACTATGGAGATCAGTATGGAGGTTCCTTAAAAAAATAAAAATAAAATTACCATATGTCCCAGCAATCCCACTACTGTGCATATACCCAGAGAATACCATCATTCAAAAAGACACATGCACCTCAGTTTTCATTGCAGTACTATTGACAGGAGCCAAGCCATGGACGTAACCTAAATGCCCACTGACAGATGAATGGATAAAGAAGAGGTGATACATATATACAATGGAATATTACTCAGCCATAAAAAGGAACAAAATTGGGTCATTTGTAGAGATGTGGATGGATCTAGAGACTGTCATACAGAGTGAAGTAAGTCATAAAGAGAAAAGTGAATATTGTATATTATCTCATATATGTGGAATCTAGAAAAATGGTATAGATGAACCAGTTTGCAAGGCAGAAATAGAGACACAGATGTAGAGAACAAATGTATAGGCACCAGGGGAGGAAAGTGGCTGGCAGGGGGTGGTGGTGGTGTGATGAATTTGGAGATTGGGATTGACATATATGCACTAATATGTATAAACTAGATCACTAATAAGAACCTGCTATATAATAAATAAATAAAATTCAAAAAATAAATAAAATCTATGCAGTTTAGGGATAAACTCAATGTTTGCACAATAAAAAAATCTAATAAAGTTATACACCTACAATTATAATAAGTATATAAAAAGACCCCAGAGAGCTCCCTTGTTCCTTCTGCCATATAAGGGCACCTCAACAAGACAGCCATTTTTGAAACAGGATACAGGTCCTCAGCAGACACTAAATCTATGCACAACTTTATCTTGCACTTCTAATCTCCAGAACTGTGAGATATAAATGTTTGTTGTTTAAGCCAACCAGTCTAAGGAGTTTTGTTTTAGCAACCCAAATAGACTAAAGCAGAAATTGGTCCTGAGAAGTGGGATATTGCTGTAACAAATACCTAAAAATGTGGAAGCAGATTTGGAACTGGGTTGTGGGTAGAGGCTGGAAGAGTTTTGAGGTGATGCTAGAAAAAGCCTACATTGCCATGAAGAGACCTTTAAAGGTAATTCTGGAGGAGAAAGCCTCAATTTCTTAGAGAATATTTATGTAACCCTGAACACAATATTGGTAGAAATAAGAACAGTAAAGTCTTTCTGATGAGGTCTCAGATGGAAATGAGGAATGTGCTGTTGGAAACTGAAAGCAAGCCCATCCTTTTTATAAACTGGCAAAGAACTTGGTTGAGTTCTGTTGTGTTTTACTTTTGTGGAAGGTAGAACTTGCAAGCAATGAAATTGGCTATTTAGTTGAAGCTATTTCTAAGCAAGGTGTTGAAGATCTGGGCTTGACTCCTCCTGACTGTTCATAGTAAAATGCAAGAAGGGAAAAATGACTTAAAAGACAGAGTAATTAAGAAAAAGGAAGCAGAATGTAAAAATTTGGAAAATTTTCAGCTTATCCATATTGGGAAAAATGGAAACACTAAGAATGTGGCCAAGTGGCCATTTGATGAGGAAATCTGTATGGGTCAGCCGATGACCCCAAAGGCAATTCAGAGATGATCAGGGCTGCCACCCGAGTCAGAGGCCCAGAGTGTAAGCACTTGCAAGGCAGAGAAATGTCAAAGGAGGAGTGGCTTCTGGGGCCCATAGATGCACACTGCTCACACATCACCAGGTGTCACCTCACATCGCAGCTCCATTCACCCTCTAGCACCTCTCCTCTGCTGTCCCAGATGTGGTTTCGGTAGGCTCCAGTGCAATGCAGGCCAGGTGGCCTCCCCTCCCAAGTGCACAGGAAGTAACAGCCTCCTCTGGGCACCATCTCCATGGATGAGCATAGTGCAGGAGCCAAGGTGGGGTATGTCTGCCTCTGCCTAGATTTCAAAGGATGGGGCCATTGACAGACTGTAGGGACCCAGGAGGAGAGCCACTTGGTAGTGCTGTCCCACAGAGTCTTGGAAGTGACTTGTCAAACCAGTGGGCCTTGAAGGCAGAGCATCCAGCCAAAGAGGATCACTCTTGAGATTTAAGATTTATTGTTGTATGTCCCATTAAGTTTGGAAGTTAACCTGGGACCTACCACTTCTCTCTTTTGGAATGGAAATGTCTATCATATGCCTGTCCCTCAGTAGTATGTTGGGAGCACATAACTTGTTTGGTTTTACAGATTCACAGCTGGACAGCAGTATGCCTTAGGATGAATCATACCTTGAGTCTTACCCATATCTGAGTTTGATCAAACTTTAGGCTTTAGACTTTTGAGTTAATGCTGGAATGAGTTAAGACTTTCAGGACTGTTGGGATGAAATGCATATTTTTTGCATGCGAAAAGGACATGAATTTTGGGGAGCTAGGGCAGAATTCTAGAGACAGAATGTTTGTATCCTCCCCTATATTCATATGTTGAAGCCTAATAATGTGATGGTATTTGGAAATGGGCCCTTGGGAGGTGATCAGATCAGGAGGGTGGAGATCTCATGAATGAGATTAGTGCCCTTACAAAGGAGGCCCCAGAAAGCACACTTGCTCCTTCTGCCATTTGAAAACATAGTGAAAAGATGGCCATTTGTGAATCTGGAGGTGGCCCCTCACCAGACACTGAATCTGCCTGTGCCTTAATCTTGGATTTCCAGCCCCTGGAACCATAGGATATAAATTGTTGTTTAAGCCACCCAGTCTGATATTTTTATTATAGCAGCCTGAATGAACTAAGACAGTATCCTGTTACTCATTCCTCCCCACAATTCACTTAAAAGCAACACAGAATAGCAGTGCTTCCTCCTTCCCCACCAGCATCCCAAGCATAACTCATACTACCACTAAAGGAAAAAAGAAAAGATAAGAATAAAAATAAGTTAATAGCATATAAAATTAAGTAGATAAAATATGGCAATTAAACCATAACCAAATTGATATTTAACTTTTAGTCAACTCAAGTTAATTTAGGTCAATTTAGCTCTCCACTTTTTCCTTCAGAGTGCTTGCTCTGTTTCTTTCCTACTTTTTCTCTCTTTGTTTCTGACTGTCTCTGCCTTTCTCCCTCTGAATTTACTCCTCTCTCCTGCCCTCTTTCTTCTTTATTTACCAAAAAATAATGATAAGAAACTATGTATTTCAAAATCCTTTCCTGCAGTTTTATTCTGCAAGTCTATACCAAACTGTTATTGTTTCTATAGGTGGATAGCTTTACTTATTTAGGTGTTTGGACAGAAACATAGTTAGGAAATAGATATTCTGCAGTGAAGGGAGTAATGAGGAATATGTTTTATCTAGAAAAAAATTTCATCAAATACCCAGACTAGGAAATTTAATGATAAATTTATAATCTCTGAGTTATATTGAAGAAAACTCATTTGAGAATTATCAGAATTACCTTTTGACCACTAAAAGTTAGAAAAAAGTTGTAAATCATAACAGTCAGCGTTATTGGATCTCTAAGAAATTGCATTAAATCAAGGTTACATATATTAAACATAAAGCATATCCATAACTTATTTATTATAAACCATACATTTCTATTCGTTCACGTCACTAAAATATAGATGAGACAGTGAAATGAATTAGTTATGAATCACTGCCTATAGTTATTGATTTTTCCGTGATATTTTTTTCCTTCAAATTCTGGAGAAAATATCCTTCAATTTCAGGTTAGTCTTGCTGTTATATTCTGTGAATATATATTTGCATTATTAGGTGTTCTAGTCTATTAGATGCTTTATATACTCTGAACACCTATTCTAACTTTTAACTCCAAAGGCCTATTTTTTCTTTTTTTAACTATAGCTTATCAGTTTAAAAATCAAGTATCCTGGTACCTGAACACTAACATCTTCTGGTCATTAAGAAATCTCAACAAGCTGAGAAGATAAGACCAAAGGGAAGGTAACTCTAAAAATCACATGATGTTATTGATCTCACCTTTGGTGGTGGTGTATGATTCTGGCCATAATTGCTTAGTTTCAGAGCAACTGTTCCACTTAAAAATCTTGAAAAACTGTATATATCTTATGTATGAAGGCAATGGAAATCTACAAAGACAGTGAAAATCAGGGGGCCTGCAATCTTGGATTGGAGGACAGTGCAGAGTTATTATCTGCATGTTGGGGACCACTTTTCCCTTTGAGATGATTACTGATTCAAAAAGTGAAAGCAGTAACTATAGGTGCAGAAACTGAGCAGAGATTTCTGTAGTCTTATGAGACTTTGAGGACCCACTTGAAACGAAAACTTTGTAAATTTTCCAAGCTATTGATTGGGTCTTTGAGGTCCACAAGGAATGAAAGGTGAAGCATAGATTACTCAGTCACAAAAGACTAAAATCTGACTTGGCATCATCTTAGTCTCCAACTGGGAAAAGTGATACGACACTGTTACTGTGAAGAGAATAGCTGCCCACCCCTAGGAACCATAAATCTTCTCTAAAGGAAAATGACAACCAGAGCCTCAAATTCTCTTTTATAAACGAAGCCCATAATTCAGTAAAAAAACAAGTTTTAGAAGAACACAATACTTTTTTTTTTTGAAGTATAGCTGATTTACAATATTGTGTTAGTTTCAGGTATACAGTAAAGTGATTCAGTTTTTATATATATATATTTTTTTTTTCAGATTATTTTCCAACTCTTTTAAAAGATGAAAAATTCCAAATATGAAATGATAGGAGTTATTTTAAAAAGGAGTTTTCAGACATAAACTTTAAAATGACTACAACAAATAAATCTAAGGATAGATGAGACAACAAAGAAAATAGAAATTACAAAGGAGAAGCAAGCAAGAATTCTTAAAAATCCTAATATTTTTGAGTGCAATAGATTGAACAGCAAGTAAGAGATAATGAACTGAAAATAGTTGTAAGATATTTAGAATGAAAAATAGAGAGGCAATTGGATGGAAAATACATAAGAGATCACATGGGTTATATAGAACAAAATGAAAAGACTAACCAGAATGTAAATACCATTGTACAAGAGAAGAGTTAAAGTAGGATAGAATCAATCTTTGGAGAGATTATGAGGAAGAAATTTTGAAATGGGTATAAGAAATAAACTCATATATTAAGCAGAATACACGTGTACATGTAAACAATGCCACACTTAACTTCATAAAAGAAAAACTGCTGAAAACTAGGATATGAGTAGGTTTAAGTCTTCCGTATTCGTCTTTTACATGTGTCCCATCTAATTTTTCTATCTTTGTTTCTTCATTGCTGCCCTTCTTTTGTATTAATTATATTTTTCATTTTTGAACATGTATTTTAGGGTTTTGTTTTTAGGTTTTACAATAAGCATTCTTGCTTTATTACAGAATTCCATGAGCTCATTTTATACCATTTTATCTGTGAAATAGAAGTCTTATGAGTCTATTTCCATTGACCCTAGCTTATTATCTTTACTACTGTTGACTTTATTTACTCTTTTATGTGTTATCTAGTGTATCATGCAGTTGCTTTAGTGGCAACTACAAAGTGAGGTATTTGTCAATACTTCTCACTCTGTAATAATTAAGTAAATCCCCAATGGGGAATAATAGATATATATTCCAAGAAGAAAGGAGTCTGTTTCTACAAGACATTAGTTTGGCTAACTTAAAAATGGAAAAAAAAATTTCATAGAAAACTCTGAATAGTTTTATTATTTTTGATAAGCAGTCAATTTTATTTTAAAGAAGTTCAAAAATGAGAAAAACATATTATACATTATGACATATGTGCTACTCCTCATTCTCTTTATTCCTTTGTGTTCCTTTCTTTTTTTTTTAAACACCTTTATTGGAGTATAATTGCTTTACAATGGTGTGTTAGTTTCTGCTGTATCATAAAGTGAATCAGCTTTATGTATACATACATCCCCATATCCCCTCCCTCTTGCATCTCCCTCCCACCCTTCCTATCCCACCCCTCTAGGTGGACACAAAGCACCGAGATGATCTCCCTGTGCTATGCGGCTGCTTCCAACTAGCGGTCTGTTTTACGTTTGGTTGTGTATATATGTCAATGCCACTCTCTCACTTCGTCCCAGTTTACCCTTCCCCCTCCTTGGGACCTCAAGTCCATTCTCTACATCTACGTCTTTATTCCTGTACTGCCCCTAGGTTCTTCAGAACCTTTTTGTTTTTTTAGACTCCATATATATGTGTTAGCATATGGTATTTGTTTTTCTCTTTCTGACTTACTTCACTCTGTATGACAAACTCTAGGTCCATCTACCTCATTACAAGTAACTAGATTTCATTTCTTTTTATGGCTGAGTAATATTCCATTGTATATATGTGCCACTTCTTCTATATCCATTCATCTGTTGATGGACACTTAGTTTGCTTCCATGTCCTGGCTATTGTAAATAGAGCTGCAATGAACATTGTGGTACATGACTCTTTTTGAATTATGGTTTTCTTGGGCTATATGCCCAGTAGTGGGATTGCTGGGTTATATGGTAGTTCTATTTTTAGTTTTTTAAGGAACCTCTATACTCTTCTTCATAGTAGCTGTATCAATTTACATTCCCACCAACAATGCAAGAGGGTTCCCTTTTCTCCACACCCTCTCGAGCATTTATTGTTTGTAGATTTTTTGATTATGGCCTTTCTGAGTGGTGTGAGGTGATACCTCATTGTAGTTTTGATTTGCATTTCTCTAGTGATAAGTGATGTTGAGCATCCTTTGATGTGTTCATTGGCAAACTGTATATCTTCTTTGGAGAAATGTCTATTTAGATCTTCTGTCCATTTGTTGATTGGGTTGTTTGTTTCTTTGATACTGAGCTGCATGAGCTGCTTGTAAATTTTGGAGATTAATCCTTTGTCAGTTGCTCCATTTGCAAATATTTTCTCCCATTCTGAGGGTTGTCTTTCCATCTTGTTTATGGTTTCTTTTGCTGTGCAAAAGCTTTTATGTTTCATTAGGTCCCATTTGTTTGTTTTTATTTCCATTTCTCCAGGAGGTGGGTCAAAAAGGACCTTGCTGTGATTTATGTCATAGAGTGTTCTGCCTATGTTTTCCTCTAAGAGTTTTATAGTGTCTGCCCTTACATTTAGGTCTTTAATCCATTTTGAGATTATTATTGTGTATGGTGTTAGGAAGTGTTCTAATTTCATTATTTTACATGTAGCTGTCCAGTTTTCCCAGCACCACTTATTGAAGAGGCTGTCCTTTCTCCATTGTATATTCTCACCTCCTTTATCAAAGATAAGGTGACCATATGTGCGTGAATTTATCTCTGGGCTTTCTATCCTGTTCCATTGATTTATATTTCTGTTTTTGTGCCAGTACCATACTGTCTTGATTACTGTAGCTTTGTAGTATAGTCTGAAGTCAGGGAGCCTGATTACTCCAGCTCCTTTTTTCTTTCTCAAGATTGCTTTGGCTATTCGGGGTCTTTTGTGTTTCCATACAAATTGTGAAATTGTTCTAGTTCTGTGAAAAATGCCATTGGTAGTTAGATAGGGATTGCATTGAATCTGTAGATTGCTTTGGGTAGTATAGTCACTTTCACAGTGTTGATTCTTCCAATCCAAGGACATGGCATTTCACTCCATCTGTTTGTATCATCTTTAATTTCTTTCATCAGTGTCTTATAGTTTTCTGCATATAGGTCTTTTGTCTCCTTGGTAGGTTTATTCCTTGGTATTTTATTCTTTTGGTTGCAATGATGAATGGGGGTGTTTCCTTAATTTCTCTTTCAGATTTTTCATCATTAGTGTATAGGAATGCAAGAGATTTCTGGGCATTTATTTTGTATCCTACTACTTTACCAAATTCATTGATTAGCTCTAGCAGTTTTCTGGTAGCATCTTTAGGATTCTCTATCTATATATAATATCATGTCATCTCCATACAGTGACAGTTTTACTTCTTCTTTTCCAACTTCGATTCCTTTTATTTCTTTTTCTTCTCTGATTGCTGTGGCTAGAACTTCCAAAACTACGTTGAATAAGAGTGGTGAGAGTGTGCAACCTTGTCTTGTTCCTGATCTTAGTGGAAATGGTTTCAGTTGTTCACCATTGAGAATGATGTTGGTTGTGGGTTTGTCATCTATGGCCTTTATTATGTTGAGGTAAGTTCCCTCTATTCCTACTTTCTGGAGGGTTTTTTCATAAATGGGTGTTGAATTTTTTGGAAATATTTTTCTGCATCTATTGAGATAATCATATGGTTTTTCTCCTTTAATTTGTTAATATGGTGTATCACATTGATTGATTTGCATATATTGAAGAATCCTTGCATTCCTGGGATAAACTCTACTTGGTCATGGTGTATGATCCTTTTAATGTGTTGGATTCTGTTTGCTAGTATTTTCTGGAGGATTTTTGAATCTGTTCATCAGTGATATTTTAGTTTTCTTTTTTTGTGACATCTTTGTCTGGTTTTGGTATGAGGGTGATAGTGGCCTCGTAGAATGAGTTTAGGAGTGTTCTCGCCTCTGCTATATGTGGAAGAGTTTGAGAAGAATAGGTGTTAGCTTTTCGCTAAATGTTTGATAGAATTCGCCTGTGAAGCCATCTGGTCCTGGGCTTTTGTCTGTTGCAACATTTTTAATCACAGTTTCAATTTCAGTGCTTGTGATTAATCTGTTTATATTTTCTATTTCTTCCTGGTTCAGTCTCAGAAGGTTGTGCTTTTCTAAGAATTTGTCCATTTCTTCCAGGTTGTCCATTGTTTTGGCATATAGTTGCTTGTAGTAATCTCTCATGATCCTTTGTATTTCTGCAGTGTTACTTCTTTTTCATTTCTAATTCTGTTGATATGAGTCTTTTGCCTTTTTTTCTTGATGAGTCTGACTAATGGTTTATCAATTTCGTTTACCTTCTCAAAGTACCAGCGTTTAGTTTTATTGATCTTTGCTATTGTTTCAATCATTTATTTTTCATTTGTTTCTGATCTGATCTTTATGATTTCTATCCTTCTGCTAACTTTGGGTTTTTTGTTGGTTCTTCTTTCTCTAATTGCTTTAGGTGTAAGGGTAGGTTTTTTATGTGAGATATTTCTTGTTTCTTGAAGTAGGATTGTATTGCTATAAAATTCCCTCTTAGAACTGCTTTTGTTGCATCCCATAGGTTTTGGTTTGTCCTGTTTTATTTTTTCTTTTTTTTTTTTTTTTTTTGTGGTACGTGGGCCTCTCACTGTTGTGGCCTCTCCTGTTATGGAGCACAGGCTCTGGACGTGCAGGCTCAGTGGCCATGGCTCATGGGCCTAGCTGCTCCACGGCATGTGGGATCCTCCCAGACCGGGGCACAAACCCGTGACCCCTGAATCGGCAGGCAGACTCTCAACCATTGTGCCACCAGGGAAGCCCCTGTCGTGTTTTCTTTATCATTTGATTCTAGGTATTTTTTTGATGTCCTCTGATTTCTTCAGTGATCTCTTTGATATTAAGTAGTGTATTGTTTAGCCTCCATGCACTTGTATTTTTTACAGATTTGTTCCTATAATTTATATCCAGTCTCATAGCATTGTGGCCGGAAAAGATACTTGATACAATTTCAATTTTCTTAAATTTACCAAGGCTTGATTTGTGACCCAAGATATGATCTATCCTGGAGAATGTTCCATGAGCACTTGAGAATAATGTGTATTCTGTTGTTTATGGATGGAATGTCCTAGAAATATCAATTAAGTCCATCTTGTTTAATGTATCATTTAAAACTTTTGTTTCCATATTTATATTCATTTTGGATGATCTGTCCATTGGTGAAAGTGGGGTGTTAAAGTCCCCTACTATGATTGTGTTACTGTTGATTTCCCCTTCTATGACTGTTAGTATTTGCCTTATATATTGAGGTGCTCCTATGTGGGGTGCATACATATTTCAATTGTTATATCTTCTTCTTGGATCGATCCCTTGATCATTATGTAGTGTCCTTCTTTGTCTTTTGTTATAGTCTTTATTTTAAAATCTATTTTGTCTGACATGAGAATTGCTACTCCAGCTTTCTTTTGATTTCCATTTGCGTGGAATATAGTTTTCCATCCCCTCACTTTCAGTCTGTATGTGTCCCTAGCTCTGAAGTGGGTCTCTTGTAGACAGCATATATATCGATGTTGTTTTTGTATCGATTTAGCCAGTCTATGTCTTTTGGTTGGAGCATTTAATCCATTTACATTTAAGGTAGTTATCAATATGTATGTTCCCATTACCATTTTCTTAATTGTTTTGGGTTTGTTATTGTAGGTCTTTTCCTTGTCTTGTGCTGCTTGCCTAGAGAAATTCCTTTAGCATTTGTTGTAAAGCTGGTTTGGTGGTGCTGAATTCTTTTAGCTTTTGCTTGTCTGTAAAGGCTTTAATTTCTCTGTCAAATCTGAATGTGATCCTTGCTAGGTAGAGTAATCTTGGTTGTAGGTTTTTCCCTTTCATCACTTTAAATATGTCTTACCACTCCCTTCTGGCTTGCTGAGTGTCTGCTAAAAGATCAGCTGTTAACCTTCTGGGGATTCCCTTATATGTGATTTGTTGCTTTTCCCTTACTGCTTTTAATATGTTTCTTTGTATTTAATTTTTGATAGTTTGTTTAATATGTGTCTTGGCATTTTTCTCCTTGGATTTATCATCTGTGGGACTCTCTGTGCTTCCTAGACTTGATTGACTATTTCCTTTCCCATATTAGGGATGTTTTCAATTATAACCTCTTCAAATATTTTCTCTTTCCCTTTATATTTCTCTCCTTCTACTGGGAATCCTATAATTCGAATGTTGGTGCATTTAATGTTGTCCTTAGGTCACTGAGACTGTTCTCAATTCTTTTCATTCTTTTCTCTTTATTCTTCTCTGTTGTAGTTATTTCTACTATTTTATCTTGCAGGTCATTTATCCATTTTTCTGCCTCAATTATTCTGTTATTGATACCTAGAGAATTTTTAATTTCATTTCTTGTGTTGTTCATCAGTTTGTTTGCCCTTTAGTTCTTCTAGGTCCTTGTTAAACATTTCTTGTATTTTCTACATTTTATTTCCAAGTTTTTGGATCATGTTTGCTATCATTACTCTGAATTTTTTTCAGGTAGACTGCCTATTTCCTCTTCATTTGTTTTGTCTGGTGGGTTTTTAGTTTGCTCCTTCATCTGCTGCATATTTCCCTGTCTTTTCATTTTGTTTAACTTACTGTGCTTGGGGGTCTCCTTTTTGCAGCCTGCAGGTTCATAGTTCCTGTTGTTCTTGGTGTCTTCCCCCGGTGGGTAAGGTTGGTTCAGTGGATTGTGTAGGCTTCCTGCTGGAGGAGGCTGGTGCCTGTGTTCTGGTGGATGAGGCTGGATCTTGTCTTTCTGGTGGGTAGGACCATGTATGGTGGTTTTTTAAATTTTGATTTTAGGCAGCCTCTCTGCTAATGGATGTGGTTGTTTTCCTGTCTTGCCAGTTGTCTGGCATGGAGTGTCCAGCACTGGAGCTTGCTGGTCGTTGAGTGGAGTTGGGTCTTAGCGTTCAGATGGAGATCTCTGGGAGTGCTCTCACTGGTTGATATTACGTGGGGCTGGGAGGTCTCTGGTGGTCCAATGTCCTGAACTCAGCTCTCCCACCTCAGAGTCTCAGGCCTGACACCCGGCCAGAGCACCAAGACCCTGTCAGCCACATGGCTTACATGTAAATGGGTTAAATTCTCCATTCTAAAGTCACAGGGTGTCCGGCCTTCTGTGCTCCACTGAGTCCTCCAGCCAGGCATTGTCCTCCGGGCCTGGTTGATATGGAGAGCCTGATTTGGATCCAGGTCCACCTGCATTCCCTAGCATCTAGAAGAAGCAGCTGTTGCCCCCATCTTACCCTATCCCCACTGCAGTTCAGGATCCTGGAGCACCCGAGGCTCCACCCCTCATGATGCTACATGCGCTCATTTCTATGCTGCAATTTTTTTTCTGTTCACTCATTATGTTCATCTTTTTCAAGAGCTAAATATATTTTTCTTAAAAGTCCTGATAGTATTTTAAGTTTGCAGGGCAAATAGTCTATATCCCTACTACTCAATTCTGCTATTTTTTGGCAAATGTAGTACTAAACAATATGCAAATTATTAGGTTTAACTATTTTCCAGTACAGCTTTATAAAAATAGGTGGCTAGCTTGTGGGCCATAATTTGCTGACTCCAATCTTTTAGATTGCATCCTTGAGCATATTCGTCATTGGTGTTTTCAAGTTTGTTACTGCTAATGCTAATGTCCATGTCATATCTGTATCTATTTCTATTGACTATTATTCTTCTTCTGATATGGATCACATATTTGTTCTTCCTCCCTGTCACATATATTGTTTTCTTCTTTAAAAAGTTGTATGTTTTTTCTTGTAGATACTATGTTACTGAAAGTTGAGATTTTCTTGTCTTTCATTACAGAGTGTTGAATTTTGTTTTGGAAGGCGGGTAACTTGCTGGCAAACTAACTTTATTCTCTTGAGGCTCATATTTTAGCTTTGTTAGTGAGAGTATATAGAACTCTCACTCTAGGGCTAGCGGGGTACTACTGATAATGAAGTCCTTTTGGGGGACTTTAATTCACTGTCCGTCCTGTTTAGTTTGTTTTTTCCACTCTGGCTTGTGCACATCTCTTTCTCAGTACAGTGTTGCTTGTGGTAACTCTGTGGAAGCCTAGATACCCAGTATTTGTTGTGTGCCAAGTCTTGCTGAATCTGCCTTGGGCACACATAACTGAGTATTCATCCAATAATTTTTTTTAAAGTAATAGGTGTTTATTAAAGCTTTTTTTCTCCCAGAGGCAGTTAAAGCTTATACTTTAAAACTCAGCTTAGTACAAAAAGGGAGGACAGTTTAGGTAGAAACTGTGCTCCATTGACAAAAGGACTGAGACAGACAAGGTCTGGGGAGGGGCCACCCCAGGGGCCCAGTAGCTCTCCTTTTCTGAGGACAGGAGCAGCAGCAGGGTGGGAAGCCGGGCAGTCCCCACTCCTGGCACTGCCCAGTGTACAGGCTTCTCCAGGTGGGGCAGTGCCCTTAGGAACGGCCCTCAGTGGTGTGTGTCCATCCTGCAGCCTGGGTGCACTTCCTGCTCTCTCTGCTCCCCACTTCCCCCACGAGTTGCTGAGGCTGAACCCCATGGCCATTATCTTAGCTTCGTCTATGTTCCCAACAAACTGCAAAGGAGGTGGCTGGCCAATGAACCACCATTTATGAACCGTTTCTCTAGAGCATAAAAAGTTATGACTCAGCATTTCCATCCTTCCTAAAGTGTGATCAAATCCTGGTATTACTGCATATTAAAAATGCTATTTGGGGTAAGCTATTTAAGTTTTCCCATACATGAAACAGCTTATCATAGAAGAGCCTCATAAGGTTGTTGTAATAATTAAATTAGATAATTCACATAGTATACAGTCCCTGGTAGTGACAAATAGCAAAAATAAATAATGCTAACCATTATTATTTCTATCATTTATCGTTATGTTGTTATTTTTATTATGCTTTTACTATTATTTGTATTTTATCTCTGACATAGGAAAAATATAGTGCTATATTAACTTAGGAATGCCTCAGAACCTTTTTTGGCGTGTGGGTGGGGGTAGTGGGGGCTGGAAAAGACTTTCAGATGCTGTCTACCCTTCAATAGCATGGTGTTTAAATTCATATTTCAGGTGGGAAATTTCACTTAATGTCACAAAAATACCATTTTCCTTTTTCTATCTTAACTTCCTATTAGTCCACTATAAGTTTAACTTTGGAAAGTTTGATTCATTTATAAATTATAGGTTGTTAACTTCTCCTCTTTAACTCAGAATGACTATATTAATATGATTAATATTGTAATGTTTCAGGCAAACATAATCATACTTTTTTTCCATTCACTCTAAAATTTATTGATCTACAGTGACCAAAAAGTGACTACACATTATCCTTGTCTTTGTAATATTTTCCACTAGGATGGAAACTGTATTGAGTAACCTTCTATACTTTTAAGCTTTTTAAGCCCTTACCAAGTATAAATGGCTAATTAATTCCATAAAACATAACAATGTGTTTTACAACCAAAGAAACGTGCCATAACCAACTCCAATGCTGAATAAAAATCATGAAGGCAATATAGAATAATTCACAAAGTCAAGAAGTACCTCAGTCAAAACACATGTAAATTAGCTTATAAATATGCTCACACAAATAAAAACTTTTACTTAGTTGGACAACTTAATTTAAGACTATACCCCCGTGTCAAAATCATATTCTCTCATAAATATGAGTTCTAAGTAATCCAATAAGCATCTCCTGAGAGTTTTGAGATATTCTACTGTAGTCTAATTTGAATGAAAAAACTTCACTTAAAATCAAGCAGAAGCGTATGATGGATTAACTGACCTTTAAACTATACATAAATATCTCTCAACCTGGAATATCAGTCTGGAGATATATGAATAATCATTCAGTTTCACAGATATTTAGGACTCAAATCTTCAATATAAATTCAGCTCAGATAACTCAGCTCTGACACATGTGAACTGAATTTATTAGACAATTCTGTTTTCATTCAGGTGTATACTTTAGTGAAAACATCTGATTATGTATTTCTGCAGCATCAATATGGTTCAGTTATTTATAGTTTCTCTCTCTCTTAATATATATAATATGATATACATACTCACATACATATATAAATATACATATTTATATCCATATTATACATTATATTATAGCCATATAATAGATATATATCATAACTTACATATCTATATTCATTTTATACATGCTATATATACATATATACATATATACATTATATATTATACATATCTATATTAGATGCATAAGTTAATACAGCTAATAGATATATTGATGTTATCATATAAATATATATATACATAAATATAAATAGAGAGAGAGATAGAGAGAGAGAAAATTTAATAAACACTGTTCAAAGCAAAGGCAGTTCAGACAAACAATATTTCCACAGTTATAGCAGTTAGATGGTTAAAATCTAATAGAGACATTTTCTTAATTTATGATTTTATAGATTAATAATTTAACCTAAAATACATTTCTTTGGAATAATATTAATCACTACTATTGCTTTAAGAAATAATAGGAGAATCAATGTAAGAACTTGAAGAGGTGTCAATAATTCCTCCCAAAAAGGAACTAAATAAACAAAGTAGTTTTATGGGCAAGAAAAAATACTGCTTTTAAGGTCTAGATTATTTCCATGCTCTATAAACACTTTCTGAACATATCATAATAGAGAGGGTTCATAAAAAGTCTTTAATTAGTCTACTTTTCATAAAACATCATAAGCAAAATTAAACAGTATACAGTAAACTCTGAATCAATATTTATAAAGTTTTGGAAAGGAGAAAGTGTTGATGTTGCCAATTTATAAAATAGAATCACATTAACCACCTTGAAAAGTTAAAGGATAATTATATGAGGTTTAGTATTGAATTTGGAAAAGAACGTATCCAGAGAGAAATCATAAAAATTACAATCACAGATAAATGAGCTGAAAAAATAAAATTACAGCATATCTTCTTTTGATTATCTGAACATTTAAAATTAAATATGCATAGCATATAATAGGGCAGAGAAATGCATATCCTTATTCTATCCTAGATCTAAATTGTTATATGGTTTTTTTTAATGACTTGTTTTTAAAAATTAATTAATTAATTTATTGGCTGCATTAGGTCTTCGTTGCTGGGTGTGGGCTTCTCCCTAATTGCGGCAAGCTACTCTTTGTTACAGCATGTGGACTTCTCATTGCAGTGGTGTCTCTTGTGGAGCACAGGCTCTAGGTGTACGGGCTTCTGTAGTTGTGGCACATGGGCTCAGTAGTTGTGGCTAGCAGGCTCTAGAGCAGAGGCTCAGTAGTTGTGGCACACGGGCTTAGTTGCTCTGCGGCATGTGGGATCTTCCCAGACCAGGGCTCGAACCTGGGTCCCCTGCATTGGCAGGTGGATTCTTAACCACTGCACCACCAGGGAAGCCCGAAATTGTTATATGTTTTTCTGATAACTGTCAATAGTTGTCAAAAGTCTGTTAACTAATCTTATAGGAATACTCTATGTTCTATTTCTTAAAATATATTTCAAAAGCAGAATTCAGGAGAAATGTCCAAATGCATATGTGAGGATGATACTGCAGTGATATTCAATTATGTAAAAATATATAATATCTAAATATCTAATAATGATATGACGATGATCACAATGATTATAAGAGCTAATGTTTTTTGTATTCTTGCTATATACTAAGCATTAAATATTATCTCATTTAAACCTTAAAACAATCCCATCTTATATAGTTATTTTTTATAAGAATCTGAGAATCAGAAAGCTAAAATAATTTGCTCTGTAATATTTAATAGAAAAGTTATGAGGATGTATATTAAAACCAAATTGATCTCATTAACCATTTGCATTGCATCACAATAAAATATTAGTTAATATAGTGATTACATATTTTCTAAAAATTGTATGTGATACCATACAGCCTTTAAAACAAAGAAGACTATATAATAATTTGGAAAAATTCTTACAGTATATTATTCATATATTACAAACTTATAAAAAATATTAAGTTGAATATATTGCATAACTATATAATCTTATTTCTGTCTGAATTTATGGCAGCTCTGCAATGCATACACGAGTTGTGCACGCCTGAGTGTTTGTAGGAGGGGGGGTACATGGGGGAAGGAGAGAGAAAGAGAGAGATCAGCAAAATAAAATCAGCACATCCCTGCCCTTGTGGAACTTACATTCATGTGGGGAAAATAGACAACATTTATAGAAACTAATATATTCAGAATATTCATTTTTGCATTCATGCAAGTGACAGGCAACAGTAAAACAAGGTAAGGGAAAAAAAAATGTGACCTAAGGAGTTGGCATTTTATGTAAAATGGTCAGTAAAGACCTTTGGGATAAGAGTTGTCCAGATGATTAGGGTGGTCTGGGTGAAAATGGTGGTTGGAGAAGGTCTTTGTGATAAAGGGTCATTTGTGACCTTGAAGAAGTGAGATAATGTCTATAGAGTATCTAGGGAAGATCATCTCAGGAAGAAGAAATAACAAGTTCAAAGGCCCAGTGACTGAAGTCTGATTGATAGGTTCAAACACTGCCAAGAAGCTATTGTACCTGTAGGGTAAGGAATGAAAGAACAAAGAAGGAGCCCTATATGAGGTAGGTCATGAGGACTTTATGGACCATTTTTGTGAATGTGGAATTTACTTTGAAATAAGATGCCTTTGATGGCTGTCAAACAAAAAGTCATGTGCTGACATATATATAAAGTCTTAGTTCTCTCTCTCTTTTTTTTTTTTTTTTTTTTTTTTTTTTTGTGATACGCGGGCCTCTCACTGTTGTGGCCCCTCCCGTTGCGGAGCACAGGCTCCGGACGCGCAGGCTCAGCGGCCATGGCTCACGGACCCAGCCGCTCGGCGGCATGTGGGATCTTCCCGGACCAGGGCACGAACCCGTGTCCCCTGCATCGGCAGGCGGATTCTCAACCACTGCGCCACCAGGGAAGCCCTCTCTCTTTTTTTTTTTAATGGCTGTGTCATAAGGCTTGCGGGATCTTAGTTCCCTAACCAGGGATTGAACCTGGGCCATGGCAGTAAACGTGCTGGATCCTAACCACTGGACCGCCAGGCAACTCCCATAAAGTCTTAATTCTTAACAATTAAGTCAGTTATTATATTAATAATTTATACCAAAAAACTCTGATCATATTCATGCCATGATATTTTATAAAATAAAATTACACACACTTTGAAATGAAAATTAATTTTATTAATTTTACAGATGAGCTCTGATTTGTGAGTAAACGGAATAAATTTTACGTCTTTGATTAATTTTTTCCCACTTTTCAAGTTATGTGTATTAGGTTGGAAATTCCACTTAACATTATAAATATACTACTAATACTTTTGGATGCAGCTTCAGACTACAAGTATGAAATGCCTTTTATCTAGAATAATTATGATTCAAATATTAAGAAACATGGATGTGTGACATTATGAGAAACAAAACAATTTTTGTTTTGTAAAGTCACTTTTTTCTTTTTTCCTTACCATTTTTACTTTTTTACCTTTTTATCTTAAACAATGAGCTACTCAGTATTCTCTTTTCCAGTATGTGGAATTTTTTCATTGTTATGAGGGCATTAATTCAGATATTCATTATGTTTTTTAATCTTTTCTTAAAGGCTTAAGTTTTTTAATTAAGACTTTCTTTCTTAGAGAAGTTTTAGTTTTAGAGAAAAATTGAACAGAAAGTCCAGAGTTCTCATTTACCCCATCCCACTACAGACAGTTTCCCCTACCAATGGCCTCTTGAATTTGTGTGGTATATTTGTTACAGCTGATAAGCCAGTACTGACACAATGTCATTAGCCAAAGTCTATAGTTTATGGTAGGGTCACTCTTCTTGTTGTATATTTCGTGGGTTTTGACAAATACATAATGGCATATATCGATATTACAATAACATACAGAATAGTTTCACTGTCCTAAAAATCCCTTTTGCTCCACTTATTCATCCCTTTCTTCCTTCTATCCATCACCCCCCCATGGCTACTGATCTTTCTACTGTCTCCATAATTTTACCTTTTTCAGAATATAATATAGTTGGAATCCTTTGGTGCATAGCCTTCTCTGATTGGCTTCTTTCACTTAGCCATATGCGTTTAAGCTTCCTCCATTTCTTTTCATGGCTTGGGAGGCTCATTGTTTCATATCGCTGAATAACACCCCACTGCACGGATATACCACAGTTTGTTTATCCATCACTAAAGGGCATCCTGGTTGCTCGCAAGTTTGGCAGCTATGAATAAAGCTTTTGTAAACATCTATGTGCAGAATTTTGTGTGGACGTAAGTTTTAAACTCCTTTGAGTAAATACCAAGGAGTGTAATTGCTGGATCATATGGTAAGAATATATTTAGTTTTACAAGAAATGACCAAACCGTCTTGCATAGTGTCTACAGCACTTTGTGCTCCTACCGGCGGTCAATCAGAGTTCCTCTTGGTGTGTAGTAGTTTCTCATTGTTGTAATATACAATTAACAATATAATATTCATTATATTTTTAAACGTCTGCCTTGGTGTCACCATTATTCTGGAATTTAATGATATAGAACTCCATGGAATGTCCTTCCTCACTTTGGTGGGAAGAGAGAGATCAAGAAACAAGAAAATAATTCATATAATGTGATGCTATATATTCTAATATAGTGAAATATCTAAGACTTCATAACATATGATATAATCTAAACAATGACAAGTACAATAAAGAAATTAAGTCTGAGACGAGGAGAACAAGTGAATAGATCTGTGGGGGAATTCTCTATCGTTCAAAAGAAAGGGAATGTGATAGTGGTGCGGGCTATAGGGCGTCAGCTGCAGAGTTGATAAATGTTTATAATTTCAAAGATTGGCTTAGACATGTGGTATGAGAAGGAGATAAATCAAGAGCCAATCCTAGATTTTTGGACATGTGGTGCTGCTATTTACTGACATGGGAAAGACTAGATAAACAGGATGAGGAAAAGCTGGAAGCAGGTTTCTTTTGCAATATGTTAAGGTTCTGTAAAGATTAAAAATTCAGCAAAAAGTCACAAAAACTGCTCATAAATTTAATCATTTCTCATTTTTCTCATACAGTCTATCACTGTTACTGAAGTAACAAGACTAGAACACAGTTTTACTATAGAAATTAAAATGATTTCACTGCTTGGGAAGAACAGAGGGATAAAGGAGTTTAAAACTGTCTCCTCATCTACTTATTCATATCCCTTGGCAAGAGTGGTTTAGCATCCAGATGCTTGAGAAAAAAAGAGAAAAGAAGGGGAAAAAAAAAAAAAAGAAAAATCCTCCAGCATATTTGAGACCTGAAGATGCAATAACACATTTTCCACGTTTCCATCTTTGCATTCCAAACTATTTCTCTTATAACGGCTCATTCACACTGTTTAAACACAGATGTCTCTTCAGTGAAAACTCTCCCTGTACTGTGTTTAGCATAGTTATATATTTTCTGCCCCAATTTAATTCCTCTCTACCTCTGATTTACATTTTAACAAGCTCATTCTGGCAGTTGCTGCTGGAGGATAGATTGCAGTTCCAAGAGTGAATGCATGGACTCACCCTGGAGGCTACTGCAGTGACTGTGAGGTAAATACCAGAAAATGGTGACACTGCAAAAGTGGAGAGATTCAGTACCGTTGGTGATCATTTGGGCGCAGGTGGTAAAGACAGGAAGGAATAAAAGACTCCCAGAGTTTTGACTTTGAGAAACTGGATAGATGGGAGAAACCTTTATAGACACATTAAATTTAAAGAATCTCTACAAGATGGAAATTGTCACTCCTTTAATTGGCATTTGACATTTCAGAGAACACACTGAAAGCCCTTTTGAAAAAAACCAACCAGTATCTTGAAATGCAGTTGGTATTTTAAAAATAGTTTTCATGGGTTATTTCTTTTTATTTATCTCTATAAACATCTTTTGGCAAAGAGAAATTAACATATTTCATAGGTGTCTATATTTTGTTCATAGCTTTTGGGTCTCTTTTCTTAAAATTTTCTCTGCAGAGAGATTATAAAAGTATTATG